>NC_069505.1:232446752-233046752 GCF_027579735.1 Bombina bombina | reverse complement strand
ATCCTTATATATCCCTCGATAAACGGTGAAATGATGAAGTGTGTAAAAAAGAAAAACGTAGTGGTTTTCAAATCAAATTTCAAAAATTATTGTGAATATCCAAAAAATCCTGAAAAGATGATGTGATGAAGTGGGCGTGAATAATCAAAAAATGTGTGTACACAAAAATCAAAAAAGAAAAAGGAAAAATGTAAAAAAATAATCCAAATGAATATTTAGGATGTGTTAAAGTGAATAACACACTTATAAAGTGACCCTTATGTGAATACAAGATGTGAAGAGATGCTCCTAAAAAGTTATTCCTGTGTGTAAACGATGAAAAAATACAGAAATGGATCCTATGTCTCAGGGATCAATTCATTCAAAGATATACCTGTAATATATACCTGTTTATTACAGGTATATCTTTGATTGTTTTATTACAGGTATATCTTTGAATGAATTGATCCCTGAGACATAGGATCCATTTCTGTATTTTTTCATCGTTTACACACAGGAATAACTTTTTAGGAGCATCTCTTCACATCTTGTATTCACATAAGGGTCACTTTATAAGTGTGTTATTCACTTTAACACATCCTAAATATTCATTTGGATTATTTTTCACATTTTTTCCTTTTTCTTTTTTCATTTTTGTGTACACACATTTTTGATTATTCACGCCCACTTCATCACATCATCTTTTCAGGATTTTTTGGATATTCACAATAATTTTTGAAATTTGATTTGAAAACCACTACGTTTTTCTTTTTACACACTTCATCATTTCACCGTTTATCGAGGGATATATAAGGATAACTGTTTTAAAATAGAATCTTCATATTGGACATTCACTCTCTGGAAAGAATTTAAAGTTTGGGACCTACATATTTATGGACACCTACTCAGTAAATTGATGTTTTTATATTTATTTTTTATCCAACCATCAACAGCTGTTTTATTGTAATTTATTTTGTGATTAAGATTGTATATTGTTGTGGTTTTTAACCACAATTGTATTGTTTTTTATATAGATATATGCATATTTTATTGTTAATTTTAAGTGGATCCACTTTTGTATCTTGTTTGTATATTTTAGCTATAAGTAGCTTATTAAATATTTTATATACCCCTATAGAATTTCAATATATTTTTTATTTAAATAATCTTGTCACTACTAGTGTCTTAGCCTTTTAGGAGGCGCTCTGTGTATTTATTTTTAGCATTTATTAGATGTGCATTCAGATTTGGACAAATGGAAAAAAATTGCTGTAATGAATAAACGGACATATGAATGCACATAACAAACAAAGTTGAGTTAATTTGTTCATGAGATTAAAACCATTCCTTTTAAGATGGGATATACTTTTCTATATAGGTTTCTTACTAGGTTTGTTTTTTGTTGTTCTTTATTAACAATGGTAATTGCATACATAGCAAATATTTAGGCAATCCATGAGCGTTTTATGGGTGTTCCATGGGAGTCAAATTTATTTTAGTGCAAAAAATCACTTGAAGTTTCTAATATTTGTAACAGCCACCAGCCTAGGAGGGCCTTTTCCCACATACCTATCTTTTACTGGTGAGCAATTGTAAGTATATATTGTAAAACTTAGTGTACACATCTGATATTTGAACTGTTACTAACCAGAAACACACAATATATGTTGTGTGAAGATGATTTGAAAATAAACCCCCTCTACATTGCCAACATCCACATTTACTGGTGATGTGTGCAACTTGTGGTCCCTACAGTTTCCTATGGAAGGTATATTGCCTCTTGTCTAGACAGCGAGGATCAGCCCACTTTTTATAACATTTTGCCCTGCGGACAGATTGCAGGACTGGCAATACTGAAATTATCATTTCTCATGGATCTGATGATCCTCTGATCATTTAATCATGGACTTCATAGCACTAACAGATCATTTTAGATCATCTTGCTTCAGCAGGGAGCTTTAGATCATTAGGCCCAGTGCATGATGGAAGCAAGAAAAAACCTTCATTACATTTTAACAATTAAAGGGACATGAAAATAAAAACTAAAAACAATTATAATCTCTATCTGAATCATGAAAGAAAAAAATTAGGGTTTCATGTCCCTTTAAGGAATGATATCCCATAGGGGTATATTTAACAATGTGCAAACGGACATGATACGAAGTAGCGTATCATGTCCGCCACACATCGATACATGCCAACAGCATACGCTGTCGGCATTTATCATTGCAGCTGGTGCAATGGTGCACCCTGCAGATTCGCGGCCAATCGGCCATCAATAGCAATCAATACGATTGGGTTGATTTCAGTCCGCTGCCTCAGAGCAGGCGGACAAGTTATGAGCAGCCGTCTTTAGACCGCTGATTCATAACTTCTGTTTCCGGCGAGTCTGAAGGGGCATTAAGCTCCATAGGGAGCTTGATAAATCTGCCTTATAGTGTACACATTTAAGTCACCTTTCCTCTATGCTTCTCTGTTCCTCGGTACCATTTTCTCATCTTTATTTCCCCTAGTACTTGTTTCATATACATTTCTTGCACACACAAACGCTGGAATTTACCAGCAAACTGTGATATGGGAGATACGCTCTGTAAACTAATGAAGGGCTGTGTGAGGGATCACGCTGTGTTTTGGATATTTTCCAGTATTGTAGGATAGGCATGAATAATTTCTCTTCCTTTATTTTTTCCCTTGGCTTACTCCCATTGGGATCATTCAGAAACAGTCATTTATTGGCACAGAGTTATGGACAGCTCTACAAAATGAGCAAACAAAGCAGCGTATAGATTTAAAAAAAAATAACTTACACTTACAGTGCATAACACATTCCAAGAAATAGTTAAAGGAACAAAAGGAACAAGTCAAAATTCAACTCTCATGATTTAGATAGGGGAGCAATTTTAAACAACTTTCCAATTTATATTTATCATCAAACTTGCTTTGTTCTATTTGTATTCCTTGTTGAAAGCTAAACCTAGGTAGGCTCATATGCCAATTTCTAAACACTTGAAGGCTGCCTCTTATCTCAGTGCATTTTGACAGTTTTTCACAGCTAGACAGAACTAGTTCATGTGTGCCATGTAGTTAACATAGTGCTCACTCCCGTCTGTCAAATAAACTGAAAAATGGGGGCGGTCTGCAGAGGCTTAGATACAAGGTAATCACAAAGGTAAAAAGTATATTAATATAACTGAGATAAGGGGCAGTCTGCAGAGGCTTAGATTCATGTTAATCACAGAGCTAAAAAGTATATTAATCTAACTGAGATAAGGGGCAGTCTGCAGAGGCTTAGATACATGGTAATCACAGAGATAAAAAGTATATTAATATAACTGAGATAAGGGGTAACCTGATATGCGCAAAAAGCCAAACTTCAAATATTGCAATTGCATTAATGTATTCCCCCATAGAGGTCAATAGAGCAAAAAAAGTGGACAAAAAAATCCTAACTCCATACTCAGGCACAAACCCGCTCGCATATTCTCGAATGCGCTAACCCGGCATAAAAATATTAATAATTTCACATTCCAGTGTTCTTTACATAGCAGAATATGTTCTATTTATTCATAAATACATATTTCTGTATATATCTGATGGGTTTTTTTTTGCACAGATATTTATATATATATATGTCTTCTATTGAAACCCCTTTTGTATTATTGTATTATATATCCGCCGTTATACATAACACTATGTCACATCCTTGGCATATTCACATGTTATATGAATATATGTTCTCTTTATTGCTCCAGGCTGTTAAACAACTCCTGGCTTTTGTAAGCCACCATATCAGATGTTTACTTCATTATCATCGCCTTTGAATTGTCACTTTGTATTCTTGTAACATTTGTATAAAGTTGCATTTGTTTATATTGATCCCTATGGTGATAGAGAGGTTCGCCCATATGACGTAATCACGCCCGGTGTCTGTAAAAGACACACTGGCCCCGTAGCAAACACTCACCTCTGATGAAGAAGGCAAACGAAAGTCCTATATGCCTTTGAAACGCGTAAGGTTATACATTGCTGCTGCTTGATCGATTCACTGCTGCTGTCTTTCGCCTAACTTGTTTTTATGCTGTTCAGTTACCTCATTAATTGAGGTTTTAATTTGTGAGTAGGCTTAATCTACTGGTGTTTTTATGTTACATATTAAAAAGGTTAATGCACTATTAGTGTCTTTTTGTTTGTATTTTATGACACCATATTGAAGTTCTATCTCACCACTATGAAAGAGGATCTAAAAGTTTTTAACCTGTGAAACACTCCAAGGTTCGAAGGTGTTTCCTTTATCCATACAAGAGGCTTCTTCTGACAGCGTGTTTTGACAAGTAACTACAAGTGATTACGTCTTTTGCTTACCTCAAATGGATTGAGGTCATTTCAAGTAAGTGCAAACCCATAGGGGGATTGGATCAATTAAGAAAATCCGGATATATATGAACTTTCATGTACCTTTACCTATGTGTTTAAGGACTTTCTCATACTTATTATTTTTGATGTTTTATTAACTTATATATTTTTTTACAGTCTTTATTTTAGTATATGTGGTGTTTCAATTATCACTTGCATACTGTTTTCATATTTGCATGTATTGTATTATTGTATTTTTTGTATGCTTGACAGCGCCTACCTTTTATTCCTTTTTTCTATTTTTTATTTAGAGGGGTGATATAGAGAATCTCCCTTCGCTCTAGGTGGGCTGCAGTCTCTTGCATCCACAGAATTAATAATCTGTTATTCATAATATTTGAGGTTTATTTATTTAACCTCTTATCTGGAGCGCTAGAGGACCCAGAGCTTTGGCAAAATGGGTCAAAAGAAGGACTTGACAGGCTCAGAAAAGTAAAAAATAGTGAGATATCTTGCAGAGGGATGCAGCACTCTTAAAATTGCAAAGCTTCTGAAGCGTGATCATCGAACAATCAAGCGTTTCATTCAAAATAGTCAACAGGGTCACAAGAAGCGTGTGGAAAAACCAAGGCGCAAAATAACTGCCCATGAACTGAGAAAAGTCAAGCGTGCAGCTGCCAAGATGCCACTTGCCACCAGTTTGGCCATATTTCAGGCCATATTTCAGAGCTGCAACATCACTGGAGTGCCCAAAAGCACAAGGTGTGCAATACTCAGAGACATGGCCAAGGTAAGAAAGGCTGAAAGACAACCACCACTGAACAAGACACACAAGCTGAAACGTCAAGACTGGGCCAAGAAATATCTCAAGACTGCTTTTTCTAAGGTTTTATGGACTGATGAAATGAGAGTGAGTCTTGATGGGCCAGATGGATGGGCCCGTGGCTGGATTAGTAAAGGGCAGAGAGCTCCAGTCCGACTCAGACGCCAGCAAGGTGGAGGTGGAGTACTGGTTTGGGCTGGTATCATCAAAGATGAGCTTGTGGGGCCTTTTCGGGTTGAGGATGGAGTCAAGCTCAACTCCCAGTCCTACTGCCAGTTTCTGGAAGACACCTTCTTCAAGCAGTGGTACAGGAAGAAGTCTGCATCCTTCAAGAAAAACATGATTTTCATGCAGGACAATGCTCCATCACACGCGTCCAAGTACTCCACAGCGTGGCTGGCAAGAAAGGGTATAAAAGAAGAAAATCTAATGACATGGCCTCCTTGTTCACCTGATCTGAACCCCATTGAGAACCTGTGGTCCATCATCAAATGTGAGATTTACAAGGAGGGAAAACAGTACACCTCTCTGAACAGTGTCTGGGAGGCTGTGGTTGATGCTGCACGCAATGTTGATGGTGAACAGATCAAAACACTGACAGAATCCATGGATGGCAGGCTTTTGAGTGTCCTTGCAAAGAAAGGTGGCTATATTGGTCACGGATTTGTTTTTGTTTTGTTTTTGAATGTCAGAAATGTATATTTGTGAATGTTGAGATGTTATATTGGTTTCACTGGTAAAAATAAATAATTGAAATGGGTATATATTTGTTTTTTGTTAAGTTGCCTAATAATTATGCACAGTAATAGTCACCTGCACACACAGATATCCCCCTAAAATAGCTAAAACTAAAAACAAACTAAAAACTACTTCCAAAAATATTCAGCTTTGATATTAATGAGTTTTTTGGGTTCATTGAGAACATGGTTGTTGTTCAATAATAAAATTAATCCTCAAAAATACAACTTGCCTAATAATTCTGCACTCCCTGTATATAAATACATCTGTACACACATAAAAACACACACAGTACATACTTAGACATGTTTGTGTGTTTTGTGAGTGGCTGATGGCTATCACATGATACTGGGGGCAGGAAAAATAGAGCTAACTTTGCTATTTGTCAGAAAACAAAAAAATCATTTAACATTCCGTTCAAGTATTATAGCCTTGCCTTTTTATTATGCATTTATTTAGAATGTATGTAATTGTACTTTGGTCTTTAAAAAGACATGGAAATCAAAATTAAACAGTTCAGAGTGTATAATAAAAATAGTTCTTTATCTTGGTATCCTTTGTTGAAATTTACCTCCTTTCATACTGAGGTAGCCTCAGGAGTGTACAATGGGCTTAAACCCTGTGGAATTAGATTATGAGTGATTCGCTAACTGTAGCGCACAAGCGATATGGGGTATTTCTCAGGTCTTTGTGTGTGACAGAAATAGCCTGAGTATTACGAGTTGAAAGTAAACTTGTTCACTTGAGCGCAATCTAACTTAACGGGCATTTGGTTAGCGTGACTTCAGAGCTCTGGAAAACTAGCAAGAGACAAAAAAGCTGCACAAAACACATAAAAAATACATTTAACAGTACGGTTACACTCTACAAAATTAAACTTTCACGATTCAGATAGAGCAGCAATTTTAAACAACTTTCTCATTTAATCCTATTACCAATTTTTCTTTGTTCTCTTGGTATCTGTATTTGAAAAAGCAGGAATGTAAGCTTACAAGCCGGCCCATCTTTGGTTCAGCACCTGGGTAGCCCTTTCTGACTGGTGTCTAAATGTTGCCACCAATCAGCAAGGGCTACCCAAGTGCTGAACCAAAAATGGGCCGTCTCCTAAGCTTACATTCAAGTAAAGATAGCAAGAGAACAAAGATTTTTTTTATTTTGACTAAACTATCCCTTTAACACTGTCTGATAAAAATTATTTTTTAAAAACATTGCATAAAAAAGTGATAAGGGCTCATAGATATGAGGTCTCAGATATTAGGAAAAAAAAGGCCTGCAAAGGGCTTTAACATAGAGATACATACATATACATGTCTAAATATGTATATGTGTGTAGGTATATATATATCAATATGTTTATAGATATATAAACAGTCCTCAGCCCTAGTAAGGGCACTACTCTAGTCTTCGGCTCTATTGTGGGTACTCCAGTCCTCGTCTCTAGGGAGGTATTGATCTAGTCTTCAGCCCTATTGCGGGTACTCCAGTCCTCGTCTCTAGGGAGGTATTGATCTAGTCTTCGGCCCTATTGTGGGTACTCCAGTCCTCATCTCTAGGGAGGTATTGATCTAGTCTTCGGCCCTATTGTGGGTACTCCAGTCCTCGTCTCTAGGGAGGTATTGATCTAGTCTTCGACCCTATTGTGGGTACTCCAGTCCTCGTCTCTAGGGAGGTATTGATCTAGTCTTCGGCCCTATTGTGGGTACTCCAGTCCTCGTCTCTAGGGAGGTATTGATCTAGTCTTCGGCCCTATTGTGGGTACTCCAGTCCTCGTCTCTAGGGAGGTATTGATCTAGTCTTCGGCCCTATTGTGGGTACTCCAGTCCTCATCTCTAGGGAGGTATTGATCTAGTCTTCAGCCCTATTGTGGGTACTCCAGTCCTCGTCTCTATGGAGGTATTGATCTAGTCTTCGACCCTATTGTGGGTACTCCAGTCCTCGTCTCTAGGGAGGTATTGATCTAGTCTTCGGCCCTATTGTGGGTACTCCAGTCCTCGTCTCTAGGGAGGTATTGATCTAGTCTTCTGCCCTATTGTGGGTACTCCAGTCCTCGTCTCTAGGGAGGTATTGATCTAGTCTTCTGCCCTATTGTGGGTACTCCAGTCCTCGTCTCTAGGGAGGTATTGATCTAGTCTTTGGCCCTATTGTGGGTACTCCAGTCCTCGTCTCTAGGGAGGTATTGATCTAGTCTTCGGCCCTATTGTGGGTACTCCAGTCCTCGTCTCTAGGGAGGTATTGATCTAGTCTTCAGCCCTATTGTGGGTACTCCAGTCCTCAACCCTAGTGAGGGCACTATTCCAGTCTTCGGCCCTAGAGTGGGCACTCCTCAGCTCTAGAGAGGGCATTACTCAAGACTTTGGCCCTGGTGTGGTGTGGGCATTACTTCTGGTAAGCCCTGTGGCTCCAGCCAAGGCACAGTTCCTGTTCCAGAGTGCGCTCTCTTGCCAAGGCACAGGTCCAGTTCCTGCGTACATTCACCTGTTGCAGATTCCAAGTCCTGTGTTGCCTGTGCTTAGTTCTGTGTCACCAGTTGCACAGTATCAAAATCCTGTGTCTTAAACTGACCTCTGTTACCTGTTTAATAAAGCCTTATTTCTTTATTTGCCATCATGCCTAAATTGGGTAGTCATTCAAAGAAACACATCTTACTGGCCCCTTTTAGGACCCAAGATAAACTTAAAGGGGCATGAAACCCAACATTTTGGTTTCATTATTCAGATATGGAATATAATCTTAAACAACATTCCAATTTATGTCTATTATTTAATTTTCCTCATTCTTCAGGTACCCTTTGTTCAAGAAATAGCAATGCAGATGGGTGAGCCAATCACAAGAGGCATCTATGTGCAGCCATCAATCAGCAGTCACTCAGCCTATTTAGAAATGCATTTCAACAAAGGATATCAAGAGAATAAAGCTAATTAAATAATAGAAGTAAATTGGAAAGTTGTTTGAAATTGCATGCTCTTTCTAAATCCCTTTGTCAGACACCTCTAATTAATGGCCTATGTACCCATGTGCCTGTGTGCAGACCTCATTTAACAACAACAACAACAAAATTAAAGTTTAATGATTCAGATAGAACATGCAATTTAAAAAAAAATTCTAATTTCGTTCTATTATAATATTTGCTTTTCTCACTTGGTATCCTTTGCTAAAGAGTAAATCTAGGTAGGTTGATAGAAGCTCAGGAGTGTGCACGTATCTTTAGCACTCTATGACCTAGATTTGGAGTTTGGCGTTAGCCGTGAAAACCAGCGTTAGAGGCTCCTAACGCTGGTTTTAGGCTACCGCCGGTATTTGGAGTCACTCAAAATAGGGTCTAACGCTCACTTTTCATCCGTGACTTTTCCATACAGCAGATCCCCTTACGTCAATTGCGTATCCTATCTTTTCAATGGGATTTTTCTAACTCCGGTATTTAGAGTCGTTTCTGAAGTGAGCGTTAGACATCTAACGACAAAACTCCAGCCGCAGGAAAAAAGTCAGTAGTTAAGAGCTTTCTGGGCTAACGCCGGTTTATAAAGCTCTTAACTACTGTACTCTAAAGTACACTAACACCCATAAACTACCTATGTACCCCTAAACCGAGGTCCCCCCACATCGCCGACACTCGAATAATTTTTTTTAACCCCTAATCTGCTGACCGCCACCTACGTTATCCTTATGTACAAATTTGAAAAAATTTACCTCAGCGCCTAATGTTAACCTATAAGCCCGGGGAGGGGTATTCCTAGCTATTACCCAATGAAAGAGATAAAGAATGAGGTATAACCCCAGGCACCTACCCTAAGGAGGCTAGGTGAATAAAAATATAAAATCTAAACTTCAGTGTTGTCTAAAAATTATGTTTTAATACATATGTTTAAAATCTTTGGAATGAATGTTTTACAAATTAAAACAAGTTTACATACAAAACTTCATGGATCCATGATGAATAACAGATAGAATAAAAAATGAAATAAAAACAATGAGATAATACTTGAGCAATAATATACAGTAGCAGCAATGAAGAAGTAAAAGCAGTTGCAGACAATTCTTAGTAAAACTTCTCAAAATTGAATTCAAGGTGAATAAATTATTGGGGAAAAAATGTGAAAAAAAGTGAAAAAATTGTAAAAAATCTGTGGAAAAAACTCCTCAAAATATAATCCAAAAAAAATAATAATGGTGAAAGTCTAAAAGGTAGACCTATTTAGTCCGGTGGCTGAAAATCCCAAATAGCAGTGAAAATAGTGTATCCAAACTGTTATAAAATCAATGCAAATGATACAAACTTAGGTGTAAAAAATGTCACAATAGAAAATAATGTTTAAAAATGAAATGTGAGTGCTCCAATATTCCTCAAAATGCTTATCTTCAAAAACAAATCTTCAAATAAAATTGGGATGGGTAAATAAAAAACGAAAAAAATGAATAATAACCTGTGGAGAGAGAAGAAAAAGAATATAGTGTAGATTGTCCTAAAAGTTTAGCAAACAATAAAATAAGGCTTACCAGTGCTGGTCAACGCGTTTCGGCCCGTGCTAGGCCTTTCTCAAGACTGGTTTTAGTTTACAAATGGTAGCCTTATATAGGGTGTTTGACCGGATGTAGTTTGATGTTTACTTCCGGTTTGCCGAAATTGATTACTTTTTGGCTAGATGTTCTTAGACTTTATCTAATTGTGTGTAATTCTATTGTCTTAATTTAACACAATAAAATAATAAAATGCTTCCTCAACTTAATCTATGTTGTTAAAAGGGTTTTTGTTTCTCCCTTCCTAATACCTCCGTGAGTTACGTGACGTCACTTCCGGTCTAGGTAATTTTACGATCAGTTTGTATAGATCGTGTGATCGAATTGGGTAATATATGTTATAATGGAAGTGGGGTGGTTATGTTTTTCTTCGTTCCTTACCATTTTGGGTTTCTTTAGGCTGCTAAAATTAGGTCCGTGATCGGACCGACCTGATTGGTCATGACGTCACGGCCTCGGGTTGGCGCCTTTGATTGGCTCTAAGAAGTGGGTTTGCCTAATCCTGCCTTGCTATTGGTGTGTTTGCGGGCTATGTTAATGGCCCTGATTAGAGGCGTGTGAGTGCTCTATCGTTCTGATTGGATATAAGGATTACATTAATCCTAATAGTAATGAGATGGTATTATATAATATTAATCTTCTAGGAATTTCTTTTGGGGAATTCTTTGTTTGGACGATCTTCAAATAGAGGTCTCTGTGTTAGGATGTCAGATGTAAATATCGTATCTGTTTGTTCACAATAAATTTTGTGAAATTGTGGGGATGTCGATAGTAATATGTTTTTAGCATATTTTTAATATATTTTTAAAAAATGTGGAGGGAACATTTCTTGTTCTATTAGGTGGTATGTCACTTTATTGAAAATCTTCGTCAATGGAAAAGGGAACTTTTTGGGAAAAAAGAAACTATTTTTGTATATATAACATGGGAGGTAGAGTTTGGTTTTAAACGTAACCAATTGAGTGACTAAGTGGCGATACTATATAGACATATAGTGATCTAATTTATAATTGATAACCAGGGGGAGGGGAGTTGGACCCTATATTCTCTTTCTTTGTACCTAATAGTGGGGGATATTTTCAAAAGCACTTTATGCTTTTAGAAGTCTGGTTGTGTATTTTGAAAAAGAGCTCGGAATTCTGTAATTTGAAATATTCTTCTTAGAGAGGATTCTGCTTTATAGGGTATCTTTCCTCGTTTCGTTGGTACCTTTTGGTGGTGGCAACGTGAATAGGGGATGTTATCATACTTCCTACTTATTCTAATTATTACTAAAAATAAGATTATAGAATAAAAAGAGATATGTGTACTTATACCTGAATTCTACTTAGTATTTCTTATCCTTATGAGCCTTTACTAGTTATCTATATGCATCTTTCTCGTTAGAATAGATAGTTCATTACTATGAGGAAACTGAATGGGATGTATGATCCCTATAGAACTTTAATGTGGGCTTTGGAGACATCAAGGTTTGGGGACTTGGAGCGGAACTTGGGTTTTTGTCTAACCAGAGTGTAACAATGTTCTCATTTATCTTTTCACTTCTTGCGTGTTTTTTGATGTTTCTTATCAGGGCTTGAATCGTGGGATGCAATTTGAGAGAGAGTGTTTTGGTCAAAGGAGATTCATTTTGTGGGGAATCTGTTTTCGATTCAGAATGTCTGGTATAGTCAGGACATATTGAAAAGATGCGATAAATCTTCTTTATTATTAAGACCTCTTGGGTGCAGACAATCTAGGTTAAAGATCCACCTGGATTCTGCTGTGAGGAGTCTTTTCTCATAATTCCCTCCTCTCCAATCCTTTTTGATCTTTTGTATCCCTAGAAAGGTAAGTTCTTTAGTATTACCTTTATGTTTATCTGCAAAGTGTTTGTATAAAGCTGTGTCTACATTTAATTTTTCAATCAGTAGCAGATGTTCTCGCATCCTATCCTTCAGGGTTCTGGAAGTTTGACCCACGTATTGTAGGCCACATGAGCATTGAAGCATGTAGATAATGCCTTTGTCTTGGCATCTGATTAGATCCTTGATCTTGTGTGTTTCCTTGGTGTTGTGACAGATGAAGGATGCTGCTTTTATGCCGTGTTTACAGGACTTGCATGATATGCACGGGAAAAATCCTTTTATTTCTTTTCCAAACACATTTGTGACTCCAGGGGTCTTTTTCTTAGGTATACTCGGGGCTAGTTTATTTTTCAGGTTCTTGGTTTTTCTATAAATGAACCTAGGTTGAATAGGGAGTTTTTCGCCTATTAGATCATCATCTTTTAGTATACCCCAGTGTTTTTTGAATATTTTTTCAATGATATTTTTATTATCACTGTACTCTGTGATCATCGCTATGTCGAATGACTCTTCATTTGTTGTTGTTTTGGGTTTCTTATATTTTGTAAGTGTAGATCTGTTGATCATCCTGACTTCTTGGATTTTCTGATCCAACTCTGTCTCGTTATACCCTCTCTCAAGAAATTTACATTTTATCGTCGTTGCCTTTTCTTCCCATTTATCTGCAGTAGAACAGTTTTTCCTCATTCTCAACAGTTGACTCTTTGGGATGTTGTTTTTCCAATTGAAGTGATGGCAGCTGGTCATATGTATATAGTTGTTGCTGTCTACTTGTTTAAAGTGGGTTGAGGTTTCTAACTTCCCATTTTTTACTTCGATTTTCAAGTCAAGGAAGATTATATCAGTCTGACTGCTGGTATATGTGAAATGTAGATTGTAGAAATGTGAAACAAGAACAATCTACATTTCACATATACCAGCAGTCAGACTGATATAATCTTCCTTGACTTGAAAAATCGAAGTAAAAAATGGGAAGTTAGAAACCTCAACCCACTTTAAACAAGTAGACAGCAACAACTATATACATATGACCAGCTGCCATCACTTCAATTGGAAAAACAACATCCCAAAGAGTCAACTGTTGAGAATGAGGAAAAACTGTTCTACTGCAGATAAATGGGAAGAACAGGCAACGACGATAAAATGTAAATTTCTTGAGAGAGGGTATAACGAGACAGAGTTGGATCAGAAAATCCAAGAAGTCAGGATGATCGACAGATCTACACTTACAAAATATAAGAAACCCAAAACAACAACAAATGAAGAGTCATTCGACATAGCGATGATCACAGAGTACAGTGATAATAAAAATATCATTGAAAAAATATTCAAAAAACACTGGGGTATACTAAAAGATGATGATCTAATAGGCGAAAAACTCCCTATTCAACCTAGGTTCATTTATAGAAAAACCAAGAACCTGAAAAATAAACTAGCCCCGAGTATACCTAAGAAAAAGACCCCTGGAGTCACAAATGTGTTTGGAAAAAAATAAAAGGATTTTTCCCGTGCATATCATGCAAGTCCTGTAAACACGGCATAAAAGCAGCATCCTTCATCTGTCACAACACCAAGGAAACACACAAGATCAAGGATCTAATCAGATGCCAAGACAAAGGCATTATCTACATGCTTCAATGCTCATGTGGCCTACAATACGTGGGTCAAACTTCCAGAACCCTGAAGGATAGGATGCGAGAACATCTGCTACTGATTGAAAAATTAAATGTAGACACAGCTTTATACAAACACTTTGCAGATAAACATAAAGGTAATACTAAAGAACTTACCTTTCTAGGGATACAAAAGATCAAAAAGGATTGGAGAGGAGGGAATTATGAGAAAAGACTCCTCACAGCAGAATCCAGGTGGATCTTTAACCTAGATTGTCTGCACCCAAGAGGTCTAAATAATAAAGAAGATTTATCGCATCTTTTCAATATGTCCTGACTATACCAGACATTCTGAATCGAAAACAGATTCCCCACAAAATGAATCTCCTTTGACCAAAACACTCTCTCTCAAATTGCATCCCACGATTCAAGCCCTGATAAGAAACATCAAAAAACACGCAAGAAGTGAAAAGATAAATGAGAACATTGTTACACTCTGGTTAGACAAAAACCCAAGTTCCGCTCCAAGTCCCCAAACCTTGATGTCTCCAAAGCCCACATTAAAGTTCTATAGGGATCATACATCCCATTCAGTTTCCTCATAGTAATGAACTATCTATTCTAACGAGAAAGATGCATATAGATAACTAGTAAAGGCTCATAAGGATAAGAAATACTAAGTAGAATTCAGGTATAAGTACACATATCTCTTTTTATTCTATAATCTTATTTTTAGTAATAATTAGAATAAGTAGGAAGTATGATAACATCCCCTATTCACGTTGCCACCACCAAAAGGTACCAACGAAACGAGGAAAGATACCCTATAAAGCAGAATCCTCTCTAAGAAGAATATTTCAAATTACAGAATTCCGAGCTCTTTTTCAAAATACACAACCAGACTTCTAAAAGCATAAAGTGCTTTTGAAAATATCCCCCACTATTAGGTACAAAGAAAGAGAATATAGGGTCCAACTCCCCTCCCCCTGGTTATCAATTATAAATTAGATCACTATGGCCTAGATTTGGAGTTCGGCGGTAGCCGTCAAAACCAGCGTTAGAGGCTCCTAACGCTGGTTTTGGCCGCCCGCTGGTATTTGGAGTCAGTGATTAAAGGGTCTAACGCTCACTTTTCAGCCGCGACTTTTCCATACCGCAGATCCCCCTACGCCATTTGCGTAGCCTATCTTTTCAATGGGATCTTTCTAACGCTGGTATTTAGAGTCGTTTCTGAAGTGAGCGTTAGAGCTCTAACGACAAAATTCCAGCCGCCTGAAAATAGCAGGAGTTAAGAGCTTTCTGGCTAACGCCGGTTCATAAAGCTCTTAACTACTGTACCCTAAAGTACACTAACACCCATAAACTACCTATGTACCCCTAAACCGAGGTCCCCCCACACCGCCACCACTCGATTAAAATTTTTAACCCCTAATCTGCCGACCGCCACCTACGTTATATTTATGTACCCCTAATCTGCTGCCCCTAACCCCGCCGACCCCTGTATTACATTTATTAACCCCTAACTTGCCCCCCACAACGTCGCCGCCAGCTACTTAAAATAATTAACCCCTAATCTTCCGACCGCAAATCGCAGCCACCTACGTTATCCCTATGTACCCCTAATCTGCTACCCCTAACACCGCCGACCCCTATATTATATTTATTAACCCCTAATCTGCCCCCCACAACGTCGCCGCCAGCTACCTACAATAATTAACCCCTAATCTGCCGACCGCAAAGCGCCGCCACCTACGTTGGCTGATCGGAACAGCCAATAGAATGCGAGCTCAATCTGATTGGCTGATTGGATCAGCCAATCGGATTGAACTTGATTCTGATTGGCTGATTCCATCAGCCAATCAGAAAATTCCTACCTTAATTCCGATTGGCTGATAGAATCCTATCAGCCAATCGGAATTCGAGGGACGCCATCTTGGATGATGTCCCTTAAAGGAACAGTCATTCGTCGTTCAGTCGTCGGTCCGGATGGATGTTCCGCGCTGGATGTCTTCAGGATCCTGCCGCTTCGCTCCGGATGGAAGAAGATCGAAGATGCCGCTTGGAGAAGATGTTTGCCGGTCCGGATGTCCTCTTCTTGCCGGATAGGAGGAAGACTTTGGAGCCTCTTCTGGACCGGATTATGGATCGCCAACCCCCGCTTGGGTTGGATGAAGATGTTGGAGCCAGGACGGATCGGTGAACCTGGTATGGTGAAGACAAGGTAGGAAGATCTTCAGAGGCTTAGTGTTAGGTTTCTTTAAGGGGGTTTGGGTTAGATTAGGGGTATGTGGGTGGTGGGTTGTAATGTTGGGGGGGTATTGTATGTTTTTTTTTACAGGCAAAAGAGCTGAAATTCTTGGGGCATGCCCCGCAAAGGGCCCTGTTCAGGGCTGGTAAGGTAAAAGAGCTTGTAACTTTTTTAATTTAGAATAGGGTAGGGAATTTTTTATTTTGGGGGGCTTTGTTATTTTATTAGGGGGCTTAGAGTAGGTGTAATTAGTTTAAAATTGTTGTAATATTTTTCTTATGTTTGTAAATATTTTTTTATTTTCTGTAACTTAGTTCTTTTTTATTTTTTGTACTTTAGCTAGTTTATTTAATTGTATTTATTTGTAGGAATTGTGTTTAATTAATTTATTGATAGTGTAGTGTTAGGTTAATTGTAGGTAATTGTAGGTAGTTTATTTAATTATTTTATTGATAGGGTAGTGTTAGGTTTAATTATAACTTAGGTTAGGATTTATTTTACAGGTAAATTTGTTATTATTTTAACTAGGTAACTATTAAATAGTTCTTAACTATTTAATAGCTATTGTACCTGGTTAAAATAATTACAAAGTTGCCTGTAAAATAAATATTAATCCTAAAATAGCTATAATATAATTATAATTTATATTGTAGCTATATTAGGGTTTATTTTACAGGTAAGTATTTAGCTTTAAATAGGAATCATTTATTTAATAAGAGTTAATTAATTTCGTTAGATTTAAATTATATTTAAGTTAGGGGGGTGTTAGTGTTAGGGTTAGACTTAGCTTTAGGGGTTAATACATTTATTAGAATAGCGGTGAGCTCCGGTCGTCAGATTAGGGGTTAATAATTGAAGTTAGGTGTCGGCGATGTTAGGGAGGGCAGATTAGGGGGTTAATACTATTTATGATAGGGTTAGTGAGGCGGGTTAGGGGTTAATAACTTTATTATAGTAGCGCTCAGGTCCGCTCGGCAGATTAGGGGTTAATAAGTGTAGGCAGGTGTCGGCGACGTTGTGGGGGGCAGGTTAGGGGTTAATAAATATAATATAGGGGTCGGCGGTGTTAGGGGTAGCAGATTAGGGGTACATAGGGATAACGTAGGTGGCGGCGCTTTGCGGTCGGCAGATTAGGGGTTAATTATTGTAGGTAGCTGGCGGCGACGTTGTGGGGGGCAGATTAGGGGTTAATAAATATAATATAGGGGTCGGCGGTGTTAGGGGTAGCAGATTAGGGGTACATAGGGATAACGTAGGTGGCGGCGGTTTACGGAGCGGCAGATTAGGGGTTTAAAAAAATATGCAGGGGTCAGCGATAGCGGGGGCGGCAGATTAGGGGTTAATAAGTGTAAGGTTAGGGGTGTTTAGACTCGGGGTACATGTTAGAGTGTTAGGTGCAGACGTAGGAAGTGTTTCCCCATAGGAAACAATGGGGCTGCGTTAGGAGCTGAACGCTGCTTTTTTGCAGGTGTTAGGTTTTTTTTCAGCCCCATTGTTTCCTATGGGGGAATCGTGCACGAGCACGTTTTTGAGGCCGGCCGCGTCCGTAAGCAACTCTGGTATCGAGAGTTGCATTTGCGGTAAAAATGCTCTACGCTCCTTTTTTGGAGCCTAACGCAGCATTTGATTAAACTCTCGATACCAGAGTTAAATTTATGGTGCGGCCAGAAAAAAGCCCGCGGAGCGTTAGCAGCCCTTTTACCGCCGAACTCCAAATCTAGGCCTATATGTCTATATAGTATCGCCACTTAGTAACTCAATTGGTTACGTTTAAAACCAAACTCTACCTCCCATGTTATATATACAAAAATAGTTCCTTTTTTCCCAAAAAGTTCCCTTTTCCATTGACGAAGATTTTCAATAAAGTGACATACCACCTAATAGAACAAGAAATGTTCCCTCCACATTTTTTAAAAATATATTAAAAATATGCTAAAAACATATTACTATCGACATCCCCACAATTTCACAAAATTTATTGTGAACAAACAGATACGATATTTACATCTGACATCCTAACACAGAGACCTCTATTTGAAGATCGTCCAAACAAAGAATTCCCCAAAAGAAATTCCTAGAAGATTAATATTATATAATACCATCTCATTACTATTAGGATTAATGTAATCCTTATATCCAATCAGAACGATAGAGCACTCACACGCCTCTAATCAGGGCCATTAACATAGCCCGCAAACACACCAATAGCAAGGCAGGATTAGGCAAACCCACTTCTTAGAGCCAATCAAAGGCGCCAACCCGAGGCCGTGACGTCATGACCAATCAGGTCGGTCCAATCACGGACCTAATTTTAGCAGCCTAAAGAAACCCAAAATGGTAAGGAACGAAGAAAAACATAACCACCCCACTTCCATTATAACATATATTACCCAATTCGATCACACGATCTATACAAACTGATCGTAAAATTACCTAGACCGGAAGTGACGTCACGTAACTCACGGAGGTATTAGGAAGGGAGAAACAAAAACCCTTTTAACAACATAGATTAAGTTGAGGAAGCATTTTATTATTTTATTGTGTTAAATTAAGACTATAGAATTACACACAATTAGATAAAGTCTAAGAACATCTAGCCAAAAAGTAATCAATTTCGGCAAACCGGAAGTAAACATCAAACTACATCCGGTCAAACACCCTATATAAGGCTACCATTTGTAAACTAAAACCAGTCTTGAGAAAGGCCTAGCACGGGCCGAAACGCGTTGACCAGCACTGGTAAGCCTTATTTTATTGTTTGCTAAACTTTTAGGACAATCTACACTATATTCTTTTTCTTCTCTCTCCACAGGTTATTATTCATTTTTTTCGTTTTTTATTTACCCATCCCAATTTTATTTGAAGATTTGTTTTTGAAGATAAGCATTTTGAGGAATATTGGAGCACTCATTTTTAAACATTATTTTCTATTGTGACATTTTTTACACCTAAGTTTGTATCATTTGCATTGATTTTATAACAGTTTGGATACACTATTTTCACTGCTATTTGGGATTTTCAGCCACCGGACTAAATAGGACTACCTTTTAGACTTTCACCATTATTATTTTTTTTGGATTATATTTTGAGGAGTTTTTTCCACAGATTTTTTACAATTTTTTCACTTTTTTTCACATTTTTTCCCCAATAATTTATTCACCTTGAATTCAATTTTGAGAAGTTTTACTAAGAATTGTCTGCAACTGCTTTTACTTCTTCATTGCTGCTACTGTATATTATTGCTCAAGTATTATCTCATTGTTTTTATTTCATTTTTTATTCTATCTGTTATTCATCATGGATCCATGAAGTTTTGTATGTAAACTTGTTTTAATTTGTAAAACATTCATTCCAAAGATTTTAAACATATGTATTAAAACACAATTTTTAGACAACACTGAAGTTTAGATTTTATATTTTTATTCACCTAGCCTCCTTAGGGTAGGCGCCTGGGGTTATCCTTATGTACCCCTAATCTGCTGCCCCTAACACCGCTGACCCCTATATTATATTTATTAACCCTTAATCTGCCCCCCACAATGTCGCAGCCAGCTACCTACAATAATTAACCCCAAATCTGCCGACCGCAAAGCGCAGCCACCTACGTTATCCTTATGTACCCCTAATCTGCTGCCCCTAACACCGCCGACCCCTATATTATATTTATTAACCCCTAATCTGCCTCCCACAACATCGCAGCCAGCTACCTACAATAATTAACCCCTAATCTGCCGACCGCAAAGCGCCGCCACCTACGTTATCCTTATGTACCCCTAATCTGCTGCCCCTAACACCGCTGACCCCTGTATTATATTTATTAACCCCTAATCTGCCCCCCACAACGTCGCCTCCACCTGCCTACACTTATTAACCCCTAATCTGCCGACCGGAGCTCACCGCTATTCTAAAAAATGTATTAACCCCTAAAGCTAAGTCTAACCCTAACAGTAACACCCCCCTAAGTTAAATATAATTTACATCTAACGAAATTAATTAACTCTTATTAAATAAATTATTCCTATTTAAAGATAAATACTTACCTGTAAAATAAATCCTAATATAGCTACAATATAAATTATAATTATATTATAGCTATTTTAGGATTTATATTTATTTTACAGGTAACTTTGTATTTATTTTAACCAGTTACAATAGCTATTAAATAGTTAAGAACTATTTAATAGCTAAAATAGTTAAAATAATTACAAATTTACCTGTAAAATAAATCCTAACCTAAGTTACAATTAAACCTAACACTACACTATCAATAAATTAATTAAATACAATTCCTACAAATAAATACAATTAAATAAACTAGCTAAAGTACAAAAAATAAAAAAGAACTAAGTTACAAAAAATAAAAAAATATTTACAAACATAAGAAAAATATTACAACAATTTTAAACTAATTACACCTACTCTAAGCCCCCTAATAAAATAACAAAGACCCCCAAAATAACAAAATGCCCTACCCTATTCTAAATTACTAAAGTTCAAAGCTCTTTTACCTTACCAGCCCTGAACAGGGCCCTTTGCGGGGCATGCCCCAAGAAGTTCAGCTCTTTAGCCTGTAAAAAAACATACAATACCCCCCCCCAACATTACAACCCACCACCCACATACCCCTAATCTAACCCAAACCCCCCTTAAATAAACCTAACACTAAGCCCCTGAAGATCATCCTACCTTGTCTTCACCTCACCAGGTATCACCGATCCGTCCTGGCTCCAAAATCTTCATCCAACCCAAGCGGGGGCTGGCGATCCATCATCCGGTGGCTGAAGAGGTCCAGAAGAGGCTCCAAAGTCTTCATCCTATCCGGGAAGAAGAGTAGATCCGGACAGGCAACAATCATCTTCCAAGCGGCATCTTCTATCTTCATCCGATGAGGACCGGCTCCATCCTGAAGACCTCCGACGCGGACCCATCTTCATCCGGCGACGTCCAATTGAAGAATGAAGGTTCCTTTAAGGGACGTCATCCAAGATGGCGTCCCTCGAATTCCGATTGGCTGATAGGATTCTATCAGCCAATCGGAATTAAGGTAGGAATATTCTGATTGGCTGATGGAATCAGCCAATCAGAATCAAGTTAAAGCCGATTGGCTGATCCAATCAGCCAATCAGATTGAGCTCGCATTCTATTGGCTGATCGGAACAGCCAATAGAATGCGAGCTCAATCTGATTGGCTGATAGAAGATGCCGCTTGGAAGATGATGGTTGCTGGTCCGGATCTACTCTTCTTCCCGGATAGGATGAAGACTTTGGAGCCTCTTCTGGACCTCTTCAGCCACCGGATGATGGATCGCCAGCCCCCGCTTGGGTTGGATGAAGATTTTGGAGCCAGGACGGATTGGTGATACCTGGTGAGGTGAAGACAAGGTAGGATGATCTTCAGGGGCTTAGTGTTAGGTTTATTTAAGGGGGGTTTGGGTTAGATTAGGGGTATGTGGGTGGTGGGTTGTAATGTTGGGGGGGGTATTGTATGTTTTTTTTTACAGGCAAAAGAGCTGAATTCTTTGGGGCATGCCCCGCAAAGGGCCCTGTTCAGGGCTGGTAAGGTAAAAGAGCTTTGAACTTTTGTAATTTAGAATAGGGTAGGGCATTTTTTTATTTTGGGGGTCTTTGTTATTTTATTAGGGGGCTTAGAGTAGGTGTAATTAGTTTAAAATTGTTGTAATATTTTTCTTATGTTTGTAAATATTTTTTTATTTTTTGTAACGTAGTTCTTTTTTATTTTTTGTACTTTAGCTAGTTTATTTAATTGTATTTATTTGTAGGAATTGTATTTAATTAATTTATTGATAGTGTAGTGTTAGGTTAATTGTAGGTAATTGTAGGTAGTTTATTTAATTAATTTATTGATAGTGTAGTGTTAGGTTTAATTGTAACTTAGGTTAGGATTTATTTTACAGGTAAATTTGTAATTATTTTAACTATTTTAGCTATTAAATAGTTCTTAACTATTTAATAGCTATTGTACCTGGTTAAAATAAATACAAAGTTACCTGTAAAATAAATATAAATCCTAAAATAGCTATAATATAATTATAATTTATATTGTAGCTATATTAGGATTTATTTTACAGGTAAGTATTTAGCTTTAAATAGGAATAATTTATTTAATAAGAGTTAATTAATTTCGTTAGATGTAAATTATATTTAACTTAGGGGGGTGTTAGTGTTAGGGTTAGACTTAGCTTTAGGGGTTAATACATTTATTAGAATAGCGGTGAGCTCCAGTCGGCAGATTAGGGGTTAATAATGGAAGTTAGGTGTCGGCGATGTTAGGGAGGGCAGATTAGGGGTTAATATTATTTATTATAGGGTTAGTGAGGCGGATTAGGGGTTAATAACTTTATTATAGTAGCGCTCAGGTCCGCTCGGCAGATTAGGGGTTAATAAGTGTAGGCAGGTGGAGGCGACGTTGTGGGGGCAGATTAGGGGTTAATAAATATAATATAGGGGTCGGCGATGTTAGGGAAGCAGATTAGGGGTACATAGGGATAATGTAAGTAGCGGTGGTTTACGGAGCGGCAGATTAGGGGTTAATAATAATATGCAGTGGTCAGCGATAGCGGGGGTGGCAGATTAGGGGTTAATAAGTGTAAGGTTAGGGGTGTTTAGACTCGGGTACATGTTAGAGTGTTAAGTGCAGACGTAGGAACGGTTACCGCCTAGCAAACAATGGGGCTGCGTTAGGAGCTGAACGCAGCTTTTTTGCAGGTGTTTGGTTTTTTTTCAGCTCAAACAGCTCCATTTTTTGCTATGGGGGAATCGTGCACGAGCACGTTTTTGAGGCTGGCCGCGTCCGTAAGCAACTCTGGTATCGAGAGTTGAAGCTGCGTTAAAAATGCTCTACGCTCCTTTTTTGGAGCCTAACGCAGCCATTATGTGGACTCTCAATACCAGAGTTATTTTTATGGTGCGGCCAGAAAAAAGCCGGCGTTAGTTTTTCGGGTCGTTACCGACAAAACTCCAAATCTAGCCGTATGGTAGCAGTGTTTGTAACTATATAAAAAATTGCTATAAACAATGTTGCAAAAACTCCTGCCAGATGACTCCTGGGCTCACCTAGGGTTACTCTTTAACAAAGGATACCAAGAGAACTAGGCAACATTGGAAACCAAAATAAATGACAAGGTTCTTTAAAATGACATGCTCTATCCAAGCCATTTATCTTTAGTTTGGACTTTATTGTCCCTTTAATAATTCTGGATGCTTCTAAACTTCAGCCTTGTACACGTGGCCTATAATAAAGGCATTAAAGTGCATATTTTACACAAGCTTTGCTGCATTTTAACAAATGTTACTTTACACAGATTGAAATGCTCTTAAAGCACTTAATGCCTCTTGTGTTGCCATCATAGCATTGATCCTTGTAACTAAATCTTTGTCCTGCTATTATTTTTAGTTAGTAAACATTTTGCTCTAAATTCATGAGGTTGGGAGGTCAGGTCTTTTACCAAGAGCAGGTCACCCCCCAGCAGGGGCTAATGTAATTCTGCAATGGGGGAATGTGTTCTATACCCACCTAAGTTTAGTAAGATGTCTTTAGAAAGAGCTCTTTATAGGTGGCCTTAATGTTGTTTTTCCAGGGACCTAAGCGTATCACAATATAAATATTCTTGTTCACACTCTTCCTTTGATGTAATAGAAGAAAGCAAATCTTCTTGTACTCATACATTTTTATCATCCATAAGAAAAAGGAGCAATTAAATCTGAGTGGGAGGAATCCAAGAAAACTTTATGCAAACTCTGGTTACATTTCAGGAAATAAATGTTTAAGCACAACCTATACTGCTGTATTATAGTTCCCTATCCCAAAGAAGCAATTTATCTGTGGCAGTTCTGCCCAAAGTTCCATACATTGCAAATGTGTTGGCACTACACTTCATTGGCTGAAACTGAAGTGCTTAATACATTTCTTATGAAATAAACAATAAATATTTTGTTTGTGATATAATAATAGAGATGATAGACAGACAGACATATAGATAGATAGACAGACAGCTAGAAAGACAGAGAGACAGACAGACATATAGAAAGATAGATAGATAGATAGATAGATAGATAGATAGATAGATAGATAGATAGATAGACAGACCAACAGGTAAATAGATATAGATAGATAGATAAATAGATAGATTACATGTTGAAATAACAGCAGAGAGATTAATCTATGACACTACCGCCCAAAGTACCATACATTACAAATATATTGGCACTAAACCTCATTGACTGCAACTGAAATGCTTAGTTTAATACATATGATTTCTTTAAAAAAAACACTGAATATTTCATTTTTTTATATGAATTATTGATTTAAAATAATATATATATTTTTTAAAAGATCACTAAACTCTAGATTTAACATAATCAGACTGTGTTTACAATTCTTCATTGTTTTAAACCAAATTGTGTGCTCACTTAACACACACATCAGCCACAGAGTTCCTGGGTGAACTTTTCACATTCTTAGGTGCCAACTCAACTTTTATGAGAAAATTTACTTTAAATGATTTTCTCATATCTGAAATCCCAGATCTAAATACAGGGAGTGCAGAATTATTAGGCAAATGAGTATTTTGACCACATCATCCTCTTTATGCATGTTGTCTTACTCCAAGCTGTATAGGCTCGAAAGCCTACTACCAATTAAGCATATTAGGTGATGTGCATCTCTGTAATGAGGAGGGGTGTGGTCTAATGACATCAACACCCTATATCAGGTGTGCATAATTATTAGGCAACTTCCTTTCCTTTGGCAAAATGGGTCAAAAGAAGGACTTGACAGGCTCAGAAAAGTCAAAAATAGTGAGATATCTTGCAGAGGGATGCAGCACTCTTAAAATTGCAAAGCTTCTGAAGCGTGATCATCGAACAATCAAGCGTTTCATTCAAAATAGTCAACAGGGTCGCAAGAAGCGTGTGGAAAAACCAAGGCGCAAAATAACTGCCCATGAACTGAGAAAATTCAAGCGTGCAGCTGCCAAGATGCCACTTGCCACCAGTTTGGCCATATTTCAGAGCTGCAACATCACTGGAGTGCCCAAAAGCACAAGGTGTGCAATACTCAGAGACATGGCCAAGGTAAGAAAGGCTGAAAGACAACCACCACTGAACAAGACACACAAGCTGAAATGTCAAGACTGGGCCAAGAAATATCTCAAGACTGATTTTTCTAAGGTTTCATGGACTGATGAAATGAGAGTGAGTCTTGATGGGCCAGATGGATGGGCCCGTGGCTGGATTGGTAAAGGGCAGAGAGCTCCAGTCCGACTCAGACGCCAGCAAGGTGGAGGTGGAGTACTGGTTTGGGCTGGTATCATCAAAGATGAGCTTGTGGGGCCTTTTCGGGTTGAGGATGGAGTCAAGCTCAACTCCCAGTCCTACTGCCAGTTTCTGGAAGACACCTTCTTCAAGCAGTGGTACAGGAAGAAGTCTGCATCCTTCAAGAAAAACATGATTTTCATGCAGGACAATGCTCCATCACACGCGTCCAAGTACTCCACAGCGTGGCTGGCAAGAAAGGGTATAAAAGAAGAAAATCTAATGACATGGCCTCCTTGTTCACCTGATCTGAACCCCATTGAGAACCTGTGGTCCATCATCAAATGTGAGATTTACAAGGAGGGAAAACAGTACACCTCTCTGTACAGTGTCTGGGAGGCTGTGGTTGCTGCTGCACGCAATGTTGATGGTGAACAGATCAAAACACTGACAGAATCCATGGATGGCAGGCTTTTGAGTGTCCTTGCAAAGAAAGGTGGCTATATTGGTCACTGATTTGTTTTTGTTTTGTTTTTGAATGTCAGAAATGTATATTTGTGAATGTTGAGATGTTATATTGGTTTCACTGGTAAAAATAAATAATTGAAATGGGTATATATTTGTTTTTTGTTAAGTTGCCTAATAATTATGCACAGTAATAGTCACCTGCACACACAGATATCCCCCTAAAATAGCTAAAACTAAAAACAAACTAAAAACTACTTCCAAAAATATTCAGCTTTGATATTAATGAGTTTTTTGGGTTCATTGAGAACATGGTTGTTGTTCAATAATAAAATTAATCCTCAAAAATACAACTTGCGTAATAATTCTGCACTCCCTGTAGATAACTCAATGATACATGAAGCTCAAGGGCTGTATGTCTGATCCTTGTCACAGCCTCTCCCTTTGTGTTAACATTTGTCAATGACACGTCCTGTCATTTTGTTTTTGCTTATTTTAATACATTGAATTACTGCTTTAAATCACTAAATTTGTCTCAATGTAAGTGGTTTAGTTGCTTTAGTATATATCAAAAATGGCAACTGTAAAGCAAAAAACTGAAAATAAATTATTTTAGCAAGGCAGGGACACTTGACAAATTTGCGGGGCTTCACATCCCAGCACTCTGATTCCCCCTGTATGCACTACCTGTATGGCCCACCCCTGTTCCAATAATCAGTGTTACCATATAAAGAACAACAATATAAATACAGTATATAGTATGAAGAATGAAAGAGAAAGATATAGGAGAAAGAAAATTGCTTTGCTCACAAAGTAAGGGAAATCAGCACTCTTTTAAATGTAGTCAAATAGTATATAACTTTAATAATTTTAAAAAAGCATATATGGCTAATACATATACCGCCACAGCAAGGTTAGTGCAAAAAATGGTTATGTAAGTCTCAATCGTACATGTTGATATTATAATACATGTTGATATTAAAATACAAAATATTAAAAATAAAATACATATACAGTCACATTGCCCTAAGGTGTACAAAATAAATCATATGGCTTATGTTTAAAAATGCAAGACTAGCAACACTCCACGGAATTCACAGACACCAACAGATTCACAGAAGGGTAGTTTCTGCACTGTATATACTTAGGGATCTATGCTATCCGGCATGCAAAAAGCCAAGTACAACAAGGACAGAACATTTCTAGATATCTAGCTTAGAAGGCCAGCCCAAACTTTATACACTTGAAGGTATTCCTTTAAGTAGACAAAAAATATATTCATGTGCGGTAGCATTCCATGACCAACGGCAGGGGAAACAAAGTTCCATATAGCTTTCAATGATGGCTTGGAGGTTGGAGCAGGTATATACAGTGGGTATTGAAAAGAATCAGCCCCCTTAAAAATAATAAAAATGTTTTGCTTTGCAGCCTGAAATCAAGACAGACACAGTTTTTGTTTATCCAGTTGTAATTACTCGGTGCAACTTATAACATCCAAGTAAAAGATATAACACCAACATGTCAGGTAAAAATAAAGATAATTCAAAAACAGAATCACTGATTTGGAAAAAAGGATCATTCCCTTGTGTCAGTATTTTGTTGAACCACTTTTGCTTTAATTACAGCCTTTAGTCTGTTGGGATATGTCTCTACTAACTTTGCACATCTAGACTGTGCAATATTTGCCCCCTCTTCTTTGCAGAACTGCTCCAGTTCCGTTACATTTGATGGTGACCGTTTGTGCAGTCTTCAAGTCATGCCACAGATTTTCAATGGGGTTTAAGTCTGGGCTCTGACTAGGCCATGCAAGGACATTCACTTTTTTCTCCTTCAACCACTGTGTGGTCATTTTTGCTGTGTGCTTTGGGTCATTGTCATGTTGAAAGGTAAACCTTCTTCCCATTGACAACTTCCTGGCAGAGGGCAGCAGATTTTCCTCAAGAATTTGACGATGTATCCCCATCCATTATTCCTTCTATCCTAACAAGTGCTCCAGTCCTGGCTGCAGAGAAACACCCCCATAATAGGATAATAGGATAATAGGATATTAAAACCACCATGCTTTTACTGTAGGTATGGTGTTATTTGGATGGTGAGCTGTATTGGATTTCCTCCAGACATATTGTTTGGTGTTGAGGCCAAATAATTCTATTTTAGTCTCATCTGACCATAACACCTTTTTCCATGTGGCCTCAGAATTTCCTAGGTGTGTTATGGCAAAGGTCAGTCGTGACTGCATGTGGCCTTTCTTGAGGAGTGGCTGTTTTCTTGCAATCCTCCCATACAAGCCACATTTGTGGAGAATTTGTGATATTGTTGTCAAATGCACACAATAACCACTCTTTGTCATAAATTCCTGCACTCTGACCAGTTTCCTCCTGGCTCTTTCATCCAGTTTGGAGCGACGTCCTGATCCAGAGAGGGTCTGTGTTGTACTAAATACCTTCCACTTCTTAATAATAGACTTCACTGTGCTTCTAGGCATAGATGAAGCCTTTAATATTTTCTTGTATCCATCTCCTGACTTGTGCCTTTCCACAACATTATCCTGTAGATGTTTTGACAGTGCCTTGCCACCCATAGTTGATTGTTTGCTTCAGTTACACTACCCGGGACTGAGATGCTCCAGAAAAGCTCTTTTCATGCTGAGCTAATCAATATGCCCACAGCTAATCACAGTTGAAGGTCAAATGGCTTTGTGTCTGCCGTTGAGAAGGTGATTAACTATACCTGATTGAGTTTACAAGTAATTTTAGGAGTTTACTAGTAATTTTTGGGGGTGGGGGATACTTTTTTCAACTCACTGATTCTGTTTTTTAATTGTCTTTATTTTTGCCTGACATGTTGGTGTTATATCTTTCACTTGGATGTTATAAGTTGAACTGAGCAATTACAGTTTAGTTACAGACAATTAGTGTCTGTCTTTATTTCAGGCTGCAAAGCAACAAAATGTGATTTTTCAAGGGGGTAATTCTTTTCAATACCCACTGTAGTGCCGTAGCAGTTTAAGCATAGGGTATTGCAAAGTCGTGTAAAACATCAATACTTGTTTGTAGTGATGTTGCGAACCTAAACATTTCGGTACGCGAACGGCGGACTCGAACTTCCGCAACTGTTCGCGAACGGGCGAACCGGGTGAACCGCCATTGACTTCAATAGGCAGGCGAACTTTAAAACCAACAGGGACTCTTTCTGGCCACAATAGTGATGGAAAAGTTGTTTCAAGGGGACTAACACCTGGACTGTGGCATGCCGGAGGGGGATCCATGGCAAAACTCCCATGGAAAATTACATAGTTGATGCAGAGTCTGGTTTTAAGCCATAAAGGGCATAAATCACCTAACATTCCTAAATTCTTTGGAATAACGTGCTTTAAAACATCAGGTATGATGTTGTATCGATCAGGTAGTGTAAGGGTTACACCCGCTTCACAGTGACAGACCAAACTTCCCGTTTAAAGGTACAGTCTACACCATAATTTTTATTGTTTTAAAAGATAGATAATCCCTTTATTACCCATTTCCCAGTTTTGCATAACTAACACATTTATAATAATATACTTTTAACCTCTGTGATTATCTTGTATCTAAGCCTCTGCAAACTGCCCCTTTTTTTCAGTTCTTTTGACAGACTTTCAGTCTAGCCAATCAGTGCCTGCTCCCAGATAACCTCTCGTGCACGAGCACAGTGTTATCTATATGAAATACGTGAACTAACACTCTCTAGTGGTGAAAAAATGTTAAAATTCAATCTGAAAGAGGTGGGCTTCAAGGTCTAAGAAATTAGCATATGAACCTCCTAGGTTAAGCTTTCAACTAAGAATACCAAGAGAACAAAGCAAAATTGGTGATAAAAGTAAATTGGAAACTTGTTTAAAATTACATGCTCTATCTGAATCCTGAAAGTTTATTTTGGCCTAGACTGTCCCTTTAACGCACCGCAAACAACCGCAAACAGTCTATTTGCACAACCGCAAACTCCCCATTTGCACAAGGTTGGATACCAAGCTAGCCATGTCCCGTTCCTTGTCCTCACTGATGTCATTGAAGGTCTCTTCCTCCACCCAGCCACGTACAACACCAAGGGTCCCCGAAAGGTGACAACAAGCCCCCTGGGACGCCTGCTGTGTTTGGTCTTCCACCTCCTCAAAGCCACCTTCCTCCTCTGACTCCTCTTCTTCAGACTCCTCTCTCTGCGTTGCCTCTCTCTTCGTTATTATAAGGTGTGTTAAGTAGTACTATTCCTATCAGTTTAATCCCTGTGGTGTCCCCTATCAGGGGACGTGTATATGGCATGGATATTAGGAACCGGGAGATGGAAAAAGATGCTTGGTCGGTCCTCCTACTTCAAATTTGGGGCACTGCGCGTGCAATCTACTGTGCCACCAGATAGGAGTGGTGTGTTAAGTATTACTATTCTTATCAGTTTAATCCCTGTTAAGTGCCTTTTTTTTTTGTTTGGTTTTTGAAGCCACAGTGCAGCACCAGAGGCCAGAAAATTTGGCATGTACACATGCCTGAAAAATTAGGTATTGTTGCAGCTGCTGCTGTAGCAGCGGCCAGAAAAATTGATGTTTGTTTCTCAGGCAGAAAGTGCCCTAAAACATTGCGGCTTGAACCCTAGTTGGTGGCGGATAAGTCACGCAAGTCATCCGGCATTCGAAGATAAAATACAGCAGCGTGTGGACCATTTTTAGCCCAAGGCAGCTCATCTCATCAGGCTTTTTTTACTCAAATGTATCGCCCAATGTCAGTCCCTTCGGGATCCATCCGTCATTCATCTTAATAAAGGTGAGGTAATCTAGACTTTTTTGACCTAGGCGACTTCTCTTCTCAGTGACAATACCTCCTGCTGCACTGAAGGTCCTTTTTGACAGGACACTTGAAGCAGGGCAGGCCAGAAGTTGTAGTGCAAATTGGGATAGCTCAAGCCACAAGTCAAGCCTGCACACCCAGTAGTCAAGGGGTTCATCGCTCCTCAGAGTGTTGAGATCTGAAGTTAAGGCGAGGTAGTCTGCTACCTGACGGTCGAGTCGTTCTCTGAGGGTGGACCCCGAAGGGCTGTGGTGATGCATAGGAGTTAAAAAGCTCTGCATGTCCTCCATCAACAAAACCTCTGTGAATCATCCTGTCCTTGCCTGCGTGGTCATGGGATTTTGAGGATTACTTTCACCTCTTCCCCTGTTAGATTCCCGTTGTACTGTGACAACACCCTTATACGCTGTGTAAAGCATACTTTTTAATTTATTTTGGAAATGCTGCATCCTTTCCGACTTGTGGTAATTTGGTAACATTTCAGGCATTTTATGCTTATACCGGGGGTCTAGTAGCGTGGACACCCAGTACAGGTCGTTCCCCTTCAGCTTTTTTATACGAGGGTCACTCAACAGGCACGACAGCATTAAAGACCCCATTTGCACAAGGTTGGATGGCGAGCTACTCATGTCCCGTTCCTCATCCTCAGTGATCTTACTGAAGGTATCTTCTTCTCCCCAGCCACGTACAACACCACGGGTACCAGATAGGTGACAACGAGCACCCTGGGATGCCTGTTGTGGTTGGTCTTCCTCCTCCTCCTCAAAGCCACATTCCTCCTCTGACTCCTCTTCCTCACAATCCTCTTCCAGCGTTGCCGCTGGTCCAGCAAGCGATGCTGATAAGGCTGTTTCTGGTGGTGATGGTGACCACAACTCTTCCTCTTCACGATCATCTACGGCCTGATCCAGCACTCTTCGCAGGGCATGCTCCAGGAAGAAAACAAATGGTATGATGTCGCTGATGGGGCCTTCGGTGTGACTGACTAGGTTGTCACCTCCTCAAAAGGATGCATGAGCCTACAGGCATTGCGCATGAGCGCCCAGTAACGTGGCAAAAAAATTCCAAGCTCCGCAGATGCTGTCCTAGCACCCCGTTCATACAAATACTCGTTAACAGCTTTTTCTTGTGGGAGCAGGTGGTCGAACATTAGGAGTGTTGAATTCCAACGTGTCGGGCTGTTGCAAATCAAGCGCCTCACTGGCATGTTGTTTCACCGCTGGATATCGGAAAAGTGCGCCATGGCCGTGTAGGAACGCCTCAAATGGCCACACACCTTCCTGGCCTGATTCAGGACGTCCTGTAAGCCTGGGTACTTATGCACAAAGTGATGTACGATCAGATTATACATATGTGCCATGCACGGCACATGGATCAACTTGCCCAATTTCAATGCCGCCACCAAATTACTTCCGTTGTCAGAAACTACTTTGCCGATCTCCAGTTGGTGCGGAGTCAGCCACTAATCCACCTGTGCGTTCAGGGCGGACGGGAGTGCTGGTCCGGTGTGACTCTCTGATTTCAGGCAAGTCAACCCCAAGAAGGCATGACACTGCCATATCCAGGATGTGGAATAGTACCTGCGGAGCTGGGGGGTTGCCGTTGATGTGGAGCAAGATGCAGCAGCAGAAGAGGACTCAGCCGAGGAGCTTATGGAAGAGGATGGAGTAGGAGGAGTAGAGGAGGTGGCAGCAGGCCTGCCTGCAAGTCATGGCGGTGTCACCAACTCATCCTCTGCAGAGCCACGCATTCCATGCTTGGCAGCCGTCAGCAGGTTTATCCAATGCGCAGTGTAGGTGATATACCTGCCCTGACCATGCTTTGCAGACCAGCTATCAGTGGTCATATGGACCCTTGCCCCAACGCTGTGTTCCAGACATGCCATTACTTGCTTTCGCACAATCGAGTACAGGTTGGGGATTACCTTTTGTGCAAAGAAATTTCGGCCGGGTACCTTCCACTGCGATGTCCCAATAGCTACAAATTTTTTGAACGCCTCAGACTCCACCAGCTTGTATGGTAAAAGCTGGCAGGCTAAGAGTTCAGACAAGCCAGCTGTCAGATGCCGGGCAAGGGGGTGACTTTGGGACATTGACTTCTTACTCTCAAACATGTCCTTGACAGACACCTGACTGTGGGCAGATGAGCAGGAACTGCTACGGAAGAGAGACGGAGTGGCAGATGGTTGAGAGGGGGCAAGGAGGACAGCAGTGGTTGATGTGGCTGAAGATGCTGGACCAGGAGGAGGATGGCGGCTTTGAGTTTGTGTGCTGCTTGTACTCATGTGTTCATCCCATCGGCGTTTGTGATGTGCGATCATGTGCCTTGGCAAAGCAGTTGTACCTAGGTGGGTGTTGGACTTCCTACGACTCAGTTTCTTTTGGCACAGGTTGAAAATGGAATCGCTGTTGTCAGAGGCAGACACACAAAACAAAGCCACACTGCTGAGCTCTGCGATGACGGCATTCTGGTGGTGGCAACAGCATGCGTTGATTGGCGTGCTGTCTGGCTGACCCCGGGTGCCGATGCATGCTGTCTGACTGTGCCACTATCTCCTTGTGACGACCTCCCCCTGCTTCCAACTCATCTCCTCCTCCTCCTCTCTGTCTCCCCATCTGAACTTTCCCCCTCTTCTTCTTCTCTTCTAGCGGGCACCCTTGTGACATCCACGGACACATCGTCATCATCAACCGCTTCACTTGTATCTGACAAATCAACAAAGGAAGCAGCAGCGGGTACAACATCATCATCATTACACTGTTCGTCCATGTCTGTAATGCTGCCTGACTGAGACATATCACTGTTATCTACATCCTCTGTCAATGATGGTTGCGCATCACTCATTTCTTCCAACTGATGTGTAAATAACTCCTCTGACACATCAAGTGAAGCGGCTGTGGTGCTAGTGTTGGTGGTGGCGGCAGGCGGGCGAGTGGTCACTTGAGAGGTGCCCAAAGCTAAGCTGGAGGTGGATGGTGCGTCAAGGTTCTGAGCGGAAGCTGTAGAAGATTGGGTGTCCTGTGTTAGCCAGTCAACTAGGTACTCCTCAGAACTTTTCGCGTTCATGGTACGTGGCCTCTGAACACTGGTCATTATTGTAGGGTCAAAGGGAATCACAGCACCACGACCACGACGGCACCTGCGGGGTGGCCTGCCTCTGCCTATCATTTTTTTTTAAATGTACACTTACACTACTATTAAACAAGATATGAGTGGTGGCACTGGGCAAGTGGGCACAGTATACCCTGTGAGCCTGGCACACATGCTGGCAAGCAGGCAACTGCAATTAGATTACACAAGCAGACTGATGTTTCACAGTCAAAAAAGTTTTTTTTTTTTAATTTACACTACTGTTACAACAGATATGAGTGGTGGCACTAGTTGGCAAGTGGGCCTGGCACACACGCTGGCAGGCAGGCAACTGCAATTAGATTACACTAGCAGACTGATATTTCACAGTCAAAAAAGTTTTTTTTAAAAAAAATTTACACTACTGTTACAACAGATATGAGTGGTGGCACTAGTTGGCAAGTGGGCCTGGCACACATGCTGGCAGGCAGGCAACTGCAATTAGATTACACTAGCAGACTGATGTTTCACAGTCAAAAAAGTTTTTTTTTTAATTCACACTACTGTTACAACAGATATGAGTGGTGGCACTAGTTGGCAAGTGGGCCTGGCACACACGCTGGCAGGCAGGCAATTGCAATTAGATTACACTAGCAGACTGATGTTTCACAGTCAAAAAAGTTTTTTTTTTTTAAATTTACACTACTGTTACAACAGATATGAGTGGTGGCACTAGTTGGCAAGTGGGCCTGGCACACACGCTGGCAAGCAGGCAACTGCAATTAGATTACACTAGCAGACTGATGTTTCACAGTCAAAAAAGTTTTTTTTTTTAAATTTACACTACTGTTACAACAGATATGAGTGGTGGCACTAGTTGGCAAGTGGGCCTGGCACACACGCATGCAGGCAATCAACTTCTATTAGATTACACTAGCAGACTGATGTTTCACAGTCAAAAAAGTTTTTTTTTTTAAATTTACACTACTGTTACAACAGATATGAGTGGTGGCACTAGTTGGCAAGTGGGCCTGGCACACACACTGGCAGGCAGGCAACTGCAATTATATTACACTAGCAGACTGATGTTTCACAGTCAAAAAAGTTTTTTTTTTTAAATTTACACTACTGTTACAACAGATATGAGTGGTGGCACTAGTTGGCAAGTGGGCCTGGCACACACGCTGGCAGGCAGGCAACTGCTTTTAGATTACACTAGCAGACTGATGTTTCACAGTCAAAAAAGTTTCTTTTTTTTAAAATTTACACTACTGTTACAACAGATATGAGTGGTGGCACTGCAGGCAGGCAAATGCAATTAGATTACACTAGCAGACTGATGTTTCACAGTCAAAATTACACAGGCGATTTTTTAAAAAAAAAAAAATGATGTTCTAGCCCTAAAAAGGGCTTTTTAGGGTGCTGCCCTTACAGCAGAGATCAGCTGAGTCCTTCAGGACTGTAGTGGACACTGAATACACTAGCCTAGCTATCAATTTCCCTATAAAATCAGCAGCAGCTACACTATCCCTCCTCTCACTAAGAATGCAGGATCAGAATGAATCTAAAATGGCTGCTGTCCAGGAGCTTGGAGGGTCTGGGAGGGAGTGTCTGCTGCTGATTGGCTGAAATGTGTCTGCAGACTGTGAGATAAAGGGTCAAAGTTTATTCAATGATGATGAATAGGGGGCGGATCGAACATCACATATGTTCGCCCGCAGCGGCGAACGCGAACAAGCTATGTTCGCCGGGAACTATTCGCCGGCAAACTATTCGCCGGCGAACTATTCGCGACATCACTATTTGTGTGCACTCAGTAGCGTCCACCACACAGGCAGTTTTCCTTTGGTAGCCGATTCCTTTAGACGCCTCCACCAAATTTAGGCACACATAACCTGTTGTCTCTGCTCATAACCTTTGTCCAAGGAAATGCTACAACGATCGGCACTTAGGGAGCCTGTACAGCTCAAACACAGCTCTCTGGTGTTTGTGTGTCCTTCGACATGTGACTGTAATCATCCAATGGCCATTGTGCGTTTCACACCCTCATAAACTGTTACCGGGGCTTTGTCAGGGCTATTGGAACTGTTGATTGGAGCAGAATATAAAGTTCTATTGGCTCCGCCCATCACAGGTAAAGTTAGCAACAATATTTAAAAGCATTCATGTTTATTACTATTAAGTTACAACAGTCTATGTGAAGTAATATTGAATAATTACAACAACATTGCAAGGGTCTTTTTGTCTTTTTGGTATGAATTATATTGGTATCAGCACCGCTATTTATACAGAAAAGTACAATTATTCCATATTGAAACCTATTAAGCCTATTGAAACCTATATTTTGCCTATTGAAACCTATTAAGGAATCCTAATACACTTACAGTGTCAGGAGCTAAATACACATAGTAGCACGAAGAGTAACTCTTCATATGCTTCAAGAGATTAGAAGTCATTAATTTAGATACAGGATCACTATTTGAGCAGTTATATTATCCTAAAAAGCAGGCATTTTAGGTTGGCTATGGCCAACCTGTAATCAACAGTCAAGTCATACTCAGTCAATTATTTTTGTTGTTTTCATGATTTGTGACAGAACCAACTTCCCAGCAAAATAATGTAAATCTTTAAGGAAGTCAAACTTGTCAAATTGGCTAGTAGGACAAAAGGAAAGTTCTTTCTTTAGGACATCTAAAGAAACCAGATTTAATATAAATGATGACAGGTTAATCACTAGCATGTCATTGTCGGGGGAGCTAGTAATCCCTCCTCCGTCTTTGTGTTGAAGATTGTAATTTTCTCTCTCCTTCTACACTGGGGTCTATCCTCTCCTGTCGATGCTGTCAGATACTTTTTCAACTGTAACACAGAAGGTTTAGTATATATTTTGTCATGATAGTGCCCCATATTTTATGTTGGCAAAACTAAGAGCGTTTTTAATGATAGGATCAAAGAACACAAATATGACATTAAAAATGAGAAAAACACTAGTAGTGTAGCAAGACATTTTTCGGCATTTCATGGTTCTAATCCAGACTGTCTAAGATTCATCGGTATAGAAAGAGGCAGAACAAGTGGACGTGGAGGGGATAAAGGTAGATGTCTACTTAGAACGTTTAAATGGATCTATTGTCTCTCTACTCTAGCCCCTATGGGACTGAATGAAAAATTAGACTACCCGGCTTTATAGGATAATATAACTGCTCAAATAGTGATCTTGTACCTAAATTAATAAAATCAGGTTTTCCTTATTCCAAGTGTATCCTACACTTGGAATCAGGAATCTCTTGAAACATATGAATTGTTACTTTCCATGCTCCCATGTATATTTAGCTCCTGACACTGTAACGCCTAGATTACGAGTTTTGAGTGCTTTAGGAAAATTAACTAATGCAACAAAAGTGGCGTTATTTAATCCCCTATAGCACAGCCATTTAAAAGTTGTAAAAAACCTGGCTTGTGCGTGGAATATGGTGCTTTTAAGCTCTATACCGCGTTTTGATGTGCACACTTTCCCTATAGACATCAATGGGGAGAGCGGGTCAGAAAAAACTCTAACACCTGCGATTGCGGAAAGAAAAGCTCCGTAACGCAGTCCCATTGATGTCTATGGGGAAAAAAAACTAACGTTTAAACTCAACACCCTAACATAAACCTAAAGTCTAAACACTACTAATTAAACACCACTAATCTTCTGCCCCCGACATCGCCGACGCCTGCCTACAGTTATTACCCCTAATCTGCCGCTCCCGATATCGCTGCCACCTAAATAAAGGCATTAACCCCTAATCTGCCGCTCCCAATATCACTGCCACCTAAATAAAGGCATTAACCCCTAATCTGCCACTCCCGATATCGCCGCTATACTAAAGTTATTAACCCCTATTCCGCAGTACCCCAACATCGCTGCCACTATATTAAAGTTATTAACCCCTATTCCACCACTCCCCGACATCGCCGCAACTAAATAAGGTTATTAACCCCTAAAGCTCTGGCCTCCCACATCACTACCACTAAATAAACCTATTAACCCCTAAACCGCCAGCCCCCACATCGCAACAACCTAAATTAAACTATTAACCCCTAAACCTACCCCTAAAACTTACCCTAACCCTACCCCTAAACCTAACCTTAACCCTAACGTAACCCTAACACCCCCTAATTAAAATAGATCTAAATTAAACTTACAATTATTAACTAAATAATACATATTTAAAACTAAATACAAACTTACCTGTGAAATAAAACCTAAGATAGCTACAATATAACTAATAGTTATATTGTAGCTAGCTTAGGTTTTATTTTTACTTCACAGGTAAGTTTGTATTTATTTTAACTAGGTAGACTAGTTAGTAAATAGTTATTAACTATTTAAAAACTACCTAGTTAAAATAAATACAAAATTACATGTGAAGTAAAACCTAAGCTATGTTACACTAAAACCTAAAACTACAAAAAAAAAACTATTACAAAAAAAACAACGAAATTATACAAAAAAAATAAAATTATTCCTATTCTAATACCCTTTTAAAAAAAAAAAAAAAAACACCCCAAAATAAAAGAGCCTAATCTAGAATAAACTACCAAGGGCCCTTAAAAGGGCCTTTTGTTGGACATTGCCCTAAGTTAAACATCTCTTTTGCTATAAACAAACAAACAAACACCCCTAACAGTATACAAACCCCCAACCCCCAAACTACCAAGGGCCCTTAAAAGGGCCTTTTGTAGGGCATTGCCCTAAATTAAACAGCTCTTTTGCTACAAGTAAAAAACACCCCCTAAAAAAAAATACATTACACAAAATAGCAAACAAATTATCAAAAATAATAAAAAACATTCCTATTCCTACATTCCTAATCTAGAATAAACTACCAATGACCCTTAAAAGGGCCTTTTGTAGGGCATTGCCATAAAGAAATCAGCTCTGTTTATGAAAACAAATGACAAACAACCACTAACATTACAACCCCCCCCCAAACCCACAAAATAAAAAAACTATCAAAAAAACTAAGCTACTCATTGCCCTGAAAAGGGCATTTGGATGGAACAACCCACCCAAAAAAACCCTTAAAAAACAATCACTAACCCCCAAAGATCCACTTACAGTTTTTGAAGTCCGGCTTGAATGATAGATCTTTCTCCAGGCGGTAAGAAGTCTTCATCCAAGCATCGAGAAGTCTTCATCCAGACGACCTCTTCAATCTTCATCCAGGTGGAATCTTCTATCTTGATCCCAGCAGAGCGGAGTGGGTCCATCCTGAAGACATCCGTTGCGGAGCATCCTCTTCATACGGTTGCCGCCGTACACTGAATCTTCAATGCAAGGTACGTGATCCAAGATGGCGTCCCTTCCATTCCTATTGGCTGAAAAATTTGAATCCGGTTTAGGGGTTAAAAGGTTTATTATAGTGGCGGCGGTGTAGGGCTTAATAACTTTAGTATAGTGGGAACGATGTGGGCGGACAGCAGATTAGGGGTTAATAATATTTAAAAAGTATTTGTGATGCAGGAGGGCGGCGATTTAGGGGTTAATACATTTATTATAGTTCTGACGATGTCGGGGAGCGGCGGAATAGGGGTTAATAAAAAAAATGGTGGCGGCGATGTTGGGAGCGGCAGATTAGGGGTTAATAACTTTAATATAGTATTTGCGATGTGGGAGGATCTCGGTTAAGGGGTTAATAGGTAGTTTATGGGTGTTTAGTGTACTTTGTAGCAGTTTAGTCATGAGTTTTATGTTACAGATTTGTAGTGTAAAACTCATAATTACTGACTTTAGATGGTGTTACGGATTTTGCCATTTTAGGCTGTAACACCGTTTTTTTGTCAGAACGCAAAACTCGTAATACCAGCGCTATAGGAATCCCATGAAAAAACGTCATTTTTAAGATTGCGGTACTGACGTTGCATTACAGGCTAAAAGGCTTGGGGTACAGCTATACAATTCCATGTTTTCAGCGTTAAAAGACGAACGCACAGACTTGTGATCTAGCTGTAAGTGTATTAAGATTCCGTAATAGGTTTCAATATGGAATAATTGTACTTTTACGCATAAATAGCGGTGCTAATAGCAATATAAAACTCCTGTTCTGTTGATACACAATAACTTGTGTCAACTGCTAGGGGGTGCTCAAAATATGTACCAGGGGCGATTACTAACTACTATATAATACAAAAGTTGTTATTGCAAAAATTCCACATTCAAAAAAGTATAATACTATAATATATAAAAAAAATCAGCCCGATAAGTGTCCTAAAAATCCAATAAAATGAGGATGTGACAAATAAATAGTATATACTACAATATATCTTTGCTGTACAAAATGTCAGTCCTGTAATGGATGTGCAATTTCGACAGTCCGTTAATAAGGTATCAGGTCTCTGATCCAGACCAGTGTTGTTCCACGTTTCAAAGGTCTTGTCAGATGGAGTCAGCTCCTTGTTATGGTATAAGATCAAAACGCAGGATAATCTGTGAGAATAATCACAAGTCAAGGGCGCTCCCTAGTGTAATAACGTCATGGCACTATTTCATAATTAGATAAAGAAATATGCTCACAAGAGTAGCAGCACCCAATTGTGCTGAGTAAAGCAGTCCGGTGTCCCAGCGTGAGAACCGTACTCCCAGGTATTTCTCAAAGGGAAAAAAGATCAGACTCTCAAAATGGTTCAAATTTAATAAAATTCACATTAAAAACAGGAGACTTAGGTATCTACTTATAAAGCCGTCAACCGCAAATATGCTGGAATTTTGCAGCGTAATTGTGGCGAACTTGATTCCCCGTAGTTATCAAAGTCTACAGTCCGGCAAAAGTAGAATTTTGTGATGTAACATACGATCCGCCGGTCTCAGTCCGACACAGATCGATGGTTACATCACTACAGATGTTCCGAATACAAATTCGGCACTATCTGACTACTTTTGCTAGTTAACAAATGTCTACCAGGCACTATTCCGGCCCAGCGTACCTGGTTTTCAATCCGCTGCCCTGGAGGCGGCGGATGCCATAGGAGTCAATGGGAGTCTGAAAGCAGCGATAGCTCATGTTCGCTGCTGCCAGATATCCCATTGTTTCCTATGCGAGAATAAAAGTTACGTTTACACCTAACACCCTAACATGTACCCCGAGTCTAAACACCCCTAATCTGCCACCCCCTACATTGCGCCACCTACATTATACTTATTAACCCCTAATCTGCCACCCCGCCACCGCCGCCACCTACATAAAGTTATTAACCCCTATCCCGCCGCTCCCGGACCCCACCGCAACTAAATAAATGTATTAACCCCTAAACATCACCATAAACAAAATTAACCTATTAATCCCTAAACCTAACAACCCACTAACTGTACATTAAATATTAACTCATCCCTATCATATAATAAATTTAAACTTACCTTTAGATTTAAATTTATTAAACTAATAATTAACCTATTCTAACTATTATAATAAAATTACATTAAACTATATTAAATTAATGATTAATCTAACCTAACTTTTAAACTAAAATTACATTAAACTATAATAAAATAAAAATTAATCTAGCCTAATTTTATACTAAAATTACATAAAACTACAAAGTTACAAAAAATAACATACACTAAGTTACACAAAAAAATAAACACTAAGTTACAAAAAATAAAAAATAAATTATCAAAGCTTTAAACTAATTACACCTAATCTAAGGGCCATATGAAAATAAAAAAAGCCCCCCCAAAATAAAAAAACCTAGCCTACAATAAACTACAAATGGCCCTTAAAAGGGCCTTTTGTGGGGCATTGCCCCAAAGTATTCAGCTCTCTTACCTGTAAAAAAAAATACAAACAACCCCCCAATAGTAAAACCCACCACCCACACAACCAACCCCCCAAATAAAACCCTAACTAAAAAAACCTAAGCTCCCCATTGCCCTGAAAAGGGCATTTGGATGGGCATTGCCCTTAAAAGGGCATTTAGCTCTATTGCAGACCAAGTCCTAATCCAAAACTAAAACCCACCCAATAAACCCTTAAAAAAATTCTAACACTAACCCCAGAAGATTTACTTACAGTTTTGAAGATCCGACATCCATCCTCCAAGAAGCCGGGAGACATCCTCAACAAAGCGGCCAAAGTCTTCATCCAAGCCCGCAGAAGTCTTCACCCAGACGGCATCTTCTATCTTCATCCATCCGGCGCAGAGCGGCTCCATCTTCAAGACATCCGACGCGGAGCATCCTCTTCCTTCCGACGACTACCGACGAATGAAGGTTCTTTTAAATGACGTCATCCAAGATGGCGTCCCTTAGATTCCGATTGACTGATAGAATGCTATCAGCCAATCGGAATTAAGGTTGACAAAATCCTATTGGCTGTTGCAATCAGCCAATAGGATTGAGCTTTCATCCTATTGGCTGATCCAATCGGCCAATAGAATGCAAGCTCAATCCTATTGGCTGATTGCAACAGCCAATAGGATGAAAGCTCAATCCTATTGACTGATTGCAACAGCCAGTAGGATTTTTTCAACCTTAATTCCGATTGGCTGATAGATTTCTATCAGCCAATTGGAATCTAAGGGACGCCATCTTGGATGACGTCACTTAAAGGAACCTTCATTCATCGGTAGTCGTCGGAAGGAAGAGGATGCTCTGCGTTGGATGTCTTGAAGATGGAGCCGCTCTGCGTCGGATGGATGAAGATAGAAGATGCCGTCTGGATGAAGACTTCTGCCCGTCTGACTTCGGCCCGGTTGGATGAAGACTTCTGTCGCTTCCTTGAGGATGGATGTCCGGTCTTCAGAACAGTAAGTCGATCTTCAGGGGGTTAGTGTTAGGGATTTTTAAGGGTGTATTGGGTGGGTTTTATTTTTAGGTTAGGGCTTTGGGCCGCAAAAGAGCTAACTGCCCTTTTAAGGGCAATGCCCATCCAAATGCCCTTTTCAAGGCAATGGGGAGCTTAGTTTTTTAGTTAGTATTTTATTTGGGGGGTTGGTTGTGTGGGTAGTGGGTTTTACTGTTGGGGGGTTGTTTGTATTTTTTTTTTTTACAAGTAAAAGAACTGATTTCTTTGGGGCTATTGGTAGTTTAGTTTAGGCTAGAGGTTTTTATTATTTTGGGGGGTCTTTTTTATTTTGATAGGGCTATTAGATTAGGTGTAATTAGTTTAAATATCTTTAATTTGTTTATTTTTTTCTGTAATTTAGTGTTTTTTTGTACTTTAGATAATTGTATATAATTTATTTAATTGTATTTAATTTAGGTAATTTAGTTAATTATAGTGTAAGGTGTTATTGTAACTTAGGTTAGGTTTTATTTTACAGGAACTTTTGTATTTATTTTAGCTAGGTAGTTATTAAATAGTTAATAACTATTTAATAACTATTCTACCTAGTTAAAATAAATACAAACTTGCCTGTGAAATAAAAATAAACCCTAAGATAGCTACAATGTAACTATTATTTATATTGTAGCTAGCTTAGGGTTTATTTTATAGGTAAGTATTTAGTTTTAAATAGGAATTATTTAGTTAGCAATAGTAGGTTTTATTTAGATTTATTTTAATTATATTTAAGTCAGGGGTGTTAGGGTTAGACTTTGGTTTATGGGTTAATACATTTAATATAGTGGCGGCAACGTTGGGGACGGCAGATTAGGGGTTAATAAGTATAATGTCGGTGGCGGCGGTGTAGGGGCGGCAGATTAGGGGTTAATAAAATAATGTAGGTGGCAGTGGGCTCCGGGAGCGGCAGGATAGGGGTTAATACATTTATTAGAGTGGCGGTGGGCTCCAGGAGCGGAGGTTTAGGGGTTAATAACTTTATTTAGTTGCGGCGGGGTTCGTGAGCAGCAGGATAGGGGAAAAACAGTGTAGTATAGTGTAGGTGTTTGGTGACACTAGTATACCAATAAAGCTGGGAAAAAGCCAAAGAGCAGCGAGATCGAGACAGTTGATCAGTTAACAACAGTCCACTGCTCATCGCTCCGTACTTGGTGCGCGGCTTTTTGACAGCTATTTTGGTAACTTTGGAGAACGTATTCAGGTCCGCGGCAGCAAAGTTAGGCGATCTTAGGCGAGCGTATTGGTGCCGTCGAATGCAAGTAAGTTGACGGCTTGATAAGTTGATGCCTTAAGGTAGACTCTGTATATTAAAAACAGATAGCAACGCATTTCTCAGAACTCTGTTTCATCCACCTGACGGCAGGCTTGTAACTAGGTATGTGCATTCGGATAATTCGTAATAAAAATAATAATGTTTGCCTCTTGTGACATTTGCCGGATTCCTTCTTGCGAAAGTAAAACACACTAAGATCTGTGCAAAATTAAAACCTTAGGCCTAGATTTAGAGTTCGGCGGTAAAAGGGCTGTTAACGCTCCGCGGGTTTTTTTCTGGCCGCACCATAAATTTAACTCTGGTATCGAGAGTTCAAACAAATGCTGCGTTAGGCTCCAAAAAAGGAGCGTAGAGCATTTTTACCGCAAATGCAACTCTCGATACCAGAGTTGCTTACGGACGCGGCCGGCATCAAAAACGTGCTCGTGCACGATTCTCCCATAGGAAACAATGGGGCTGTTTGAGCTGAAAAAAAACCTAACACCTGCAAAAAAGCAGCGTTCAGCTCCTAACGCAGCCCCATTGTTTCCTATGGGGAAACACTTCCTACGTCTGCACCTAACACCCTAACATGTACCCCGAGTCTAAACACCCCTAACCTTACACTTATTAACCCCTAATCTGCCGCCCCCGCTATCGCTGACCCCTGCATTACACTTTTAACCCCTAATCTGCCGCTCCGTAAACCGCCGCCACCTACGTTATCCCTATGTACCCCTAATCTGCTGCCCTAACATCGCCGACCCCTATGTTATATTTATTAACCCCTAATCTGCCCCCCACAACGTCGCCGACACCTACCTACACTTATTAACCCCTAATCTGCCGAGCGGACCTGAGCGCTACTATAATAAAGTTATTAACCCCTAATCCGCCTCACTAACCCTATCATAAATAGTATTAACCCCTAATCTGCCCTCCCTAACATCGCCGACACCTACCTTCAATTATTAACCCCTAATCTGCCGACCGGAGCTCACCGCTATTCTAATAAATGTATTAACCCCTAAAGCTAAGTCTAACCCTAACACTAACACCCCCCTAAGTTAAATATAATTTTTATCTAACGAAATAAATTAACTCTTATTAAATAAATAATTCCTATTTAAAGCTAAATACTTACCTGTAAAATAAATCCTAATATAGCTACAATATAAATTATAATTATATTATAGCTATTTTAGGATTAATATTTATTTTACAGGCAACTTTGTAATTATTTTAACCAGGTACAATAGCTATTAAATAGTTAAGAACTATTTAATAGTTACCTAGTTAAAATAATTACAAATTTACCTGTAAAATAAATCCTAACCTAAGATATAATTAAACCTAACACTACCCTATCAATAAAATAATTAAATAAACTACCTACAATTACCTACAATTAACCTAACACTACACTATCAATAAATTAATTAAACACAATTGCTACAAATAAATAAAATTAAATAAACTATCTAAAGTACAAAAAATAAAAAAGAACTAAGTTACAGAAAATAATAAAATATTTACAAACATAAGAAAAATATTACAACAATTTTAAACTAATTACACCTACTCTAAGCCCCCTAATAAAATAACAAAGCCCCCCAAAATAAAAAATTCCCTACCCTATTCTAAAATACAAATATTACAAGCTCTTTTACCTTACCAGCCCTGAACAGGGCCCTTTGCGGGGCATGCCCCAAGAATTTCAGCTCTTTTGCCTGTAAAAAAAAACATACAATACCCCCCCCCCAACATTACAACCCACCACCCACATACCCCTAATCTAACCCAAACCCCCCTTAAATAAACCTAACACTACCCCCCTGATGATCTTCCTACCTTGTCTTCACCATGCCAGGTTCACCGATCCGTCCTGGCTCCAAGATCTTCATCCACCCCAAGCGGGGGCTAGACATCCACTGAAGAAGTCCAGAAGAGGGTCCAAAGTCTTCCTCCTATCCGGCAAGAAGAGGACATCCGGACCGGCAAACATCTTCTCCAAGCGGCATCTTCTATCTTCTTCCATCCGATGACGACCGGCTCCATCTTGAAGACCTCCAGCGCGGATCCATCCTCTTCTTCCGACGACTAGACGACGAATGACGGTTCCTTTAAGGGACGTCATCCAAGATGGCGTCCCTCGAATTCCGATTGGCTGATAGGATTCTATCAGCCAATCGGAATTAAGGTAGGAATTTTCTGATTGGCTGATGGAATCAGCCAATCAGAATATAGTTCAATCCGATTGGCTGATCCAATCAGCCAATCAGATTGAGCTCGCATTCTATTGGCTGTTCCGATCAGCCAATAGAATGCGAGCTCAATCTGATTGGCTGATTGGATCAGCCAATCGGATTGAACTATATTCTGATTGGCTGATTCCATCAGCCAATCAGAAAATTCCTACCTTAATTCCGATTGGCTGATAGAATCCTATCAGCCAATCGGAATTCGAGGGACGCCATCTTGGATGACGTCCCTTAAAGGAACCGTCATTCGTCGTCTAGTCGTCGGAAGAAGAGGATGGATCCGCGCTGGAGGTCTTCAAGATGGAGCCGGTCGTCATCGGATGGAAGAAGATAGAAGATGCCGCTTGGAGAAGATGTTTGCCGGTCCGGATGTCCTCTTCTTGCCGGATAGGAGGAAGACTTTGGACCCTCTTCTGGACTTCTTCAGTGGATGTCTAGCCCCCGCTTGGGGTGGATGAAGATCTTGGAGCCAGGACGGATCGGTGAACCTGGCATGGTGAAGACAAGGTAGGAAGATCATCAGGGGGGTAGTGTTAGGTTTATTTAAGGGGGGTTTGGGTTAGATTAGGGGTATGTGGGTGGTGGGTTGTAATGTTGGGGGGGGGGTATTGTATGTTTTTTTTTACAGGCAAAAGAGCTGAAATTCTTGGGGCATGCCCCGCAAAGGGCCCTGTTCAGGGCTGGTAAGGTAAAAGAGCTTGTAATATTTGTATTTTAGAATAGGGTAGGGAATTTTTTATTTTGGGGGGCTTTGTTATTTTATTAGGGGGCTTAGAGTAGGTGTAATTAGTTTAAAATTGTTGTAATATTTTTCTTATGTTTGTAAATATTTTATTATTTTCTGTAACTTAGTTCTTTTTTATTTTTTGTACTTTAGATAGTTTATTTAATTTTATTTATTTGTAGCAATTGTGTTTAATTAATTTATTGATAGTGTAGTGTTAGGTTAATTGTAGGTAATTGTAGGTAGTTTATTTAATTATTTTATTGATAGGGTAGTGTTAGGTTTAATTATATCTTAGGTTAGGATTTATTTTACAGGTAAATTTGTAATTATTTTAACTAGGTAACTATTAAATAGTTCTTAACTATTTAATAGCTATTGTACCTGGTTAAAATAATTACAAAGTTGCCTGTAAAATAAATATTAATCCTAAAATAGCTATAATATAATTATAATTTATATTGTAGCTATATTAGGATGTATTTTACAGGTAAGTATTTAGCTTTAAATAGGAATTATTTATTTAATAAGAGTTAATTTATTTCGTTAGATAAAAATTATATTTAACTTAGGGGGGTGTTAGTGTTAGGGTTAGACTTAGCTTTAGGGGTTAATACATTTATTAGAATAGCGGTGAGCTCCGGTCGGCAGATTAGGGGTTAATAATTGAAGGTAGGTGTCGGCGATGTTAGGGAGGGCAGATTAGGGGTTAATACTATTTATGATAGGGTTAGTGAGGCGGATTAGGGGTTAATAACTTTATTATAGTAGCGCTCAGGTCCGCTCGGCAGATTAGGGGTTAATAAGTGTAGGTAGGTGTCGGCGACGTTGTGGGGGGCAGATTAGGGGTTAATAAATATAACATAGGGGTCGGCGATGTTAGGGGTAGCAGATTAGGGGTACATAGGGATAACGTAGGTGGCGGCGATTTGCGGTCGGAAGATTAGGGGTTAATTATTTTAAGTAGCTTGCGGCGACGTTGTGGGGGGCAAGTTAGGGGTTAATAGATATAATACAGGGGTCGGCGGTGTTAGGGGCAGCAGATTAGGGGTACATAAGTATAACGTAGGTGGCGGTCGGCAGATTAGGGGTTAAAAATTTTAATCGAGTGGCGGCGATGTGGGGGGACCTCGGTTTAGGGGTACATAGGTAGTTTATGGGTGTTAGTGTACTTTAGGGTACAGTAGTTAAGAGCTTTATAAACCGGCGTTAGCCAGAAAGCTCTTAACTCCTGCTATTTTCAGGCGGCTGGAATCTTGTCGTTAGAGCTCTAACGCTCACTGCAGAAACGACTCTAAATACCAGCGTTAGAAAGATCCCATTGAAAAGATAGGCTACGCAAATGGCGTAGGGGGATCTGCGGTATGGAAAAGTCGCGGCTGAAAAGTGAGCGTTAGACCCTTTAATCACTGACTCCAAATACCAGCGGGCGCCCAAAACCAGCGTTAGGAGCCTCTAACGCTGGTTTTGACGGCTACCGCCGAACTCTAAATCTAGGCCTTAGTGTGTTGCACTTTTACAAAAAGGAATCCAGCTCTGAAAAGAGCAGATTTCTGAGAGTGGCCGCATTGGGATTATCACGAATGATCTGAAAGCAAATGCCTAGTAATATAAGGTACTTCTGTTGTCTTGCTATGGAATATCAGCCAAGTCTAATCATTTTAAAAACAAACTAAAATCTTCCTTGCCACAAATGTTTGTCATTAACCTAATACCTCCAACCCTTTGCATTATTTGAACGGGCCAATCCAAGCTTGAGTCTGCAGACAACAAAGCTAGCCATGGTCATAAAATTAGTATAAGGTGCATTGTTTTGTAGTTTTTATCAGTTAAAAGCCAATTAGGTACAGACAGGGAAAATAGTTAGCCTTCAGAAGATTGCAATGTGCATTTCTAGTTCTGATAATTTGAAAAACCACCATTATCAGAAGTAAATTACATGTAAAGGGGGTTAAATAATTATTGGAAACATATTACAAATGTTTTACTATGCATAACTATTTCCTATTAAAATCTCAAAGTGCTTACTGTCCCTTAAATGGTAAGTGCTTACTGTCCCTTTAATCTAACCAAATGAAACTGTTATTAAAAAACAATATGAGAAAGCAGATTCCTAGTGATAATAGGTAATTTAGCATTACACGTAAGACCTTTGCAAACAAGCAAAGCTATGCATTATGAATAAATGCTTACTCATCCGATGATGGCCAACAAAAGGATTGCTGTGCTTTGGAATCCTTACTCTTCCCTGTTCAAAGCTGTTTGAATATTCATAGACTATTTTCAGCATTGGCTGATTTTCCTGCAAGTATCTGAGCTGTTCCCACTGTTGTAACAATCAGTTGTCCTGCTCTGTTTTGGGTTACATTGTTTTTATTACACGGCACTGAGAATGTAAAATAGAATTCATCTTTTAGTTAGAGTAATGAAGATATAGAAATGTCACTTTGGTTCATAATTTCTAAGGGCCAGATTACCAGAGAAGGGTTATAGGGGCCGGCATTGCTCTAGTGCAACCTATTCTTTCAATGGAGATTGCAAATGCGCCAACTTGCGCTCATATTACAAGTTGAAAGTTATAGGGGCCTATTTATTATGGTGGGAGCGGACATGATCCGATATAGCGGATCATGTCCGTTGCACATCGATATATGCCAACAGTATACGCTGTCAGTATTTATCATTGCACCAGCAGTTCAGTTGTGAACTGCTGGTGCAATGCCGCCCCTTGCAGATTTGCAGCCAATCGGCCACTAGCAGGGATTGTAAATCAACCCAATCGTATTTGATCGGGTTAATTTCTGTCCGCCGCCTCAGAACAGGCGGACAGGTTATGGAGCAGCGGTCTTTATACCGTTGCTTCATAACTGCTGTTTCCGGCAAGCCTTCAGAGCATCAAGCTCCATACGGAGCTTGATAAATATGCCCCATAGTTTGTTTGTTTTTTCCCCACTGTATATATATATACACATATAAACACACAAACATATATATATATATATATATATATATATATATTTATATATATATATACACTTTTTGAGCCCTTCCCAGTCAAATACATTAAAGCATTCAATATTATTATATTCTTTTCATTAATTTTAATGTGCTTTAAGGTGTTTTGAAATACTTGCAATTCATATGTTCTTCACTTAGAAAAAAACTAAATTTATGCTTACGGTACCTAATAAATGTATTTATTTCTGGATATGGTGAGTCCACGGCTCCCAAAAGAAGCCTCAGCCGAGGCAAAAGTATCAAATTTGGTAAAAAGTATTTAGAGAAGACCAAGTTGCAGCCTTGCAAATTTGTTCCACAGAAGCTTCATTTTTGAAAGCCCAAGAAGAGGAAACAGCTCTTGTGGAATGAGCCGTAATTCTCTCAGGAGGCTGCTGTCCAGCAGTGTCATAAGCCAAATTAATTATACTTCATAACCAAAAAGAAAGAGTAGGAGCAGTAGCTTTCTGACCTTTACGTTTCCCCGAGAAATAGACAAAGAGGGCAGAGGACTGGCGAAAATCCTTAGTCGCCTGTAAGTAGAATTTAAGAGCATGTACAACATACAAATTGTGTAACAAACGTTCTTTTGAAGAAGAAGGATAAGGACACAGAGAGGGAACAACAATTTCCTGATTGATATTTCTATTAGAAAAAACCTTAGGATGGAAACCTAACTTAGTACAAAGAACTGCCTTATCAGCATGAAAAATAAGATATGAGGAATCACACTGCAGAGCTGAGAGTTCAGAGACTCTTCGAGCAGAAGAGATAGCAACAAGAAACAAAACCTTCCAAGATAACAACTTAATGTCTATGGAATGCAATGGCTCAAACTGAGCTAGCTGTAAAACTTTAAGAACAAGGTTAAGGCTCCAAGGAGGAGCAACAGACTTAAAGACAGACCTGATTTTGACCAAGGCCTGACAAAAAGATTGCACATCTGGCACATCCGCCAACTGTTTATGTAGTAAAACTGATAAAGCAGAAATCTGACCCTTCAGGGTATTGACTGACAATCCTTTCTCCAGGCCTTTCTAAAGAAAAGATAAAATTCTATGAATTCTAATTCTACTCCAACAGTAGCCCTTGGATTCACACCAATAAAGATATTTACGTCATATCTTATGGTAAATCTTTCTAGTAACAGGCTTGGAAGCCTGAATCATGGTCTCAGAAAAACCACACTTAGACAGATCTAAGCGTTCAATCTCCAAGCAGTCAGATTCAGAGAAACAAGATTTGGATGACGGAAGGGACCCTGAATCAGGAGGTCCTTCCTCAGAGGTACTTTCAAAGGTGAGAGAGATGACATCTCCACTAGGTCTGCAAACAAGATCCTGCAAGGCCATGCAGGGGCTATTAGAATCACCAACGCCTCTCCTGTTTGATACGAGCAATGACACATGGGAGGAGAGCAAATGGAGGAAACAGGTATGCCAACCTGAAAACCCAAGGAACTGCAAGAGCATCTATCAGAACGGCCTGCGGATCTCTTGACCTTGAACCGTACCTTGGAAGCTTGGCACCCCCATTAGAGGACTAAGCTGGAAAACACCTCTGGATGGAGTTTCCACTCCCTGGATAAGAAAGTCTGTCTGCTCAGAAAATTTGCTTCCCAGATTTCTACTCCTGGAATGTGGATGACAGATAGACAGCAATTGTGGGTGCCCACTGAAGAATCTGAGTGACCTCCTTCATGTCTAAGGAACTCTGAGTTCCTCCCTGGTGATTGATGTAAGCCACAGAGGTTATGTTGTCTGACTGGAACCTGATAAACTAGGCTGAGGACAACTGAGGCCAAGCCAATAGAGCATTGTAAATCACCCTCAACTCCAAGATGTTGATAGGAAGAGCAGACTTCTCCTGAGTCCAAAGGCCCTGAGCTTTTAATGAGTTCCAGACTGGTCCCCAGCCCAGCAGGCTGGTGTCCATTGTCACTATCACCCAGGAAGGTCTCAGAAAGCATGTGCCCTGAGACAGATGTTCCTGAGAAATCCACCATGGGAGAGAATCCCTTGATGACTGATCTAACTCTATTCTCTGAGATAGATCCGCATGATCGCCATTCCATTGTCTGAGCATACACAACTGGAGAGCTCTCAAATGGAATTGAGCAAAAGGAATAATGTCCATGGAAGCCATCATCAGACCGATAACCTCCATACATTGAGCCACTGAAGGATGAGCAGTAGCCTGAAGAGAGAGGCAAGAGGAAATGATTTTGTTTTTCTTGACCTCTGTCAGAAAAATCTTAATCAATAGAGAATCTATTATGATCCCTAAGAACACTACTCTTGTAGCAGGGGAAAGGGAGCTTTTTTCCAGATTCACATTCCATCCGTGGGAACAAAGAAAAGACAACAATATCTCTGTGTGAGATTTTGCTTGTTGAAAAGATGGTGCCTGAACCAATATGTCATCCATGTAGGGTGCCACAGCAATTCCACAAGAACGGATCACTGCCAAAAGAGCCCCTAGAACCTTTAAAAAAATTCTGGGAGCCGTGGCTAGACCAAATGGAAGGGCCACGAACTGGAAATATTTGTCCAGAAAGGCAAATCTCAGGAATCTGTGAAGGTCCTTGTGAATAGGAACATGAAGATATGCATCCTTTAAGTCTATGGTTGTCATGAACTTACTCTCTTGTACTAAAGGAAGAATGGAGCGTATAGTCTCAATCTTTAAGGATGGAACTTTGAGAAACTTGTTTAGACACTTTAAGTCTAGAATAAGACGGGACATTCCCTCTTTTTTGGGAACCACATATAGGTTGGAGCAGAACCCAAGACCCTGTTCCTGCACTGGAACTGGAACTATCACTCCCAGGGAGGAAAGATGTTGTATACATTTCAAGAACGCCTCTCTCTTTATCTGGTCTGCAGATAATCTTGGGAGAAGGAATCTGCCTCTGGGAGAAAAAGTCTTGAATTCCAAATTGTAACCCTGGAATACTATGTCAACAGTCCAGGGATCTGGGACATCTCGTATCCAGGCTTGAGAGAACTGAGAAAGTCTGACCCCCACTCGATCTGATCCCAGATTGGGGGCAAACCCTTCATGCTGATTTGCAATCAGCTGCGGGTTTCTTTGATTGTTTCCCCTTGTTCCAAGACTGTTTGGGTTTCCAAGAAGACTTGGATTGTTCCTGCTTGGAAGAAGAAGGGGAAGGCTTTCCTCTGAAGTTACGAAAGGATCAAAAATTACTCTGATGTCCTTTAGGCCTATTCTTCTTATCTTGAGGTAGAAAATACCCTTTTCCACCCATAATATCAGAGATAATTTCTACCAAACCGGGTCCAAACAAGGTTTGGCCCTTGTAAGGATTCGCCAGAAGCTTGACTTTAGAGGAAACGTCCGCAGACCAGGATTTCAACCATAACGCCCTGCAGGCTAGTACAGTGAAACTAGAAGTTTTAGCTCCTAGTCTAACAACCTGTAAAAGGGCATCTGCAATAAAGGAATTGGCCAACTTAAGACCTTGATGAACATAAATCTTTTTCAAATAAGCCTTCAGCTTCTTGTCCATCAGATCCTTAAAAGAGCAGCTATCCTCAATAGGAATAGTGGTTCTCTTAGCCAGAGTGGAAATAGCCCCTTCAACTTTGAGTACAGTATACCAAGGGTCTTTAATGGAGTCCTCGACAGGAAATATTTCTTAAAAATGGGAGATGGGGAAAAAGACACCCCTGTATTCTCCTATTCCTGTGAGATAATCTCCCTAGCATGGCCCGGCAGAGGAAAAACCTCTGAAGTGGAAGGTTCATCAAAGAAACTATTAAGTTTACTAGATTTCTTAGGAGTGACAACGACAGAGGTATCTGAGCCATCTAAAGTAGCTAAAACCTCCTTTAACAATACACAAAGGTGTTCAAGGTTAAATCTGAAGGATACCACCTCAGTCTCAAAAGAAGGAATTATACTGTCAGAATCTGAGATTTCACCCTGAGAAAATCCCGATATATCTTCCTTATCAGACTTATGAGAAAGGGCAACTTGGGAAGCAGAACTGAGGACAGACACCTTACTTTCTAAATTTCTAGATTTCCTCATTTTCACTGTAATCTGGGAATGGCAGCTAATGCCGCAGATACGGCTGAAGATACCTGGGCAGAAAACATAATTTATGCTTACCTGATAAATTTATTTCTCTTGTAGTGTATCCAGTCCACGGATCATCCATTACTTATGGGATATTAACTCCTCCCCAACAGGAAGTGCAAGAGGATTCACCCAGCAGAGCTGCTATATAGCTCCTCCCCTAACTGCCATTACCAGTCATTCGACCGAAAACATGCAGAGAAAGGAAGACCATAGGGTGCAGTGGTGACTGTAGTTTAATGGAAAAATTACCTGCCTTAAAGTGACAGGGCGGGCCGTGGACTGGATACACTACAAGAGAAATAAATTTATCAGGTAAGCATAAATTATGTTTTCTCTTGTTAAGTGTATCCAGTCCACGGATCATCCATTACTTATGGGATACCAATACCAAAGCTAAAGTACACGGATGACGGGAGGGACAGGCAGGCTCTTTATACGGAAGGAACCACTGCCTGAAGAACCTTTCTCCCAAAAACAGCCCCCGAAGAAGCAAAAGTGTCAAATTTGTAAAATTTGGAAAAAGTATGAAGAGAAGACCAAGTTGCAGCCTTGCAAATCTGTTCAACAGAAGCCTCATTCTTAAAGGCCCAAGTGGAAGCCACAGCTCTAGTAGAATGTGCTGTAATTCTTTCAGGAGGCTGCTGTCCAGCAGTCTCATAGGCTAACCGTATTATGCTACGAAGCCAAAAGGAGAGAGAGGTAGCCGAAGCTTTTTGACCTCTCCTCTGACCAGAATAAACGACAAACAGGGAAGACGTTTGTCGAAAATCCTTAGTTGCCTGTAGATAAAATTTCAGGGCACGGACTACATCTAGATTGTGTAGCAGACGTTCCTTTTTCGAAGAAGGATTAGGACACAAAGATGGAACCACAATCTCTTGATTGATATTCCTGTTAGTGACCACCTTAGGTAGGAACCCAGGTTTAGTACGCAGAACTACCTTGTCTGAATGAAAAATCAGATAAGGAGAATCACAATGTAAGGCAGATAACTCAGAGACTCTTCGAGCCGAGGAAATCGCCATTAAAAACAGAACTTTCCAAGATAACAACTTGATATCAATGGAATGAAGGGGTTCAAACGGAACCCCCTGTAAAACATTAAGAACTAAGTTCAAACTCCATGGTGGAGCAACAGTTTTAAACACAGGCTTGATCCTAGCTAAAGCCTGACAAAAAGCTTGAACGTCCGGAACTTCTGACAGACGTTTGTGTAAAAGAATGGACAGAGCTGAAATCTGTCCCTTTAAGGAACTAGCGGATAAACCCTTTTCTAAACCTTCTTGTAGAAAAGACAATATCCTCGGAATCCTAACCTTACTCCATGAGTAACTCTTGGATTCGCACCAATATAAGTATTTGCGCCATATCTTATGGTAAATCTTTCTGGTAACAGGCTTCCTAGCCTGTATTAAGGTATCAATAACTGACTCAGAAAAACCACGTTTTGATAAAATCAAGCGTTCAATTTCCAAGCAGTCAGCTTCAGAGAAATTAGATTTTGATGTTTGAAGGGACCCTGGATCAGAAGGTCCTGTTTCAGAGGTAGCGACCAAGGTGGACAGGATGACATGTCCACTAGATCTGCATACCAAGTCCTGCGTGGCCATGCAGGCGCTATTAGAATCACTGATGCTCTCTCCTGTTTGATTCTGGCAATCAATCGAGGAAGCATCGGGAAGGGTGGAAACACATAAGCCATCCCGAAGGTCCAAGGTGCTGTCAAAGCATCTATCAGAACCGCTCCCGGATCCCTGGATCTGGACCCGTAACGAGGAAGCTCGGCGTTCTGTCGAGACGCCATGAGATCTATCTCTGGTTTGCCCCAACGTCGAAGTATTTGGGCAAAGACCTCCGGATGAAGTTCCCACTCCCCCGGATGAAAAGTCTGACGACTTAAGAAATCCGCCTCCCAGTTCTCCACTCCCGGGATGTGGATTGCTGACAGGTGGCAAGAGTGAGACTCTGCCCAGCGAATTATCTTTGATACTTCCATCATTGCTAGGGAGCTTCTTGTCCGTCCCTGATGGTTGATGTAAGCTACAGTCGTGATGTTGTCCGACTGAAACCTGATGAACCCCCGAGTTGTTAACTGGGGCCAAGCCAGAAGGGCATTGAGAACTGCTCTCAATTCCAGAATGTTTATTGGTAGGAGACTCTCCTCCTGATTCCATTGTCCCTGAGCCTTCAGAGAATTCCAGACAGCGCCCCAACCTAGTAGGCTGGCGTCTGTTGTTACAATTGTCCAGTCCGGCCTGCTGAATGGCATCCCCCTGGACAGATGTGGCCGAGAAAGCCACCATAGAAGAGAATTTCTGGTCTCTTGATCCAGATTCAGAGTAGGGGACAAGTCTGAGTAATCCCCATTCCACTGACTTAGCATGCACAATTGCAGCGGTCTGAGATGTAGGCGTGCAATGGGTACTATGTCCATTGCTGCTACCATTAAGCCGATCACCTCCATGCATTGAGCTACTGACGGGTGTTGAATGGAATGAAGGACACGGCATGCATTTTGAAGCTTTGTTAACCTGTCTTCTGTCAGGTAAATCTTCATTTCTACAGAATCTATAAGAGTCCCCAAGAAGGGAACTCTTGTGAGTGGAAAGAGAGAACTCTTCTTTTCGTTCACCTTCCATCCATGCGACCTTAGAAATGCCAGTACTAACTCTGTATGAGACTTGGCAGTTTGAAAGCTTGAAGCTTGTATCAGAATGTCGTCTAGGTACGGAGCTACCGCAATTCCTCGCGGTCTTAGTACCGCCAGAAGAGCACCCAGAACCTTTGTGAAGATTCTCGGAGCCGTAGCCAATCCGAATGGAAGAGCTACAAACTGGAAATGCCTGTCTAGAAAGGCAAACCTTAGATACCGGTAATGATCTTTGTGAATCGGTATGTGAAGGTAAGCATCCTTTAAATCCACTGTGGCAATGTACTGACCCTTTTGGATCATGGGTAAAATTGTCCGAATAGTTTCCATTTTGAACGATGGAACTCTTAGGAATTTGTTTAGGATCTTTAAATCCAAGATTGGCCTGAAAGTTCCCTTTTTTTTGGGAACCACAAACAGATTTGAGTAAAACCCTTGTCCTTGTTCCGACCGCGGAACCGGATGGATCACTCCCATTAATAAAAGATCTTGTACGCAGCGTAGAAACGCCTCTTTCTTTATTTGGTTTGTTGACAACCTTGACAGATGAAATCTCCCTCTTGGGGGAGAGAATTTGAAGTCTAGAAGGTATCCCTGAGATATGATCTCTAACGCCCAGGGATCCTGGACATCTCTTGCCCAAGCCTGGGCGAAGAGAGAAAGTCTGCCCCCCACTAGATCCGTTCCCGGATCGGGGGCCCTCGATTCATGCTGTCTTAGGGGCAGCAGCAGGTTTCCTGGCCTGCTTGCCCTTGTTCCAGGACTGGTTAGGTCTCCAGCCTTGTCTGTAGCGAGCAACAGCTCATTCCTGTTTTGGTGCAGAGGAAGTTGATGCTGCTCCTGCTTTGAAATTACGAAAGGAACGAAAATTAGACTGTCTAGCCTTAGGTTTGGCTCTGTCTTGAGGCAGGGCATGGCCTTTACCTCCTGTAATGTCAGCGATAATTTCTTTCAACCCGGGCCCGAATAAGGTCTGCCCTTTGAAAGGTATATTAAGCAATTTAGATTTAGAAGTAACGTCAGCTGACCAGGATTTTAGCCACAGTGCTCTGCGTGCCTGAATGGCGAATCCGGAATTCTTAGCAGTAAGTTTAGTTAAATGTACTACGGCATCTGAAATAAATGAGTTAGCTAACTTAAGGGCTTTAAGCTTGTGTGTAATCTCATCTAATGGAGCTGATTCAAGTGTCTCTTCCAGAGACTCAAACCAAAATGCTGCTGCAGCCGTGACAGGCGCAATGCATGCAAGAGGTTGCAATATAAAACCTTGTTGAACAAACATTTTCTTAAGGTAACCCTCTAACTTTTTATCCATTGGATCTGAAAAGGCACAGCTATCCTCCACCGGGATAGTGGTACGCTTAGCTAAAGTAGAAACTGCTCCCTCCACCTTAGGGACCGTTTGCCATAGGTCCCGTGTGGTGGCGTCTATTGGAAACATCTTTCTAAATATCGGAGGGGGTGAGAACGGCACACCGGGTCTATCCCACTCCTTAGTAACAATTTCAGTAAGTCTCTTAGGTATAGGAAAAACGTCAGTACTCGCCGGTACCGCAAAATATTTATCCAACCTACACATTTTCTCTGGTATTGCAACTGTGTTACAATCATTCAGAGCCGCTAACACCTCCCCTAGTAATACACAGAGGTTTTCCAGCTTAAATTTAAAATTTGAAATATCTGAATCCAGTTTGTTTGGATCAGAACCGTCACCCGCAGAATGAAGCTCTCCGTCCTCATGTTCTGCAAATTGTGACGCAGTGTCTGACATGGCCCTAATATTATCAGCGCACTCTGTTCTCACCCCAGAGTGATCACGCTTACCTCTTAGTTCTGGTAATTTAGCCAAAACTTCAGTCATAACAGTAGCCATATCCTGTAATGTGATTTGTAATGGCCGCCCAGATGTACTCGGCGCTACAATATCACGCACCTCCCGAGCGGGAGATGCAGGTACTGACACGTGAGGCGAGTTAGTCGGCATAACTCTCCCCTCGTTGTTTGGTGAAATATGTTCAATTTGTACAGATTGACTTTTATTTAAAGTAGCATCAATACAGTTAGTACATAAATTTCTATTGGGCTCCACTTTGGCTTTAGCACATATAGCACAGATATCTTCCTCTGAATCAGACATGTTTAACACACTAGCAAATAAACTAGCAACTTGGAAATACTTTTCAAGTAATTTACTATAATATGAAAACGTACTGTGCCTATAAGAAGCACAGAAAAAGTTATGACAGTTGAAAATTAATAAACTGAAAAGTTATAGCATCAAATCTTTGTAAAAAACACAATTTTAGCAAAGGATTGCTCCCATTAGCAAAGGATAACTAACCCTGATAGCAGAAAAAAAATACAGAAATAAACGTTTTTTTATCACAGTCAACTACAATCTCACAGCTCTGCTGTGAGTGATTACCTCCCTCAAAACAAGTTTTGAAGACCCCTGAGTTCTGTAGAGATGAACCGGATCATGCAGGGAAGACAATAAACTTCTGACTGAATTTTTTGATGCGTAGCAAAAGCACCAAAAAAGGCCCCTCCCCCTCACACATAACAGTGAGAGAGATCAGTAAACTGTCATAAATTAAATAAAACGACTGCCAAGTGGAAAAAAATAGTGCCCAAAACATTTTTTCACCCAGTACCTCAGAAAATTAAACGATTTTACATGCCAGCAAAAAACGTTTAACATTAATAAATTGAGTGTTATTAAAAAGCCTGTTGCTAGTCCCTGCAAATTAGGCTAAAGTTTTATGCATACAGTATAATTCCAGTGAAGTGCCATTCCCCAGAATACTGAAGTGTAAAATATACATACATGACAGCCTGATACCAGTTGCTGCTACTGCATTTAAGGCTGAGTTTACATTATATCGGTATGGCAGAATTTTCTCATCAATTCCATTGTCAGAAAATAATAAGCTGCTACATACCTCTTTGCAGATTAATCTGCCCGCTGTCCCCTGATCTGAAGTTTACCTCTCCTCAGATGGCCGAGAAACAGCAATATGATCTTAACTACTCCGGCTAAAATCATAGAAAAACTCAGGTAGATTCTTCTTCAAATTCTACCAGAGAAGGAATAACACACTCCGGTGCTATTATAAAATAACAAACTTTTGATTGAAGGTATGAAACTAAGTATAATCACCACAGTCCTCTCACACATCCTATCTATTTGTTGGGTGCAAGAGAATGACTGGTAATGGCAGTTAGGGGAGGAGCTATATAGCAGCTCTGCTGGGTGAATCCTCTTGCACTTCCTGTTGGGGAGGAGTTAATATCCCATAAGTAATGGATGATCCGTGGACTGGATACACTTAACAAGAGAAATGTCTGCTTTTAAATAAACTCCACTAACAGTTATAGAGACACCACAGGGCACTGCATGTGACGCCATTGAGGCTTGGGGCGTAGCAGGAGAAAACTGAGGTATTATTTTAACAGCATCATCCTGGAGACATTAGGCTCAAACATTTTACCTTTATTTTGCAAGGTTTTCTTGACACATGAAGAACAAAATTGCATAGGAACTGCAATTTGTGCATCTAAACATAATAAGCATGAATTCATGAGAGCAGGCTCTTGCTCCATATCAGACATGTTGTGAAACAGTAAATAAACTTGTACAGATACGTTTCAAAGATTTTAATATTCAATTAAAATAAGCTAAGGAAAAAATACACTTTAAATTTTATCCCAAATTAGGATCGTTAACCAGCTAAAATTATGTGAGAAAAGTTAATAAAAAATATTTAATAAACATCAAATAAACTTCTAAAATATCCCTCAGGCAACCCCACACCTCAATTACTGAGGTGCTTTACCGCTACCAATTAATACCGGATCACCTAAAAATGGAGAAAAACAACTTTTTCCTCAGAAACGCTACAAAGTAAAACCGGTCATGTGAACGCAACTGCTGAGCTCAAATTACTGCTGTGACACTGAGAGGCACTAAAAATAGCTTCCTGGTACACTGACTACCAGAAAAAAATGTTTTTTTTAAACCGTACAGTTTTAAATGTTGCATGCTTTTCTTTTAAAGCAAAGGGGAAATGAATAAGCTGCTGAAATAGAAAATTCAGCCTTACTTTCAGTTTAAACTTGAATTGTTTTATCAAGTAAATATGTGTCAGAAAATAAAGTCTAAGAAAAACATTTTACCCTTTCTTTTTAAAAGAGTTTAAATGTTAGTCTCACACATGCTACAGTGCTTGCTTCATGCCCCAGTGTAATCCATACAACAGGATTATCGATGTCCCAATAAAAAAGCAGTGTCTTCTAATTTATTAAGTGCATGGTCTCCCCAACTGGAAGAAAAAGCACTTACCTGCTCCGCTGTCCGGCATATAGACAGTTACAAGGTATGAGAAGACATAGTTCTTCACAGAGTCCTCTGAAAAAGAAAGAAAAGAGTAGCCAACTCTGGCTTTCTAAACTACGGCAGCAATTGTTAGGAAAATGCAGTAAGTACCTCTTTACAAGTTCCTAACTGATTAAAGCCACCACTACCCGACTGCAAGGAATGATGTGGAATATCGCTATACCCCAAAACTTGCTTGTAGATTAAATCAAACATTTTCTTCAGTCACCTAAACTTCACCTCCTCCATGCACCGAAGGCAAAGAGAATGACTGGGGGTTGTGGGTAAGGGAGTGATACTCAGCAGTTTAACTGTGGTGCTGTTTGCCTCCTCCTGCTGGCTAGGAGTGATATTCCCAACAGTAAATACTCAAGCCGTGGACTCACCATATCTTAGGAAAGAAATATCTTTTTTCTTTAAAAAAAAAAAAAAAATATATATACTTTTAACATAGCATCTCGTATAGCTCTGCTGTGTGTAACATATATTTACTTATATAAATATATTTGAACTAATATATATATATATATATATATATATATATAATTATTCTTTATTTATAAAGCACCAACAGATTCTGCAGCGCTGTCCATGGGTACAAAGATAAAAGTACAGTACAATACAATATAAAAGACACCAGACAAAGTTTAACAAACAAATACAGAGGGAATTGAGGGTCCCATTCCCGTTGATGAGGGCATTTATTAGGCAAGTGGAAATAATTTGTTACTGATTTGGAGAGGCTTCCCCAATCAAAAAGGTCTTTAGGGAGCATTTAAATGAGGAAAGGTTAGGGGAAAGTCTGACAGCTCGAGAAAGTGCGTTACAGATGGTTGGTGCCACACGAGAGAAGTCCTGTAGTCTAGCCTGGGAGGAGGAGATGAAGAAGATGCAAGGAGCAGGTCATTGTTGGATCTTAGGGGGCGGACTGGATTATATTTGTTGATGAGTGAGGACAGGTAGGGGTGGCTGCGTTGGTAAGAGCTTTGTAGGCTAGGGTGAGAATTTTGAATTTTATTCTACTGTGAATGGGGAGCCAGTGAAGGGATTTGCAGAGAGGTGCAGCAGATACAGAGCATCGGGAGTGGTGGATTAGCCTAGCAGAGGCATTAAAGATGGATTGAAGAGGGGAGAGGCGAGAGAGAGGAAGGCCAGTCAGTAGGTTATTACAGTAGTCAAGTTGGAAATTACCAGGGAGTGTATTAGCTGTTTAGTAGTTTTAGCACTCAGAAATGGACACATTTTGTAGATATTGCATAGGTGGTTGCAACAGGATCAAGAGAGCAAATGTATGTGGGGTATGAGGCACAGATTGGAGTCAAGTTTAACGCCTAGGCAGTGGACTTGGGGTGATGGGGAAAAAATGGTGTCACCATCTGTGATTGAAAAGTTAGAAACCGGGGTAGAATTGGGGGGGGGGGGGGGTTAGAAGGAGCTCAGTCTTGGACATGTTGATTTTTAGATGCTAAGAGGACATCCAAGAAGAAATGCCAGATGAGCAGACACTGATGTGAGAAAGAATAGAAGGAAAGAGTGTCAGGGTGGATAGGTAGATCTGAGTATCATCAGCATAGAGGTGATAGTTGAAGACATAGCTAATGATAAGTTTAACCAGTGAGGAAGTATATCCAGGAGAGGGTAGTGTCAGAGCCCAAGGGAGCTGAGAGTCCGGAGGAGAAGGGCATGCCCATTTTAAATATAATTAAAATAAATCTAAATAAAACCTACTATTAATAACTAAATAAATCCTATTTAAAACTAAATACTTACCTAAAAAATAAACCCTAAACTAGCTACAATATAACTAATAGTTACAATGGTGTCAAAGGCAGCAGACACGTCAAGTAAGATAAGTATAGAGTAGTGACCATTGTTTTTAGCAGAAAGAAGATTGTTAGTAACCTTGGTGAGGGCAGTCTCAGTTGAGTGTTGGGGATGGAAGCCAGATTGCAGGGGGTCAAGCAATGATATGGAGGACAAGAAGTGGGATAGGCGATTGAAAACTAGTTTTTCAGGACTTTTGAAGCTAGCAGAAGTAGTGATATGGGGCGGTAGTTTGCAGGAGAATCGGGGTCGAGGGAGGGATTTTTGAGGCTAGGGGTGACCTTTGCATGTTTGAAGGAAGATGGGAATGAACCGGTAGTACGGGATAGGTTGAATATGTGAGTAAGAGCTGGAGTGAGGGTAGAAGACAGAGAAGGTATTAGATGTGAAGGAATAGGGTCAAGTCGGCAGGTAGTGAGGTGTGAGGAAAATAATAGGGAACTCACTTCATTCTCAGTGGTTGGGGGGAAGGTGCTGAGAGTGGTGGAGGGGGTGACCGGGGGTGGAGATGGAAGGTTGCAGTCTTGTGTTGGAAAATTACTTCGGATGGTAAGTGTTTTGTTGAAAAAGTAGTCTGCCAGGTCTTGAGCACTAAAGGCAGAGGAATGGGGTGGTGCAGAATGGATAGAGGAGAGAGTTGAAGATGGAAAAGAGACGTATATCAATATGACTGTTTATTTTCCCAACCTGTCCTCAAGCCTTCCTAACAGGCCAGATTTTGAGGATATCTAAACTTGAGCAAAGGTGAAATAATCAGCTGAGTAGTAAACAGGTTCGGAAAACAGTGATCTATATCTATCTATATGTTTCAATACTCATATAGCTATATACTGTATATATATATATATATATATATATATATATATATATATATATAACATCAAAAAAAGACCTTGCACTCGCTGGGTTTTTAACAAACTTTTTACTTGGCAAAATTTGTGACGTTTCGGGGACAGTGTATCCCCTTCCTCAGACAGTGAATGCTTCAAACATTAGTGAGTTTATACAAACAAACAAATAACCCCTCCCCCCAAATTAGCAAAAAAAAACGCCAAAAGTGTTGCTATGGTGACCATATGTCACAAAGTGAACATCATATATAGGCTGTAATATAAGCGATCAATGCTGTGACAGTGCAAATATTCATATTAAAAGACCTATAGCAATAAAACATGGTAAACAGATTAACATTCCACAGTTATGGAAATCACGACATACCCCTTATAACCGTTATTATCTGGGGGGCCAACCAGATTGTTGTTACATAGATGGTCAGGCACAAATGTAACAACAATCTAGTTGGCCCCCCAGATAATAACGGTTATAAGGGGTATGTCGTGATTACCAAAACTGTGGAATGTTAATCTGTTTACCATGTTTTATTGCTATAGGTCTTTTAATATGAATATTTGCACTGTCACAGCATTTTTTTGATGTTATATTTAATTCCACTAGCACCCTGGTCGCTGCAAGTAAGTGAGAGTGCACATCTTTGCTAAACGTATATATATATATATATATATATATATATTTTTTTTTTAAATATTCATTTTGTATTAAACTATTAGATGGAAAATAGTAAGGAATATCTGTCTGTCTAAATGCCTATTGAATAAATTATTACTAAGAAACTAAGGGTTAAATTACGAGTTTTGCGTTATGAGGGGTGCGGTGCTAACTTGCACGTTATTGTCACCGCTCACTTCCCTACAGCGCTGGTATTACAGATTTTTAAAAACCCGGCGTTAACAGGCAAGAAGTGAGCGTAGAGCAAAATTGTGCTCCATACCGCACTCCAATACCAGCGCTGCAGAAAGCCGCAGTGAGCTGGTTTAACGTGCTCGTGCACGATTTCCCCATAGACATCAATGGGGAGAGCCAGCTGAGAAAAAGTCTAACACCTGCAATAAAGCAGCGTAAAGCTCAGTAGCGCAGCCCCATTGATTCCTATGGGGAAACTAAATTTATGTCTACACCTAACAACCTAACATGAACCCAAAGTCTAAACACCCCTAATCTTACACTTATTAACCCCATATCTGCTGCCCCAACATCGCCGACACCTACATAATGTTATTAACCCCTAATCTGCCGCTCCGGACATCGCTGCCACTATAATAACCATATTAACCCCTAAACTGCCGCACTCCCGCATCGCAAACACTATTTAACCCTAATCCTAACACCCACTAACTTAAATATAATTAAAATAAATCTAAATAAAACCTACTATTAATAACTAAATAAATCCTATTTAAAACTAAATACTTACCTATAAAATAAACCCTAAGCTAGCTACAATATAACTAATAGTTACATTGTAGCTAGCTTAGGTTTTATTTTTATTTTACAGACAAGTTTGTATTTATTTTAAATATGTAGACTAGTTAGTAAATAGTTATTAACTATTACTAACTTCCTAGCTAAAATAAATACAAATTTACCTGTAAAATAAAACCTAACCTGAGTTACACTAACACCTAACCTTACACTACAATTAAATAAATCACCTAAATTAAATACAATTACCTAAATTACAAAAACAAACAAACACTAAATTACACAAAGACATTATCAGATATTTACACTAATTACACCTAATCAAAATAAAAAAGCCCCCCCAAAATAAAAAAACCCTAGCCTAAACTAAACTACCGATAGCCCTTAAAAGGGCCTTTTGCTGGGCATTGCCCCAAAGAAATCAGCTCTTTTACCTGTAAAAAAAAAAAAAAAAATACAAACAGCCCCCCAACAGTAAAACCCACCACCCACACAACCAACACCCCAAATAAAACCCTAACTAAAAAAACCTAAGCTCCCCATTGCCCTGAAAAGGGCATTTGGATGGGCATTGCCCTTAAAAGGGCATTTAGCTCTTTTTCAATTTCCCAAACCCCTAATCTAAAAATAAAACCCACCCAATAAACCCTTAAAAAAACCTAACACTAACCCCTGAAGATCCACTTACAGTTTTGAAGACCGGACATCCATCCTCAACAAAGCCGGGAGAAGTCTTCATCCAAGCCGGCAGAAGTGGTCCTCCAGACGGCAGAAGTCTTCATCCAGACGGCATCTTACATCTTCATCCATCCGGCACGGAGCGGCTCCATCTTCAAGACATCCGGCACGGAGCATCCTCTTCTTCTGACGACTAACGACGAATGAATGTTCCTTTAAGTGACGTCATCCAAGATGGCGTCCCTTGAATTCAGATTGGCTGTCATGCAATCAGCCAATAGGATTGAGCTTCAATCCTATTGGCTGATCCAATCAGCCAATAGGATTGAGCTCACATTCTATTGGCTGTTCCAATCATTTCTGCCGGCTTGGATGTAGACTTCTCCCGGCTTCGTTGAGGACTTCTTGCCGCTTGGATGAAGACTTCTCCCGGCTTCGTTGAGGATGGATGTCCAGTCTTCAAAACTGTAAGGGGATCTTCGGGGGTTAGTGTTAGTTTTTTTCAAGGGTTTATTGGGTGGGTTTTATAGCTAAATGCCCTTTTAAGGGCAATGCCCATCCAAATGCACTTTTCAGGGCAATGGGGAGTTTAGGTTTTTTAGTTAGTATTTTATTTGGGGGGTTGGTTGTGTGGGTGGTGGGTTTTACTGTTGGGGGTTGTTTGTATTTTTTTTTACAGGTAAAAGAGCTGATTTCTTTGGTGCAATGCCCCGCAAAAGGCCCTTTTAAGGGCTATTGGTAGTTTAGCTTAGGCTAGGGTTTTTTTATTTTGGGGGGGCTTTTTTTATTTTGATAGGGCTATTAGATTAGGTGTAATTAGTTTAAATGTGTGATAATTTCTTTTTTTATTTTGTGTAATTTAGTTTTTGTTTGCTTTTGTAATTTAGGTAATTGTATTTAATTTAGGCAATTTATTTAATTGTAGTGTAAGGTTAGGTGTTAGTGTAACTCAGGTTAGGTTTTATTTTACAGGTAAGCTTGTATTTATTTTAGCTAGGTAGCTAGTAAATAGTTAATAACTATTTACTAACTATTCTACCTAGTTAAAATAAATACAAACTTGCCTGTAAAATAAAAATAAACCCTAAGCTAGATACAATGTAACTATTAGTTATATTGTAGCTAGCTTAGGGTTTATTTTATAGGTAAGTATTTAGTTTTAAATAGGAACTATTTAGTTATTAATAGTATGCTTTATTTAGATTTATTGGAATTATATTAAAGTTAGGGGGTATTAGGGTTATGGTAGACTTAGGTTTAGGGGTTAATATGTTTAGTATAGTGGCGGCGACGTTGGGGGTGGAAGATTAGGGGTTAATAAGTGTAGGTAGGTGGCGGCGATGTTAGGGGCGGCATATTAGGGGTTAATACATTTAGTACAGTGGCGGCGACGTTGGGGGCAGTAGATCAGGGGTTAATAACAGTAATGTAGGTTGCAGTGATATTAGGGGTGGCAGATTAGGGGTTAATAATATTTAAATAGTGTTTGCGAGGCAGGAGTGCGGCAGTTTAGGGGTTAATATGTTTATTCTAGTGGCTGCGATGTCCGGAGCGGCAGATTAGGGGTTAATAATTTTATCTTAGTGTTTGCGATGCGGGAGGGCCTTGGTTTAGGGGTTAATAGGTAGTTTATGGGTGTTAGTGTACTTTTTAGCACTTTAGTTATGAGTTTTATGTTACGGCGTTGTAGCATAAAACTCATAACTACTGATTTTAGATTGAGTTACGAATCTTGGCGGTATAGTGTTTACCGCTCACTTTTTGGTCTCCCAGGCAGACTTGTAATACCGGCACAAAGGAAGTCCCATTGAAAAAAAACTTTACGCAAATTGCGTAAGTTAATTTGCGTTAAGGCCAAAAAGTGTGCGGTGCCCCTAAACCTGCAAGACTCATAATACCAGCGGTAGTAAAAAAGCAACGTTATGAGCCTTAACGCTGCTTTTTCACTCATATCGCAAAACTTGTAATCTAGCCGTAAGTACTAAACCACTTTAAGGGAAAATAAGAAGTCAGGCTTCCCCAGTCTCTTTCATTAAATGGGCAAACAGAGTTTGTTTTATATCTGTGTATTAGTTTGTGATTGGTTAGCAGGATTATTTTGTTCTGGGGACAGGGAAATCAGTGAAAAGAAAAAACATTAAACCTCATACTCATTTGACAAAATAAGGTTGCAGTTTTCATTGCAAAATTATAGCTTCATAATCATGTAGTTTACAATACGGGGCCGATTTATCAAATGTCTGTCCGACAAGATCATCTCAGCAGATCATGTCCGACAGACATTGCTGAATGCCGACAGCATACGCTGCTGGCATTTAATATTGCACAAGCAGTTCTGATGAACTGATTATGCAATGCTGCCCCCTGCAGATTTGTGACCAATCGGCAGCTAGCAGGGGGTGTCAATTAACCGATCATATACGATCGGGTGGATTGATGTCCACAGCCTCAGAGGCAGCAGACCAGTTAAGGAGCAGCGGTCTTAAGTCTTCATTACTGCTGTTTCTGCCGAGCCTGAAGGCTCGCACGGAAACAGGGGCATCAAGCTCCATACAGAGCTTGATAAATAAGCCCCATCATCTCAATTTAAATCAGCTAACATTATATTACTACCGAAGGAAGATAAAGATAGTACACAGGTAGCCTCTAATAGACCTTTATCTCTCCTAAACCTTGATTATAAGATCTTTATGAAAATTTTGGCTGACAGACTCAAACTAATCCTGCCAGAACTGATTATTAGCAAGATTCTACAATTAATCTGTCAGTACAGTGGTCCAAAGTGGGGGGGGTAGGAGCCCTCGACTCTGCCGGAGGCCTTCCTGCTATCTCTGGATGCAGAGTAGGCCTTTGACGGAGTGGAGTAGAGTTTTATGTGTGAAACTTTAAGGAGATTTGGATTGAAGGGGAACTTTTTGAGTCTGATCTCTAATGTCTACTCAGGATCTAGTGCTACAATTTTGGTTAATAATTACATGTCATCCTCTTTTTCTTTAAGTAGAGGCACGAGGCAAGTGTGTCCTATGTCACCTATCCTTTTTTATTTAATTCTGGAACTATTAGCCATCAGACTTAGAGAGTTTCTATTGGGCTCTAAAATCGGTAAGGAGAAATGTAACCTCTTGCTTTTTGCAGATGACCTATTAATGTGCATAATATCTCCGGAAAAACAGATCAGTGGAATAATACATATATTGGATAATTACGGTAGAGTATCAGGCTATAAAATTAATTATTCCAAGTCTAATATTTTGTGGCTAAAAAAAGCAGCAGGAGATCAACCTTATCCTTTTATAGAAACGAAGATTCTAAAGTACTTGGGTATTGATATGGTTTAAATATTGTTTCAGCCCTTCAAAACAATGCAGAAAGATTAAACAATTGGGTCAAAATGCCGCTCTCCCTCTCGGGTATGGTGGCAGCTTTAAAAATATTTACTCTCCCAAGAGTTCTGTACCCCTTAGGATGTTGCCTTTGGCAATTAAGCCATCAGACCTTAAAGGGACACTGAACCCAAATTGTTTCTTTTGTGATTCAGATAAAGCATTCAATTTTAAGAAACTTTCTAATTTACTCCTATTATCAAATTTTCTTCATTCTCTTGGTATCTTTATTTGAAAAGCAAGAATGTAAGTTTAGATGCCGGCCCATTATTGGTGAACAACTTGGGTTGTTCCTGCTGATTGGTGGATAAATTCACCCACCAATAAACAAGGGCAGTCCAGTTTACTGAACCAAAAAAAATAGCTTAGATGCCTTCTTTTTCAGTTAAAGATAACAAGAGAATGAAGATAAATTGCTTAAAGGAGCAAATTATAAAGTTGCTTAAAATTGCATGCTCTATCTGAATCACCAAAAAAAAAGTGGGCTCAGTGTCCATTTAATAAGTTCACGAAAGCATTGAGGTACTTTCTTTGGTGGGGAAAAAAATAGTATTAAGGATCTCCTCTCATCCCTTGTTAAAAGATATTCTATCAGCTTGGAGAGCCATGATGAAGTCTACGGGGTGGGGGAGTTTCTTGGTTTCAAAACAACTTCCTCTCCTAGGGAATCCCAGGTTTTTACCTGGATTACATTGCAAGGTATTTCAGCTCTGGAAAAGTAGAACAATTTGTTCTATTAACCATTTGTTGAAACCTCTAACTACAAAACCATACAATGTTAAAGATTTCAAAATTATATACAGTGTTCCAACATCAGATAAGGTTGTTTTTTTTTATACAAGCAAAGCATTACCTTCTTTAGATGATAAAAATCTTTCCAAATATTGGTCAAATGCATCCTATAATAGACTGTCCTAAGATTAAAAAACGTTTATTGTCACTTATTTATGGTATTTTACAATCTTCAGTAGAGGAGGGAATGATTAGAGAATATAACAGCAAGTGGAATAGGTTTAACGACCATTTTAGTGAGGATTTGAAAATTTGTTTTGAAATTATTAAATCAGTTACTAGAACGGCTAAATTCAGAGAATCACATTTTAGGCTGGTCCATCTAAATTACAGTCTCCCCAGGAGAGCACTAAAGTGGAATATTTAAACAGAAAACACTCGCAAAAAATGTAGGGAGGAGAACCCCAATATTCTACATTTAGTATTCTTATGCCCAAAAATATATCAGCTTTAGGGAAAAGTTAAATATTTAATTTCATCAGTTTTGGGGAAAATGATTAAGATCTCAGTAGAAAACTCTCTATTTTTAAACAGAACAGAAAGTTGGGGATCAAACTATAAATGTATTCAATTGGCAATTTTTCTTACAAGATCACTTATTTTTAACATGTGGATAAGTAGAGAAATTCCTTTGGTGCAGTTAAACATCGATTGGCAAGTCAGGCCATCCTGGAGGCCGCCATGATAATAAATTTTACAAGACAAATGTTCAGTGGTGCTGGGGTCCACACAAAAACCTATAAAGGGCCTGACGTGACTTGCAGGCTGTATTTTATTTTTCTCTTAGAATGATTAAAATAACTAACTACATACATATAGAGCGGTTGCCAGTATTATGAGCATGGTGAGGATGATTATTCTTCCACCTTATGAAAATTGTGGGATAATTCATAGTTCAAATATTACTGTATTTTAGGGATTTGATCAATGGACAGTTATATTGAATGTCAATGGTTAATACTACAACCATGTTAATGTTTATGATAGTTCAACGTTATTGCTTTAAATAGGTTATTTTAGTTTCAAATTATTCTTTATACTCAATTCTCACCCTAGCATTGATTACTTATTTATTTAGATAGTGGGTGAGGTGTAGGAGACACAGGACTATGAATAAGCCGATTTAAAACCCCGAAATGTGTGAGATCATTGTTTTTATTACATCATATACTGTGATTGTTTTATCTGATGAATTGGAAAGATGCTGCTATTATTACCTATATCTGAGCCCTCTCTTTGATTCTATTTAAATTGGGTGCTGCTGCTATAGAGAATTATAACAGCACATTTAACAATTTGACATTTGACTTTTATGTCCCTTTAACAAAGTTTTTTACTCTCATCTATTTGGTTTTACTTATGACGGTTTTAAATAAACGTAATGGGTAGGATGCAGTATTGAGAACACAATTTATTAAAGAGGTCTCTTTAGTTTTAATGGCACCAGAACATTTAAATTTGACATAACCCTATAGTTTACATATGTATAGATACACACACACACACACACACATATATATATATATATATATATATATATATATATATAATACACATGTAACATATATACTATACATATATATATATATATATATATATATATATATATATATATATATATATATACAGCCCCATTTAAATCAGTTAGTTTTGGAGTGGCCTGTATACTTTGCATTACAGAACAGAGTACATTTATCATGAGATAAATATATTGAAATACGACTAACACGTTTGTTTTTGGGCTATCAGTAACATTACTGTCCTCTTCTTTGGAATGTATTTATTTCTAGGTTTTCTTTGGTGTCTTGTGTGTGCAACTGTTACAAATGACCCAGTGATGAGGTTGGGGCAGGACCTTCTTGTCTACAGTGACAGGTGGTCAAATAAAGGTCTCTTTTTCATTGGCATCCCATGGGATGAGTAACAATCCTGTTCTGCAATATCTCCTGTACATGTGACAGGTTATTAATCATTTAAACTTACAGTATAGCAGCTCATATGCTTTTGAAGTAAAAACATTTCTCATAATCCTATGATATGAGTTTATAGATTACTATCAAGTATGAACAGGAAACCAGCTAGTTAAATCTGTTATTCGGTTGGCAAAAGGCTAGCAATATTAAATGGATAAAGAAGTCATGATACACTGTGCGTGCAATATTAAGAATGTCTTAGATTACTTTTGCATCTCTTGAATATAACCGCTGTGTGCCTAAACACTAATCCTAATACCCCTAAACTGAAGTACCCCACAATCGCAAACTAACACTACGATAATAATGATCTAAACCGCCAAATACTCACCGTAAGTCACTGACTATTAACCCAAATACTGCCACATACCCACCACAAGTCGCATATGCCGCTATATACCCACCTCAAGTTGTTAGTAGTAACTCCTATTCCGCCACATACCCACCGCAAGTCGCTAACTATTAACCCCTATGCTGCCACATATCAACCGCAAGTTGCTATTAACCCCAATATGGCCACATACCCACCAAAAGTCGCTAAATATTAACCCCTATGCTGCCACATATCAACCGCAAGTTGCTATTAACCCCTATACCGCCACATACCCACCACAAGTTGCTAACTATTAACCCATATGCCACCACATACCCACCACAAGTTGCTAACTATTAACCCCTATGCCGCCATATACCCACCGCAAGTTGCTTACTATTAACCCCCTATTCCGCCACATACCCACCACAAGTCGCTAACTATTAACCCCTATGCTGTCACATACCAACTGTAAGTTGCTAACTATTAACCCCTATGCCACCATATATCCACTGCAAGTCACTAAATATTAACTCCTATGCCTCCATATTCCCACCGCAAGTCGCTAACTAATAACCATCACATACCCACCGCAATTATTATTATTTATTTATAAAGCGCTGACAGATTCCGCAGCGCTGCCCATGGGTACATGGATAACAGTACAATGGAGAAACAATACGATAAAGACAATATTTTTACAGACAAATACAGGGGGAATTGAGGGCCCTATTCCCGTGGGAACTTACAATCTAGATGGGTAGGAGGATTGAAAACAGAAGGTTGGGACTGCAAAGGTGAGAATGATATTAGTGAGGAGATAGAGGGCAACTGTTAGTTAAGCAAAGTTAGTTTGTTTATAAGTCAGGTGATAAGCTTCCCTGACTAGAAAGGTCTTTAGGGAACGTTTAAAGGAGGAGAGGTTAGGAACAAGTCTGACAGCACGAGGAAGTGCATTCCAGAGGGTTGGTGCCACACGAGAGAAGTCCTGTAGTCTAGCATGAGAGGAGGTGATAGTAGAGGACACAAGAAGCAGGTCATTGTTGGATCTTAGGGAACAGGCAGGAATATATTTGTAGATGAGTGAGGACAAGTAGGGTGGGGCAGCATTGGTGAGGGCTTTTTAGGTCAGGGTGAGAATTTTGAATTTAAATCTGTTGTGAATGGGGAGCCAGTGAAGGGACTCACAGAGAGGTGCAGCAGAAACAGAGCTTCAAGATAGTTAATAAGTTAACTATTAAACCCTATGTCTCTAACTATAAACCAATACATACCCACAGCTAGTATCTAACTATTAACCCCCATGCCACCACATAAACACTGCAATAAACTAACTATTAACCCCTATGGCCTCTATTTATCAAGGTCTGGCGGACCTGATCCGACAGTGCGGATCAGGTCCGCCAGACCTCGCTGAATACGGCAAGCAATATGCTCACCGTATTCAGCATTGCACCAGCAGCTAACAAGAGCTGCTGGTGCAACCCCCCCCCCTGCAGACTTGCGGCCAATGGGCCACCAGCAGGGGGGTGTCAATCAACCCGAGGTTGGCCTCCACCGCTGCAAAAATGGGCCCCAGGTCCCTAGATGAAGAGGGCCCCGTCGTAAATGAATATTGCAGAGCAGAGGCGGCAAAAGAGGCTGCCGATATCCGCTTCCACAAAGATGGACCCCTACGCCTGGAGCCTGGATGAAGAGGACCCTGTCGTGGATGAAAATTGCAGAGCAAGGCTGTGGAAGAGGTGTCCGAAGTCCACCACCATTAGTGCGAAAATGGACCCCCGATTCCTGGAGCCTGAATGAAGAGGATCCATTTGTGGATGAAAATATGGGAGTTCAAAGTGGGGGTTTAGTTTAGAGCAGAGCTTTCCAAACTTTTTATGTTGGTGAATTTTTAAACCTACATAATTTTGCGTCACAGTAATTCAGTTGTACTAGCAAACAGGAAGTTAAACTAACTTGTTTTAACAGATACAGACACATACATAAATGATATAATAACAAAATGTATTTAACAGTATGTATGTGCAAGAATTTAAAAAAGTTTAATATCCCCAATAACTACTTACTATTTTAATGGAATGTACGAGGTTGATGGGATGAACACAGTTTCTGAATATTTGGTGGAATATTAGATAAAGACACTCGCATTTCATTATCAAGCATTTTTAAGCTTCCACTTCCTATCCATATATCAAGAGCAGGAGCAGCAATGCAATACTGGGAGCTAGCTGCAAAAAAAACCCACTTTGACTTCTGACTTCAGCTCAGCGTTTAAGCTGCTGCCCTCAGAGCTCTGCGAGTCCGACTGACTACTGCCCATGCTGCAAGCACACTGCTGTCCCACTCACTAACTACACATGCAGTCATGAGCTGATTAAGGAGACTACACGTGCAGTCAGGAGACAATGTGCCGCCAAAGCCGCAAATAAGAATAGTTTCAGTTCCCACTGAGCTGCGCCAATAGGTTAAGATGATCTGTGACCCACTAGCTATCAATCACGAGTCAACCATGTGATATGCGTAGCAAGCAAGCAAGTCGGAAACCAAACATTTTTTTTACAAAAATATTAAATAAAAAAAAAAATTGTCCTGAAGCAGCGACCCACCTACACACTGCTGCTGACACACTAATGTTTCACGGCACACAGTTTGGAAAGCACTGGTTTAGAGGGTGGGGTTTAGAGGGTGGTTAATTTAGAGGGTGGTTAGGTGTTAGTGTAGTTCTAGTACCTTTATGGGGGTTGATTAGGTGATTATTGTTAGTTAGTATTTAGTGGGCTTTTATCTCCTACCCACTCCCCATACCTGTATGGGGGTTGATTAGGTGGTTATTGATGGTTAACATTTATTATCCCTTAATCTCCTAACCACCGTTTATACCTGTATGAGAGTTTATTAGGTAATTATTGATGGTTACCATTTATTAGGCCTTAATCTACTATCCACCACTCATACCTATATGGGGGTTGATTAGGTGATTATTGATGGATACTATTTATTAGGCTTTAATCTTCTAACCACCCTTCATACTTGTATGGGGATTGATTAGGGATTAGGTGATTATTGATGGCTACCGTTTATTAAGACTTAATCTTCTAACCACCCCCTTACCTGTATGGGGGTTGATTAATTAATTAGGTTAGGGTATATTATGGGGTTAATAGTGCATTTATCTACAATTTTTTTAATGTTATGCATTCTTATGTATAATGCATATTCTTTTAACTGTTGTATATAAATTAATATGTATCTACAATACTTTAAATAATCTACATTGTACATGACAATGCATATTTTGTCAAGGAGATTAGGTAAACACCAGAGGGCCGGCAAAACCTCCCCAGCCTAGCTAGGCTAATGGAACTCAGCGCCAGACCGGAATTGGACCCCAGTCCACTGCTTCTTAAAAGTGGTGTTGATCGAGTAGGGTGCAGGGGATCAAGTTAGCCTTTTAGTATGTTGTCTGCAATTTGATGAGGCACCTAGGGATACCACTTGTTTGTGGGTGCTACCTTCTGGGAGGAATGAGGGACCAGATTTGAATTGCCCACATACTAAAAGGCTGACTTAATCCCCTGCTCTGTACTCGATTGACACCCCTTTTAAGAAGCGTCGCACTGGGGTCCAATTCCAGTCTGGCGCTGAGTTCCAGAAGCCTAGCTAGGCCGGCAAGGTTTTACAGGCTCTCCGGAAGTCATCTCCTGGAGTTTTAACGCATCTCTGTGATACATTATTTAAACATTGATTATAACTTGAGCAACATTGCTTTATAGCTATAATGGGGAGGTTTATTATTCATAGCATAGTTTATTATAGTGATTTATTTTTTGACAGTAGGCAGTTAGCTGGGCATTCCAGGGGAGTTCCAGGGGAGTGTAGTTGTCAGGTTTCACCTTACCTACCTGCAGTTCTGCTTATCTCCACCCACAAACCCTTTATATTCTGTTCACGCCCTGTTCCTAGTGCTTAGTAATTTTGTATGTAGTTAGTGATAGCTTCCTGCACTCTAAACTCCACTTCTTCAGAGGATTAATACTATCCAAAGTTCTGAGAATTTAAATTCATCACCTACGGAATATCTAAAGTGCTCGTGCATATACGAGTTATCCAAAGAGACTTATTCAATTTCAAGTTTTCATCTACTTACAGCGTGAACGCTGCACCGCTGATTTTTCAGTTCTAACAAGCTCACACTGCTAACGGATTTAACCAAGAGAAATTCTAAAGCATTACAAGCAAGGTTGCTACTTTTCCTTTTATCCAAACTTACCATCTTTGCATCATTTGCAAGTTATTTTCCAAGCTGATTACACGCCAACAAGTCGCTGCCGAATACAGCAAAGATACGGTGACGTCACCCGCCGACTCCCTTCAGCGTGATACACACCTGTCCAGACTGCCAGTCCATATTCGTGTGCTGCGATACAGAGCTTCACTACAGATACCGCTTCCACAAACTAAAGGTACCACAATCAGCTACGAACTCTAAGCTTACACAGTACTAAAGGGCCGGCAAATTAATGTCACACTGTTACCGAGTACTTCAAGTTAACCTTTGCAGCACTGTAGATTTAAAGTTATTTTCTACAGCCAGATTTCCTCTCTTCATTAACTCATCACTTGCTGAAGCAAAGCAACAATCAACACCATTGTTGTTGCTATTTTACAAGTGAAACAACACCATTAATTAAGGTCTACTACTGTGATCTGATTCACTTTAAGAAAAAAAAAAAAGGTTTAAACATCTCCTGCACAAACCTGACATAATTACTAAGCCATAATGACGTCAGATCCTTTAGACCTCCCACAATTTGTGTATTCCCTATCGCAGAGAGTGGATCAAATGGGACAATCATTAAGGGATCTAGAAGTGGAAAATCAGTCTCTGAGAAGGATTATCAGAGATTCTATTAATACTAAACCCCAACAACCGGATCCTATTCCAGAGCCTACAGTGTCCTTACCTGAACCCTTCTCTGGCAATAGAAAAACATACCGACAATTCAAGAATGCCTGCCTATTACTTTTTACACTAAAGCCAAAGACTTATTGTACAGAGAGAGTTAAAGTCCTTACTATAATATCATTTTTGAGAGGTGAGCCTAGGGTTTGGGCAGACTCTTTTTTTGAAAGCAATCAACCTATTCTTGGATCCCTTGATGAATTTTTGAACCAAATGGATGAACTTTACTTAGATATTGATTCACAACTCACAGCAGAAACTGAAATGCGTGCCCTGAAGCAAGGGAAGCGTGTTGTAGAAGAATATATTGCTGAATTTAAGCAATTTTCACGTGATTCTCAATGGAACCCAATTGCATTACGCAATCAGTTTAGATTAGGACTTTCTGACAATATTAAGGACGAGTTAGCACGCACTGACTTGCCAAAATCCTTAGATTCATTAATGCGCTTGGTGATACAAATAGACCGGCGTCTACGTGAGAGAAGGTCTGAAAGATTCCACACTGAACACAATCCGAAAGCTCAAACCTATGCTGCTCCTACATCTACCAGTAAATCTGTACCTGAACCAATGGAGATAGGTCTAGCTAGGGGCCCTCTTACCCCTGAGGAAAGGTTAAGACGCAGACAACATCTGCTATGCATGTACTGTGCTAATCCCTCCCATTCCGTGAGGGATTGTCCATTACTACAGAAGCCTAAGAAATGTAAGTCATTTGCACTGTCTGCTGCTCATCACATGCAAATTCCAAATACTTATTGCATAATGTCTGTCTCTTTACAGTGGGATCTACGCCATCTGCAGTCTAGTGCCATTCTTGATACCGGAGCTTATGGAAACTTTATCAATACTGCCATTGTAAATACTAATAAAATACCCTGTGTGTTAAAGCAGAATCCAGTTGCCATTTGTGTCATTGATGGTTCATCTATAGCAAGTGGTCCTATCACTCATCAAACCATTCCCCTATTGCTTGTAACACCATGTGGTCATTCTGAGTTTATTGAATTTGATGTATTGCCTTCCCCTCTATTCCCCATAGTATTAGGCATTTCTTGGTTTAAGAAACATCAACCTACTGTGAATTGGCAATCCCTTCAGGTTTCTTTTAAATCACCATTTTGTAAGAATTCCTGTTATTCCACACAGGCACTCCTGGAAACCACTGTCCCCGAACAAAACATTCCATTTGAATATCAAGATTTCGCCAACGTTTTCAGCAAAGTAGAGGCTGAATCATTACCTCCACATCGGGATTATGATTGTCCCATCAACCTTAAACCAGGTTCTACTATTCCCTATGGTCGTCTTTACCCCTTATCAGCTCCAGAGCTTGAACATCTAAAAGGATATTTAGAGGAAAACCTTCGCAAAGGATTCATACGACCTTCTACCTCCCCTGCCGGAGCTGCAATGTTCTTTGTGAAGAACAAGGATGGTTCTCTTCGCCCTATCATCGACTATAGAGATCTGAACCAACGGACTATAAAAAACCGTTACCCTCTCCCCCTCATTCCGGAATTAATAGAACATCTCCGGGAGGCCAAGATTTTCACGAAGCTCGATCTTCGAGGTGCATACAACCTCATAAGGATACGTGAGGGGGATGAGTGGTTAACCGCTTTCCGAACCAGGTACGGGTTATTTGAGTACCTCGTCATGCCATTTGGGCTATGCAATGCCCCAGGAACTTTTCAACACTTTATCAATAATATATTCAGAGACCTATTGGATGTTTATATTGTCATTTATCTCGATGACATCCTCATTTACTCAAAATCCTATGATGACCACATCTCCCATGTCAGAGAAGTGTTGACCAGATTAAGAACGCACCGGCTATATGCAAAACTTGAGAAGTGCCAATTTCACACCAACACCATTTCATTTCTCGGATATAACATCAGTCCGCTAGGTATAAGCATGCAAGATGATAAAGTGCAGACTGTCAGGAATTGGGCTTATCCTAAAACCAAAAAGGATTTACAAAGATTTCTTGGCTTCGCCAATTATTATAGGAAATTTGTGAAAGATTTCTCTAAATTAGCAAAACCTTTAACGAAACTCACTAGCTCTACTATTCGATTTTCATGGAATGATGAGGCTGCTCGAGCTTTTGATCTCTTAAAATCCATGGTCACTTCAGCTCCAATACTTCGGTTCCCTGACCCATCTCTTCAATATATCCTGGAAGTAGATTCTTCTGATTTCGCTTTGGGGGCGATTCTTTCACAAAAATCTTCTCATACAGAACCATTGCATCCAATAGCTTTTTTTTCTAAGGTACTCAGCTCTTCAGAAATTAATTACCCTATTGGGGAAAAGGAGCTTCTGGCCATCAAAAGGGCATTGGAGCATTGGAGGCATCTGCTCGAAGGAACTACACTCCCCGTGATCATTTACACAGATCATAAAAATTTGGAATTCTTGCAAACAAACAAAACGTTGTCATCCAGACAAGTACGATGGAGTTTGTTTTTTACGAGATTTAATTTCCATATTATCTATAGACCCTCCAGTAAAAATGGAAAAGCAGATGCTCTATCAAGGAAAGATGAAAGACCTGCCCAGTCTGATCAAGTGACATCCATGTTTCCATCTACCAAATTTCTTGGATTGACACCCTATCTCCTGAAAGCGTTGAAAGAATCTCTTCCTTCTGATCCTGAACTTCCTCAACATGTTCTGGATTCTAAAGCAGATGGTCTTTTCTACTACAAGAACAAAATATATGTTCCAAAAAGTTTAAGGGACACTATACTTCAACTGCATCATGATACCCCTCTAGCTGGACATCCTGGTTATAAGAAGACCTTAGAGAATATCTCAAGATTCTATTGGTGGCCCAAAATCTCACAAACTGTGAATTCTTTCATAAAGTCCTGTTCCATTTGTGCCACCTCTAAATCATCACGACAACGGCCTTATGGTCTTCTCATGCCTCTTCCTGTTCCAACCCAGCCGTGGCATCATTTGTCTATTGACTTCATTGTCGACCTACCAGTTTCAAATAAGATGAACACCATTTTTGTCGTTGTGGACTTGTTGACAAAGATGGCACATTTTATTCCCTTTAACAAATTACCTACTTCAGCAGAGACTGCACAGTTATTCTTAGATAATATTGTGCGTTTACACGGTCTTCCAAAAATTATAACCTCAGACCGTGGTACCCAGTTTACCTCCCGTTTTTGGAAGGCTCTCTGTTCCCATCTACAAATAGACCACCGTTTTTCAACCTCTTTCCACCCTCAGACGAATGGTCAAGTGGAACGTGTAAATCAATGGCTAGAACAGTATATACGCTGTTTCTGTTCCAATCAACAAACTGAGTGGTCTACCTTTCTTTCCATGGCTGAATTCGCTTTTAACAATTCCATCACTACCTCTACGAAGATGTCACCATTCCTGGCAAATTATGGCTTTCATCCTAACTCCTACCCCGTCCCAGACTTCTCTAATATCACCTCCACAGATTGTCCTCATGCTAATGACTTCTCAGCAAAGTTTCGACAAACTTTCAAAATCTTGCAGGATAACATTTTAAACTCCCAAGAACAACAGAAATGTTATTACAACTTGAGGAGACGACCAGCTCCTGTCTATGCTGTCGGAGATTTAGTTTGGTTATCCACCAAAAACCTTAAACTTAAGGTACAAAGTAAAAAACTTGCAGGATTGTTCATAGGTCCATTTCCAATTGAAAAGATCGTCAACCCTAATGCAGTCACTCTAAAGTTACCGGACACTTTAAAAGTCCATCCGACTTTCCATGTCTCCCTTCTGAAGCCGTATGTCACTACAAGGAGTTCCACCTCTGTCCCTCCACTTCCTACTATTCCTCAGATGGATGAATATGAAGTAGATTCTATCGTTGACTCTCGGATTCACAATGGTCGTCTAGAGTACTTGGTTCGTTGGGTTGGTTACTCTTCGGATGACGATTCCTGGGAACCCTCTTGTAACATACATGCTCCAAGGAAATTGTCGATTTTTCATCGCAGACATCCTGACCGTCCTGGTCCTTGACGTTCTATCCTGTCCCTTGGGGAGGGGGAGATGTCAGGTTTCACCTTACCTACCTGCAGTTCTGCTTATCTCCACCCACAAACCCTTTATATTCTGTTCACGCCCTGTTCCTAGTGCTTAGTAATTTTGTATGTAGTTAGTGATAGCTTCCTGCACTCTAAGCTCCACTTCTTCAGAGGATTAATACTATCCAAAGTTCTGAGAATTTAAATTCATCACCTACGGAATATCTAAAGTGCTCGTGCATATACGAGTTATCCAAAGAGACTTATTCAATTTCAAGTTTTCATCTACTTACAGCGTGAACGCTGCACCGCTGATTTTTCAGTTCTAACAAGCTCACACTGCTAACGGATTTAACCAAGAGAAATTCTAAAGCATTACAAGCAAGGTTGCTACTTTTCCTTTTATCCAAACTTACCATCTTTGCATCATTTGCAAGTTATTTTCCAAGCTGATTACACGCCAACAAGTCGCTGCCGAATACAGCAAAGATACGGTGACGTCACCCGCCGACTCCCTTCAGCGTGATACACACCTGTCCAGACTGCCAGTCCATATTCGTGTGCTGCGATACAGAGCTTCACTACAGATACCGCTTCCACAAACTAAAGGTACCACAATCAGCTACGAACTCTAAGCTTACACAGTACTAAAGGGCCTGCAAATTAATGTCACACTGTTACCGAGTACTTCAAGTTAACCTTTGCAGCACTGTAGATTTAAAGTTATTTTCTACAGCCACATTTCCTCTCTTCATTAACTCATCACTTGCTGAAGCAAAGCAACAATCAACACCATTGTTGTTGCTATTTTACAAGTGAAACAACACCATTAATTAAGGTCTACTACTGTGATCTGATTCACTTTAAGAAAAAAGAAAAAGGTTTAAACATCTCCTGCACAAACCTGACAGTAGTTTAGACATTACATCAGTGTAAGCGGGATTGGGGACTTAGCATGGCATTCTGAGGGTTTGTAAGTTAGGCGTGACATAGTTGTAGGCGGTCAGTTAGCTGGGTGTTGCAGGAGGAGTGTAGGTTAGCTGTAACGTACGTGTAGGTGGTCGGTAAAAAATAGCAGGGCGGAGCAGGAGGAGTGTAGGTTAGGTGTGACGTAGATATAGACTTTTAGGGGGAGTAAGTGGGGCATGCTAGTGGGAGTAGCCTGCACTTTGCTTCGGAAAGATAGACACAATATTGAAATGTTCGATGTGGCGAGTGCAATAGCACATCGACTAAGCTAGTTAGTGTAGGTGTAATTAAACTTAGGACCCTATGGCTATTTCGAAATGTGCCCACACGGAAAAAAAATTTGTTTCAGTGAGCGCACTGTAGGCCCACTTCAAATAGAACCCCCCCCACGCAGCAAAATGCCAATGAGTGGCGATGTTGGCGATTTAGTTGGTGACATCACGCCCCCAATGACTTTTATAGGAGAGACAGTGCCACTCTCCGACATTACTCGGACATGCCCCTTTTCTTTGAATATTTTGATGCTTTGAATATCCGGGCCTAAGTGCAGTGCCTTGCCTCTACAGATAAATATATAATCAAGAAACCAAACAGGTGTGGCATACGCACATATGCTTCAATAGCCAGTTGTGTCATACACTTCTGAGGCATGGAAAAGTCCTTGGTACTTTACTTTCTGTTTCATCCTTAGCAGAGTTGCTTGAATGAAGCTACTATTTTTGAAACTTGATATACTATCATTGTCAACATTTAGTAACAGTGTGTTTTATATGTAATGTAATAAATAATAGTCGTTGTGATTAGACACAAGAGAGCTTCTGACCCCAACTTCTATAACACTGTTACCCATATTACATAGGTCACACTGTTATTATGCATTAACTTTAAAGGGACAGTCTACACCAGAATTTTTATGGTTTTAAAAAGATAGATAATCCCTTTATTACCCATTTCCCAGTTTTTCATAACCAACACAGTTATAATAATATACTTTTAACCTCTGTGATTATCTTGTATCTCAGCCTCTGCAAACTGCCCCTTTTTTCAGTTCTTTTGACAGACTTGCAGTCAGCCAATCAGTGCCTGCTCCCAGATAACTTCTCGTGCACGAGCACAGTGTTATCTATATGAAATACGTGAATTAACACCCTCTAGTGGTGAAAAACTGTTAAAATGCAATCTGAAAGAGGTGGGCTTCAAGGTCTAAGAAATTAGCATATGAACCTCCTAGGTTAAGTTTTCAACTAAGAATACCAAGAGAACAAAGCAAAATTGGTGATAAAAGTAAATTGGAAAATTGTTTAAAATTACATGCTCTATCTGAATCATAAAAGTTTATTTTGGCCTAGACTGTCCCTTTACACTATGTCCCCAAACTGTAAATGTTCTAACCTCAAATGACCCTAACTGTTCTATGTAGTTACACATACTAAAATTAGTCTCAACCTCTCCCACAGCAAACAGCTCTATCTATAGTAATCTGACCCCCAAAGTAATTAACCCTATCTTCAACCCACCCTACTGCCCCACCATTACTATTCTAACTGCAATAGATAATTGCAACCCCCCCCCCTTAATGCTAAACAACATCATCTCCCCCTCTACACTATGACCTCTTATATTAGAAATACCCCACCCGCTAAAGCTGGCCTCCGACATATCACTTTGGAAACCCCATTCCTACTCAGTACCCTCCACTATTGCCAATAAAAGCTTAGACCCCTCAAATTATACAAAATAAAAAAAACTCCTTACTAAACGCAGCAACAACTAATCTTCAAATTGATCTGCTCCTTGTTCTCAATCTTGTGTAAAGGTTTCCATTGTTGATTTATACAAAATTCTTTGTGACTAACAGTAAATTTGAGCATTATTATTGTTATAACTGGTTTTGTCTACCTACAAGTAGATGCAGAGAGGATAAAGTGTTGTACAGCTTCATATAAAGGGACAGTCTAGTCCAAAATAAACTTTCATGATTCAGATAGAGAATATTATTTTAAACAATTTTCCCATTTACTTTTATCACCAATTTTGCTTTGTTCTCTTGGTATTCTTAGTTGAAAGCTAAATCTAGGAGGTTTATATGCTAATTTCTAAGCCCTTGAAGGCCTCCTCTTCACTCAGGGCATTTTGACAGTTTTTCACCACTAGAGGGTGTTAGTTCATGTGTGTCATATAGATAACACTGTGCTTACACACGTGGAGTTATAAGGAGCCAGCACTGATTGGCTAAAATGGATGTCTGTTAAAAGAACTGAAATAAGGGGGCAGTCTACAGAGGCTTAGATACAAGGTAATCACAGAGGTAAAAAACATATTAATATAACTGAGATAAGGGGCAGTCTGCAGAGGCTTAGATACAGGGTAATCACAGAGGTAAAAAGTACATTAATATAACTGAGAAAAGGAGCAGTCTGCAGAGGCTTAAATACAGGGTAATAACAGAGGTAAAATGTATTAATATAACTGAGATAAGGGGCAGTCTGCAGAGGCTTAGATACAGGGTAATCACAAAGGTAAAAAGTATATTAATATAACTGAGATAAGGGGCAGTCTGCATAATCTTAGATACAGGGTAATCACAGAGGTAAAAAGTATTTTAATATAACTGAGAAAAGGAGCAGTCTGCAGAGGCTTAGATACAGGGTAATCACAGAGGTAAAAAATATATTAATATAACTGAGATAAGGGGAAGTCTGCAGAGGCTTAGATACAAGGTAATCACAGAGGTAAAAACTATATTACTATAACTGAGAAAAGGAGCAGTCTGCAGAGGCTTAGATACAAGGTAATCACAGAGGTAAAAAGTGTATTAATATAACTGAGATAAGGAGCAGTCTGCAGAAGCTTAGATACAAGGTAATCACAGAGGTAAAAGGTTTATTAATATAACTGTGACAAGGGGCAGTCTGCAGAGGCTTAGATACAAGGTAATCACAGAGGTTAACAGTATATTAATATAACTGAGATAAGGAGCAGTCTGCAGAGGATTAGATACAAGGTAATCACAGAGGTAAAACGTATATTAATATAACTGAGATAAGGGGCAGTCTGCAGAGGCTTAGATACAGGGTAATCACAGAGGTAAAAAGTATATTAATATAACTGAGATAAGGGGCAGTCTGCAGAGGCTTAGATACATGGTAATCACAGAGGTAAAAAGTATATTAATATAATTGAGATAAGGAGCAGTCTTCAGAGGCTTAGATACAGGGTAATCACAGAGGTAAAAAGTGCATTAATATAACTGTGATAAGGGGCAGTCTGCAGAGGCTTAGATACAAGGTAATCACAGAGGTAAAAAGTGTATTAATATAACTGAGATAAGGGGCAGTCTGCAGAGGTTTAGATACAGGGTAATCACAGAGGTAAAAAATATATTAATATCATTGAGATAAGGAGCAGTCTGCAGAGGCTTAGATACAGGGTAATCACAGAGTTAAAAAGTATATTAATATAACTGAGATAAGGGGGCAGTCTGCAGAGGCTTAGAAATAAGCTAATCACAGAGGTAAAAAGTGTATTAATATAACTGAGATACGGGGCAGTCTGCAGAGGTTTAGATACAGGGTAATCACAGAGGTAAAAAAATATATTAATATAATTGAGATAAGGAGCAGTCTGCAGAGGCTTAGATACAGGGTAATCACAGAGGTAAAAAGTATATTAATATAACTGAGATAAGGGGGCAGTCTGCAGAGGCTTAGATAAAGGGTAATCACAGAGGTAAAAAGTATATTAATATAACTGAGATAAGGAGCAGCCTGTAGAGGCTTAGATACAGGGTAATCACAAAGGTAAAAAGTATATTAATATAACTGAGATAAGGGGAAGTCTGCAGAGGCTTAGATACAAGGTAATCACAGAGGTAAAAACTATATTACTATAACTGAGAAAAGGAGCAGTCTGCAGAGGCTTAGATACAAGGTAATCACAGAGGTAAAAAGTGTATTAATATAACTGAGATAAGGAGCAGTCTACAGAAGCTTAGATACAAGGTAATCACAGAGGTAAAAGGTATATTAATATAACTGTGACAAGGGGCAGTCTGCAGAGGCTTAGATACAAGGTAATCACAGAGGTTAACAGTATATTAATATAACTGAGATAAGGAGCAGTCTGCAGAGGATTAGATACAAGGTAATCACAGAGGTAAAACGTATATTAATATAACTGAGATAAGGGGCAGTCTGCAGAGGCTTAGATACAGGGTAATCACAGAGGTAAAAAGTATATTAATATAACTGAGATAAGGGGCAGTCTGAAGAGGCTTAGATACAAGGTAATCACAGAGGTAAAAAGTATATTATTATAACTGAGATAAGGAGCAGTCTGCAGAGGCTTATATACAGGGTAATCACAGAGGTAAAAAGTGCATTAATATAACTGAGATAAGGGGCAGTCTGCAGAGGCTTAGATACATGGTAATCACAGAGGTAAAAAGTATATTAATATAATTGAGATAAGGAGCAGTCTTCAGAGGCTTAGATACAGGGTAATCACAGAGGTAAAAAGTGCATTAATATAACTGTGATAAGGGGCAGTCTGCAGAGGCTTAGATACAAGGTAATCACAGAGGTAAAAAGTGTATTAATATAACTGAGATAAGGGGCAGTCTGCAGAGGTTTAGATACAGGGTAATCACAGAGGTAAAAAATATATTAATATCATTGAGATAAGGAGCAGTCTGCAGAGGCTTAGATACAGGGTAATCACAGAGTTAAAAAGTATATTAATATAACTGAGATAAGGGGGCAGTCTGCAGAGGCTTAGAAATAAGCTAATCACAGAGGTAAAAAGTGTATTAATATAACTGAGATACGGGGCAGTCTGCAGAGGTTTAGATACAGGGTAATCACAGAGGTAAAAAAATATATTAATATAATTGAGATAAGGAGCAGTCTGCAGAGGCTTAGATACAGGGTATTCACAGAGGTAAAAAGTATATTAATATAACTGAGATAAGGGGGCAGTCTGCAGAGGCTTAGATACAGGGTAATCACAGAGGTAAAAAGTATATTAATATAACTGAGATAAGGAGCAGCCTGTAGAGGCTTAGATACAGGGTAATCACAAAGGTAAAAAGTATATTAATATAACTGAGATAAGGGGCAGTCTGCTGAGGCTTAGATACAAGGTAATCACAGAGGTAAAAAGTGCATTGATATAATTGAGATAAGGAGCAGTCTGCAGAGACTTAGATACAGGATAATCACAGAGGTAAAAAGTGCATTAATATAACTGAGATAAGGGTTAGTCTACCAAAGCTTAGGTACAGGGTAATCACAGAGGTAAAAGGTGAATTATTATAACTGAGATAAGGGGCAGTCTGCAGAGGCTTAGATACAGGGTTATCACAGAGGTAAAAAGTATTTAATATAACTGAGATAAGGTTCAGTCTGAAGAGGCTTAGATACAGGGTAATCACAGAGGTAAAACGTATATTAATATAACTGAGATAAGGGACAGTCTGCAGAGGCTTAGATACAGGGTAATCACAGAGGTAAAAAGTATATTAATATAACTGAGATAAGGAGCAGTCTGTAGAGGCTTAGATACAAGGTAATCACAGAGGTAAAACGTATATTAATATAACTGAGATAAGGGGCAGTCGTTGAGGCTTAGATACAGGGTAATCACAGAGGTGAAAAGTATATTAATATAACTGAGATAATGAGCAGTCTGCAGAGGCTTAGAACCAGAGTAATCACAGAGGTAAAATGTATATTAATATAACTGAGATAAGGAGCAGTCTGCAGAGGCTTAGATACAGGGTAATCACATAGGTAAAAAGTATATTAATATAACTGAGATAAGGGGGCAGTCTGCAGAGGCTTAGATACCAGGTAATCACAGAGGTAAAAAAGTATATTAATATAACTGAGATAAGGGGCAGTCTGCAGAGGTTTAGATACAAGGTAATCAAAGAGGTAAAAAGTATAATATTATAACTGAGATAAGGAGCAGTCTGTAGAGGCTTAGATACAAGGTAATCACAGAGATAAAACATATATTAATATAACTGGGATAAGGAGCAGTCTGCAGAGGCTTCGATACAGGGTAATCACAGAGATAAAACATATATTAATATAACTGAGATAAGGAGCAGTCTGCAGAGGCTTAGATACAAGGTAATCACAGAGGTAAAAAGTATATTAATATAACTGATAAAAGGAACAGTCTGCAGAGGCTTAGATACAAGGTAATAACAGAGGTAAAAAGTGTATTAATATAACTAAGATAAGGAGCAGTCTGCAGAGGCTTAGATACAAGGTAATCACAGAGGTAAAAGTATATTAATATAACTGAGATAAGGGGCAGTCTGCAGAGGTTTAGATACAAGGTAATCACAGAGGTAAAAAGTATAATAATATAACTGAGATAAGGAGCAGTCTGTAGAGGCTTAGATACAAGGTAATCACAGAGGTAAAACATATATTAATATAACTGGGATAAGGAGCAGTCTGCAGAGGCTTTGATACAGGGTAATCACAGAGGTAAAACATATATTAATATAACTGAGATAAGGAGCAGTCTGCAGAGGCTTAGATACAAGGTAATCACAGAGATAAAAAGTATATTAATATAACTGAGATAAGGGGCAGTCTGCAGAGGCTTAGATACAGGGTAATCACAGAGGTAAAAAATATATTAATATAACTGAGATAAGGGGAAGTCTGCAAAGGCTTAGATACAAGGTAATCACAGAGGTAAAAAGTGTATTAATATAACTGAGATAAGGAGCAGTCTGCAGAGGCTTAGATACAAGGTAATCACAGAGGTAAAAAGTATATTAATATAACTAGTCTAGTCCAAAATAAACTTTCATGATTCAGATAGAGAATATTATTTTAAACAATTTTCCCATTTACTTTTATTACCAATTTTGCTTTGTTCTCTTGTGCCTAGATTTGGATTTTGGCGGTAGCCGTGAAAACCAGCGTTAGAGGCTCCTAACGCTGGTTTTAGGCTACCGCCGGTATTTGGAGTCAGTCAAAAAAGGGTCTAACGCTCACTTTCCAGCCGCGACTTTTCCAAACCGCAGATCCCCTTACATCAATTGCGTATACTATCTTTTCAATGGGATCTTTCTAACTCCGGTATTTAGAGTTGTGGCTGAAGTGAGCGTTAGAAATCTAACGACAAAACTCCAGCCGCAGAAAAAAGTCAGTAGTTAAGAGCTTTTTGGGCTAACGCTGGTTCATAAAGCTCTTAACTACTGTGCTCTAAAGTACACTAAAACCCATAAACTACCTATGTACCCCTAAACCGAGGTCCCCCCACATCGCCGCCACTCGATTAAATTTTTTTAACCCCTAATCTGCCGACCGCCACCTACGTTATACTTATGTACCCCTAATCTGCTGCCCCTAACACCGCCAACCCCTATATTATATTTATTAACCCCTAATCTGCCCCCCACAACGTCGCCGCCAACTACCTACAATAATTAACCCCTAATCTGCCGACCGCAAAGCGCCGCTACTTAAGCTATCCTTATGTACCCCTAATCTGCTGCCCCTAACACCGCCGACCCCTATATTATATTTATTAACCCCAAATCTGCCCCCCACAACGTCGCCTCCACCTGCCTACACTTATTAACCCCTAATCTGCCGAGCGGACCGCACCGCTACTCTATTAAATTTATTAACCCCTAAAGCTAATTCTAACCCTAACCCTAACACCCCCCTAAGTTAAATATAATTGTATTCTAACGAAATAAATTAACTCTTATTAAATAACTTATTCCTATTTAAAGCTAAATACTTACCTGTAAAATAAACCCTAATATAGCTACAATATAACGAATAATTACATTGTAGCTATTTTAGGATTAATATTTATTTTACAGGCAACTTTGTAATTATTTTAACCAGGTACAATAGCTATTAAATAGTTAAGAACTATTTAATAGCTAAAATAGTTAAAATAATAACAAAATTACCTGTAAAATAAATCCTAACCTAAGTTACAATTAAACCTAACACTATACTATCATTAAATTAATTAAATAAAATACCTACAATTACCTACAATTAAACCTAACACTACACTATCAATAAATTAATTAAATACAATATGTACAAATAACTACAATGAAATAAACTAACTAAAGTACAAAAAATAAAAAAGAACTGTTACAAAAAAAAAAAAAATATTTACAAACATAAGAAAAATATTACAACAATTTTAAACTAATTACACCTACTCTAAGCCCCCTAATAAAATAACAAAGACCCCCAAAATAAAAAATGCCCTACACTATTCTAAATTACTAAAGTTCAAAGCTCTTTTACCTTACCAGCCCTGAACAGGGCCCTTTGCGGGCATGCCCCAAAGAATTCAGCTCTTTTGCCTGTAAAAAAACATACAATACCCCCCCCAACATTACAACCCACCACCCACATATTCCTAATCTAACCCAAACCCCCCTTAAATAAACCTAACACTAAGCCCCTGAAGATCTTCCTACCTTGTCTTCACCATGCCAGGTATGACCGTCCGTTCCAGGCTCCGATATCTTCATCTAAGCCCAAGCGGGGGCTAGACATCCATCATCCGACGGCTGAAGAAGTCCAGAAGAGGCTCCAAAGTCTTCATCTTATCCGGGAAGAAGAGTAGATCCGGACCGGCAACCATCATCTTCCAAGCGGCATCTTCTATCTTCATCCGATGAGGACCGGCTCCATCCTGAAGACCTCCACCGCGGACCCATCTGCATCCGGCGACGTCCAACTGAAGAATGATGGTTCCTTTAAGGGACGTCATCCAAGATGGCGTCCCTCGAATTCCGATTGGCTGATAGGATTCTATAAGCCAATCGGAATTAAGGTAGGAAAATTCTGATTGGCTGATGGAATCAGCCAATCAGAATCAAGTTCAATCCGATTGGCTGATCCGATCAGCCAATCAGATTGAGCTCGCATTCTATTGGCTGATCAGAACAGCCAATCGGATTGAACTTGATTCTGATTGGCTGATTTCATCAGCCAATCAGAATTTTCCTACCTTAATTCCAATTGGCTGATAGAATCCTATCAGCCAATCGGAATTCGAGGGACGCCATCTTGGATGACGTCCCTTAAAGGAACCGTCATTCTTCAGTTGGACGTCGCCAGATGAAGATGGGTCCGCGGTGGAGGTCTTCAGGATGGAGCCGGTCCTCATCGGATGAAGATAGAAGATGCCGCTTGGAAGATGATGGTTGCCGGTCCGGATCTACTCTTCTTCCCGGATAGGATGAAGACTTTGGAGCCTCTTCTGGACTTCTTCAGCCGTCGGATGATGGATGTCTAGCCCCCGCTTGGGCTTAGATGAAGATATCGGAGCCTGGAACGGACGGTCATAACTGGCATGGTGAAGACAAGGTAGGAAGATCTTCAGAGGCTTAGTGTTAGGTTTATTTAAGGGGGGTTTGGGTTAGATTAGGGGTATGTGGGTGGTGGGTTGTAATGTTGGGGGGGGGTATTGTATGGTTTTTTTTTACAGGCAAAAGAGCTGAATTCTTTGCGGCATGCCCCGCAAAGGGCCCTGTTCAGGGCTGGTAAGGTAAAAGAGCTTTGAACTTTAGTAATTTAGAATAGGGTAGGACATTTTTTATTTTGGGGGTCTTTGTTATTTTATTAGGGGGCTTAGAGTAGGTGTAATTAGTTTAAAATTGTTGTAATATTTTTCTTATGTTTGTAAATATTTTTTTATTTTTTGTAACTTAGTTCTTTTTTATTTTTTGTACTTTAGTTAGTTTATTTCATTGTAGTTATTTGTACATATTGTATTTAATTAATTTATTGATAGTGTAGTGTTAGGTTTAATTGTAGGTAATTGTAGGTATTTTATTTAATTAATTTAATGATAGTATAGTGTTAGGTTTAATTGTAACTTAGGTTAGGATTTATTTTACAGGTAATTTTGTTATTATTTTAACTATTTTAGCTATTAAATAGTTCTTAACTATTTAATAGCTATTGTACCTGGTTAAAATAAATACAAAATTACCTGTAAAATAAATATTAATCCTAAAATAGCTATAATATAATTATAATTTATATTGCAGCTATATTAGGATTTATTTTACAGGTAAGTATTTAGCTTTAAATAGGAATAATTTATTTAATAAGAGTTAATTTATTTTGTTAGATTTAAATTATATTTAAGTAAGGGGTATGTTAGTGTTAGGGTTAGACTTAGCTTTAGGGGTTAATACATTTATTAGAATAGCGGTGAGCTCCAGTCGGCAGATTAGGGGTTAATGTTTGAAGTTAGGTGTCGGCGATGTTAGGGAGGGCAGATTAGGGGTTAATACTATTTATTATAGGGTTAGTGAGGCGGATTAGGGGTTAATAACTTTATTATGATAGCGGTGCGGTCCGCTCGGCAGATTAGGGGTTAATAAGTGTAGGCAGGTGGAGGCGACGTTGTGGGGGGCAGATTAGGGGTTAATAAATATAATATAGGGGTCGGCGGTGTTAGGGGCAGCAGATTAGGGGTACATAAGGATAATGTAAGTAGCGGCGGTTTACGGAGCGGCAGATTAGGGGTTGAAAATAATATGCAGGTGTCAGCGATAGCGGGGTTGGCAGATTAGTGGTTAATAAGTGTAAGGTCAGGGGTGTTTAGACTCGGGGTACATGTTAGAGTGTTAGGTGCAGACGTAGGAAGTGTTTCCCCATAGCAAACAATGGGGTTGCGTTAGGAGCTGAACGCAGCTTTTTTGCAGGTGTTAGGTTTTTTTTCAGCTCAAACAGCCCCATTGTTTCCTATGGGGGAATCGTGCACGAGCACGTTTTTGAGACTGGCCGCGTCCGTAAGCAACTCTGGTATCGAGAGTTGCAGTTGCGTTAAAAATGCTCTACGCTCCTTTTTTGGAGCCTAACGCAGCCATTCTGTGGACTCTCAATACCAGAGTTATTTTAAAGGTGCGGCCAGAAAAAAGCCGGCGTTAGCTACGCGGGTCGTTACCGACAAAACTCTAAATCTAGCCGTTGGTATTCTTAGTTGAAAGCTAAATCTAGGAAGTTTATATGCTAATTTCTAAGCCCTTGAAGGCCTCCTCTTCTCTCAGGGCATTTTGACAGTTTTTCACCACTAGAGGGTGTTTGTTCATGTGTGTCATATAGATAACACTGTGCTCACACACGTGGAGTTCCAAGGAGCCAGCACTGATTGGCTAAAATGGATGTCTGTTAAAAGAACTGAAATAAGGGGGCAGTCTACAGAGGCTTAGATACAAGGTAATCACAGAGGTATAAAACATATTAATATAACTGAGATAAGGGGCAGTCTGCAGAGGCTTAGATACAGGGCAATCACAGAGGTAAAAAGTACATTAATATAACTGAAAAAAGGAGCAGTCTGCAGAGGCTTGGATACAGGGTAATCACATAGGTAAAAATGTATTAATATAACTGAGATAAGGGGCAGTCTGCAGAGGCTTAGATACAGGGTAATCACAAAGGTAAAAAGTATATTAATATAAATGAGATAAGGGGCAGTCTGCATAATCTTAGATACAGGGTAATCACAGAGGTAAAAAGTATTTTAATATAACTGAGAAAAGGAGCAGTCTGCAGAGGCTTAGATACAGGGTAATCACAGAGGTAAAAAAATATATTAATATAACTGAGATAAGGGGAAGTCTGCAGAGGCTTAGATACAATGTAAACACAGAGGTAAAAAGTATATTAATATAACTGAGACAAGGGGCAATTTGCAGAGGCTTAGATACAAGGTAATCACAGAGGTTAACAGTATATTAATATAACTGAGATAAGGAGCAGTCTGCAGAGGATTAGATACAAGGTAATCACAGAGGTAAAAAAGTATATTAATATAACTGAGATAAGGGGCAGTCTGCAGAGGCTTAGATACAGGGTAATCACAGAGGTAAAAAGTATATTAATATAACTGAGATAAGGGGCATTCTGCAGACGTTTAGATACAGGGTAATCACAGAGGTAAAACATATATTAATATAACTGAGATAAGGAGCAGTCTGCAGAGGCTTAGATACAAGGTAATCACAGAGATAAAAAGTATATTAATATAACTGAGATAAGGGGCAGACTGCAGAGGCTTAGATACAGGGTAATCACAGAGGTAAAAAATATATTAATATAACTGTGTTTGTTATGCAAAACTAGGGAATGGGTAATAAAGGGATTATCTATCTTTTTAAACAATACAAATTCTGGTGTAGACTGTCCCTTTAAGTGTAACTACAAGAAATAGGTGCAAATAAAAGTGACAGCAATTTCAGAGAAGAACCAAAAGGCCTACACATTTCCTACTAAAATATAAAATTAAAGGACATTCTGATGCAAACATTCCATACTTTAATTTATAAAGGGACCTGAAACCCAAAATGTTCTTTTATGATTCAGAAAGAGCATTGTAAACAATTTTCCAATTACTTCTGTTATTTTATTTGCTTTATTCTCTTTGACATCCTTTGTTGAAAAGCATTCCTAGGTAGGCTCAGGAGCAACCGTGCACTATTGGGGGCTAGCTGCTGATTGGTGGTTGCACATATATACATCTGGTCATTATCAAAAAATGAGGCAAAATTGATCATAGAAGTACATTGAAAATTTGTTTAAAATTGTTTGTTTTATCTGCATCATGACATTTTAAGGTTCGTGTTACTTTAAGGTAAGATCATTTCTGAAATTCATTGATGCTCACTTCAACTAAATGTTCTATCTTTTCATTTAGAGCGGAAGGGACAGTAAACATAAAGGGCCAGATTACAAATGGCACACTATTAACGCTTTTTCTTGTGCGCCAACACCACTGGAAGTTGAAAGTAAATTGTGCTCAACTTATAATACCAGCACACATTAGCGTGCCCTGGTATTACTCAGTGGAATGCTAATATCACTTTCACGAAAGCGATATTTAGTGCTCCACTTGTAATCTGGCCCTTAAAGGGACAGTCTACTTAAAAATGTTTATTGTTTAAAAAGATAGATAATCCCTTTATTATCCATTCCCCAGTTTTGCATAACCAACACGGTTATATTAATATACTTTTTACCTCTGATTTCATTGTTTCTAAGCTTCTGCAGACTGCCTCTTATCTCAGTGTTTTTACACACTTGCATTTCAGCCAATTAGTACTGACTCATGCATGACTCTACGGAAGTAAGCACAATGTTATCTAAATGGCACACATGAAAGAGCACTGTAAAAAGCTAATAATATACACTGAGATAAGGGTATAGAAATCGGCCTATGAGCCTAACTAGGTTTAGTCTTCAACATAGAATACAAAGAGAACAATGCAAATTTGATGATAAAAGTAAATTGGAAAGTTTAAAAGTGCATGCCCTATATGAATCATATAAGTTTAATTTTGACTTTACTGTCCCTTTAAATTTCTTTCTTTTGTTTTCAAGTTATCAAAATGCTTTTTAAACATCTATTTTGATTGCAGTAATTGATTTCTGATTTTAAACTGATCTGATGACCCTTTAACTAGACATTTAGCTGAAAGCAAAGTTTTACTTACGGACATTCCTTTTTTACACCACACAAATGGTGGACATTCTTACCCAATGACAAATGCAGAGCAATCCCAGTAATTTGAGCAGCGTGCCCATGTTTTTTTACAGCCTGTTCAAGGCATATTTGTATATAGCTGATAGATCACAGACACATCTAAGTCACTAGCCATCGCATATGCTATATCATTGCTTCGTTACTACTTGAGGGTATGTCTTGTTGCCTTTCTTATCATATTCTAAAAGTGTAATTTTATCTTATTTCATTATGCCAAGTATCACTCTATAGCAGCTGCTTGCAAAGCTATATAATCTCTGGTTAAAATCCATGACTCACAACCATAGAAAAGTATTACCAGGCAAGTTGCCTTAAAATGTTCAGCTTTATGACCAATAACGTATCAACTGTCCTCAATAACTTCTGAGGTTTACAGAACACACTCCAAATCTTTTTGTTTTTGTTTGCACAGAAGAGGTTTGTTTTGCATTGATCCTATCTTTAGTAACATTCTACTCTCGAATGTTTGAACCCCAAAGAAACGGTTAATCTTAGACGTGTGTACAGGTGACAAATTATGGTTCGGCTGAATCTTTTGGACTGAATATTTAGAAAATGTAGTTTTTCATATTCAGAAAAATCTTGTAATTACTTTCCCTTTAAATTTACTATAGTAGAATTTCATACTCAACAGATACATAATAAACAGCTAAGGATACTAAGAGAGTTTTTATAGTACACTGTGAGTCATTAAAGTTTAATGTTGACTAATATTGTATAATCTATAACTGTAGAATTAAAAGACAAGTCAATAACACAAAGAGGCCGAATTATCAAATGTCTGTCGGACCTGATCCGACAGTGCGTATCAGGTCCGACAGACATCGCTGAATGCGGAGAGCAATACGCTCTCCGTATTCAGCATTGCACCAGTAGCTCACAGGAGCTGCTGGTGCAACGCCGCCTCCTGCAGACTCGCGGCCAATGGGCCGCCAGCAGGGAGGTGTCAATCAACCCGATCATACTCGATCGGGTTGAATTGTGGCGATTCCTGTCCACCTGCTCAGAGCACAGGGTTATGGAGCAGCGGTCTTTAGACCGCTGCTTTATAACGGCTGTTTCTGGCGAGTCTGAAGTCTCGTCAGAAACACGGACCCACAAGCTGCATACGAAGCTTGATAAATGGGCCTCAAAGTCTTAATTTCAAATGAGTAGATGGTTTTCCCCTGACAAATATCCTAACAAACACCTAGATTACGAGTTTTGCGCTAAACAGTTGTGTTATTTCACCCCCCATAGCGCTGCCATTGCGAGTTTCTGAAAAGCCTCCTTGTGCGTGCAATATGGTGGCATTAAGCTCCATACCACACAAAATCCAACGGTTGCTTTGATGTGCTCGTGCACGCTTTTTCCCATAGACATCAATGGGGAGAGAGTGTTAGAAAAAAACTAACACCTGAAGTGCGGAATGAAAAATCTCTGTATCGCAGCCCCATTAATGTCTACGGGGGGAAAAAGTTACATTTAAACCTAACACCCTAACCCCAAGTCTAAACACCCCTAATTCGTAGCCCCTTGACATCGGGGCCACCTAAATAAAGTTATTAACCCCGAATCCCCCGTCCTACAAAAGGCCCTTTTAAGGGCTATTGGTAGTTTATTGTAGACAAGGGGGTGTTTTTATTTTGGGGGGGGCTTTTTATTTTTATAGGGCTATTAGATTAGGTGTAATTGTTTTTATTTTTGATAAAAAAATTTTTTTGTAATCTTAGTGTTTTTTATTTTTTGTGATTTTAGTGTTTATTATTTTTGGTAAAATTAGAATTTTTAAAATTTTTCGTTGGATTTGCGGGGTTTATATAGCTGTAATTTAGATTTTTTTATTTTTTTCGTAGTGTTAGGTTTTTTAAATTTGTAATTTTGTACTTTTAATTGGTAGTGTTTTTTTTATTAGAATAGTAAGGTTAGGTTAATTTATAGTTTAATGTTTTGTTTATATTTCACAGGTAGGTTTTTATTTATTTAAATAGTTATATTGGGTGTTAGGTTTAGGGGTTAATCGTTTAATTTAGTGTTTTGCGATGTAGGGGGGCTGGAGGTTTAGGGGATAATAGGTTTATTTAGTGGCGGAGATGTGGGAAGCCGGAGGTTTAGAGATCAATAACTTTATTTAGTGGCAGTGATGCCAGGGAGCAGCTGAATAGGGGTTAATAGTTTTTATTAGTGGCGGTGATGTCGGGAGCAGCAGATTAGGGGTCAATAGGTTTAATATAGTATTTGTGATGCAGGAGGGTGGCGGTTTAAGGGTTAATAGGTAGTTTATGGGTGTTAGTGTACTTTGTAACATTTTAGTTATGAGTTTTGTGAAACATTTTTGTTACACAAAATCCATAATTACTGCTCTCAGATGGCGGTATGGATCGTGTCGGTATAGGCTGTAACGCAAGCATTTTAGCCTCACCACACAATTTGTAATACCAGCACTATGGAAATACCATACAAAAACGTCAATTTTCTTTTAGTGCGGGATTGACGTTGCGTTACAGGCTTTAATGCTTGCGGTATAGCTATACCGACACGACTCGCAATAGTGTGTTCCTGCTTTTAAGCTGAAATTGCCATTTTTTCAGTGTTAAAAGCCGCCACGCAAAACTCGTAATCTAGGTGAAAGTTACTTCAATTTACTCTGCCCCCTCTATCATTAGACAGTCTTCAGCAAATCCCACAATGTATATAAATCAAATACATATATACTGTGAACTCTTGCACATGCTCAGTAGCAGCTGGTGTCTCAGAAAGTGTGCATATAAAAAGAAAAAAAGACCTGATCGCTGGTTATTAAGGGATTGTCTGGTTATAATAGTGCAGTTCTTGCCTTGAGCACCAAGACCGTGCTATTAGACCCTCCCTCCCTCCTGCAGGCAGCGTATGCAGCTCTCACATTAATAAATATGCCCCATGGAATGACTGGCTATAGCAGACAAGGAAGACAGGTAGCCTTAGTGTAGGGACTCCCTCATTCAATATAAAAGGAGCGCTAGGTCTGATATTTAGGAGTATCATGAAGCACTGGCCCTAGAAGTGTGCAAGGTAGTGTAGGCAAAAATAAGGCTAATCAGCACTAGGGTGGTCATTGCAAATATCAGTGTACCTCTGGAGCTCTGCCTCTATGGTGATAAGATCTCTGTAATTATAGTATATGCATAGCCCTAGATACCAGCCTCAAATAAAAAGGACTATTATACTCCATCATCTGACAATGGAAGTGTAGCCCACAATAATCCTCACAACCCATGTGTCGTGGGGCAAAATAATAGGATAAGTGTTACTTGTGGTAGGCTCATAGATCATAACAAACAGGCAATAAATCTATAGATTATAGAGTATGAATGTCAGTTTTGCAAAATAATCTAATTCTGAAGTTTGCCATTAGTCTGATGTTGCGATATAAAAAACTGCTAGACAGGTAGTATAGGTAATGGAATATTGAATACAACTCAATATTTAGTCCACAAACAAGTAAGGTCCAAGCTATACATGTTTATCCAACCTTATGATCTGAGTATATATGCGATCCCCATAGCTACTACTAGAGCTAAAGGATAATATTAGTGTTTGCTGAGTGCACTCAATGGACCTAGAATAAAATATAAAACATAGAGACAAAACGATCAAATGTAGTCCTAATATGTCCCCAATCATCCAGATTAATTGTCATCATAAGGGGTGATGTACAAGAAGTTAGCGATAATAAACAAACATAGCCATCCTGAACTAGATAGGAATTTTAAAACCGTCCTCAAAAATGTAACTGCGATTGGCTGCTGAGCAATTCCTCTTGCTGAACAACTATACCACAGCATTAAGTCAATTCCACTGCTAGATAACAAACATTGGGGCATTGTTGATTGCACTTATCTTGATTTTGGTGATGGTGCAGCATGCTGGGGTGTAGCTAGCAGGTATGGTCGCAGTTTAAGTTACAGTGTGTGCTGCAATATTCACCCACTCCGGATCTCAGGCACAGCAAGTCTCCACCCTGATGCATGCAGCTGGGTCTCAAAATGTGTGAACGGGGGAAAATATATTTTTGGCTGCTTCTTAGGACCTCTGCAATAATATCCTGAGGGGTGTCCGTTTTCAAGATGCTAGATGTAGGGATGAGCTGGGCTTCTATGATTACCGTTCCTAGTTCACATACAGTCCTTGTAAAACTTAAGGTGCGGCGACTATGACCTGCGATCCTAGATGGGGCCTGTGTTCCTAGAGATGCATCCTTTGAAGGCAGGTAAGGTAGCTTCTTGTTCCGGCTATCCACAAGTGTACTCTGGAGCACATCTCCTGTGTGTTTTGTCACTAACGAGTGTGAGGCATGATCTGGATCTCTCCGTAGTCTGAGAGGGTAAGAAAGAGCAGGGCCCTGACCATGCGGGTCTTGTTGCGTAGTCACGTCTCCAGGAGCATATGCTATAATCTCTTTAGTAGCTATCCAGGCTGTTTGCAGACTTCTATGCTCTTGTCCTCTGTTATGTAAGACTCCTGGTAAGGATCAGGAGAATTTGCTTCTTGCGGCTGCTTCTCCAGTTTCTTGCTGCTGCGGTAATCTGCACAGAAAGCCTTCTCTATAACTTTGAAGGGATGTATTCTGTGTGCCTCTAAGATCGAGCTCAGTATAGTGATTATCTGCATATTCTCCATTATTTAAGACCATGTTTTCCTTTCAGTGACTATCCACTGATTACCCGGCCTGTAGGTTTACCGGGGTGGGGGGGGGGTTGAGAACTGCTCGGTGTAGAGGTGTAGAGCCTGCCTTAGTTCTCAACGCTCCGGATTGGCGTGCAGAGATGGAAATCATACCAAAGTATATATGTTGCTTATCCACTTGGCCTATAGACCCTAAGTATCAAGTTTGGATTGCTGGATGGACAATAAATACACTGATAATAGGCAGATTTATCTGTGTTCCACACGGAGCTAAAAATATTGTGACCATTCAAGGTGCTGCCCAGATACACGCCCCGATAATCCCCTTTCCATTCACAAGTAACTGTTAATGCGCCACTTGTAATCTGGCCCATAGTATTTAAGACACATACATGATCCTGAGCCTCATTCAGGAGAGGAGATAAGTTTAAAGAAAGGATATGAAAATAAAAAGGTAAGTTTCATTACATAAGTACATTGAAAAGTTTGTTGATTTTTAATTATTAACTCTATCTGAATTATGAAAGTTAATTTTGATTTACATGTCCCTTTAACAACGTCAAGTATAAAATATAGATGGATTAATGAACCATTTACCCATATTTTGATTATGAGTAATTCTACCTCGTTCATATTTTCCATTCTCTGCACTCCCTGTAGAAATACTTTCATCTACCACTTTTAATTGCTTGACCGTAACTGTAGCTAATCCATTGGTTTTGTTATGGGGAACACTTTCAGCACCATTGCTCAGATCCTAGACATGGAGATATGTTTAATCAAGCTAATGAATGATAGCCCCCCTTCAGGCTTGCCGGAAACAGAAGTTATGAAGCAGCGGTCTAAAGACCGCTGCTCCAAAACTTGTCCGCCTGCTCTGAGGTCGCGGACAGAAATCAACACGATCGAATACGATCGGGTTGATTGACACTCCCTGCTAGTGTGAATCTGCAGGGGGCGGCATTGCACCAGCAGTTCACAAAAATCTCTTGTTGGGTGCGCTAGTTTAAAAGTTTTTTTTGATAACTTCAATCATATTTTCTGACCATTCATATGTTTGATGATTTTGCTTGATCCTTGTGTGTGTTGCTGACTTTTTGCTGGAACTAAACTCCTCCAATTCATTTGCATAATATTTTGCCAGCCTGTTACTGACCTTTCCTGTAACTGACTTCATCTCTGGTTTCTGATTTTGTGTTTATGATTCATATCTGCTGCTGACTTAGCCTGTCTAACTGATTTGGTGTCTGTTGCTGACTCAGCCTGTCTAACTGATTTGGTGTCTGTTGCTGACTTAGCCTGACTAACTGATTTGGTGTCTGTTGCTGACCCAGCCTGTCTAACTGATTTGGTGTCTAACTGTTGCTGACTCAGCCGGTCTAACTGATTTGGTGTCTGTTGCTGACTCAGCCTGTCTAACTGATTTGGTGTCTGTTGCTGACTCAGCCTGTCTAACTGATTTGGTGTCTGTTGTTGACTCAGCCAGTCTAACTGATTTGGTTTCTGTTGCTGACTCAGCCTTTCTAACTCATATGGTGTCTGTTGCTGACTCAGCCTGTCTAACTGATTTGGTGTCTGTTGCTGACTCAGCCTGTCTAACTGATTTGGTGACTGTTGCTGACTCAGCCTATCTAATTGATTTGGTCTCTGTTGCTGACTCAGCCTGTCTAACTGATTTGGTGTCTGTTGCTGACTCAACCTATCTAACTGATTTGGTGTCTGTTGCTGACTCAGCCTGTTTATAACTAATTTGGTGTCTGTTGCTGACTCAGCCTTTCTAACTGATATGGTGTCTGTTGCTGACTCAGCCTGTCTAACTAATTTGGTGTATGTTGCTGACTCAGCCTGTCTAACTGATTTGGTGCCTGTTGCTGACTCAGCATATCTAATTGATTTGGTGTCTGTTGCTGACTCAGCCTGTCTGACTGATTTGGTGTCTGTTGCTGACTCAGCCTGTTTATAACTAATTTGGTGTCTGTTGCTGACTCAGCCTGTCTAACTGATTTGGTGTCTGTTGCTGACTCAGCCTGTCTAACTGATTAGTGTCTGTTGCTTATTCAGCCTGTCTAACTGATTTCGTGTCTGTTGCTGACTCAACTTGTCTAACTGATATGGTGTCTGTTGCTGACTCAGCCTGTCTAACTTATTTGGTGTCTGTTGCTGACTCAGCCTGTCTAACTGATTTGGTGTCTGTTGCTGACTCAACCTGTCTAACTGATTTGGTGTCTGTTGCTGACTCATCCTGTCTAACTGATTTGTGTCTGTTGCTGACTCAGCCTATCTAACTGATTTGGTGTCTGTTGATGACTCATCCTGTCTAACTGATTTGTGTCTGTTGCTGACTCAGCCTGTCTAACTGATTTGTGTCTGTTGCTGACCCAGCCTGTCTAACTGATTTGGTGTCTAACTGTTGCTGACTCAGCCGGTCTAACTGATTTGGTGTCTGTTGCTGACTCAACCTGTCTAACTGATTTGGTGTCTGTTGCTGACTCATCCTTTCTAACTGATTTGTGTCTGTTGCTGACTCAGCCTATCTAAATGATTTGGTGTCTGTTGCTGACTCATCCTGTCTAACTGATTTGGTTTCTGTTGCTGACTCAGCCTTTCTAACTCATATGGTGTCTGTTGCTGACTCAGCTTGTCTAACTGATTTGGTGTCTGTTGCTGACTCAGCCTGTCTAACTGATTTGGTGTCTGTTGCTGACTCAGCCTATCTAATTGATTTGGTCTCTGTTGCTGACTCAGCCTGTCTAACTGATTTGGTGTCTGTTGCTGACTCAACCTATCTAACTGATTTGGTGTCTGTTGCTGACTCAGCCTGTTTATAACTAATTTGGTGTATGTTGCTGACTCAGCCTTTCTAACTGATATGGTGTCTGTTGCTGACTCAGCCTGTCTAACTAATTTGGTGTATGTTGCTGACTCAGCCTGTTTATAACTAATTTGGTGTATGTTGCTGACTCAGCCTGTCTAACAGATTTGGTGTCTGTTGCTGACTCAGCCTGTTTATAACTAATTTGGTGTATGTTGCTGACTCAGCCTGTCTAACTGATTTGGTGTCTGTTGCTGACTCGACCTGTTTATAACTAATTTGGTGTCTGTTGCTGACTCAGCCTGTCTAACTGATTTGGTGTCTGTTGCTGACTCAGCATATCTAATTGATTTGGTGTCTGTTGCTGACTCAGCCTGTCTAACTGATTTGGTGTCTGTTGCTGACTCAGCCTGTCTAACTGATTAGTGTCTGTTGCTTATTCAGCCTGTCTAACTGATTTGGTGTCTGTTGCTGACTCAGCTTGTCTAACTGATATGGTGTCTGATGCTGACTCAGCCTATCTAACTGATTTGGTGTCTGTTGCTGACTCAGCCTGTCTAACTGATATGGTGTCTGTTGCTGACTCAGCCTGTCTAACTGATTTGGTGTCTGTTGCTGACTCAGCCTGTCTAACTGATTTGGTGTCTGTTGCTGACTCAACCTGTCTAACTGATTTGGTGTCTGTTGCTGACTCATCCTGTCTAACTGATTTGTGTCTGTTGCTGACTCAGCCTATCTAACTGATTTGGTGTCTGTTGCTGACTCATCCTGTCTAACTGATTTGTGTCTGTTGCTGACTCAGCCTGTCTAACTGATTTGTGTCTGTTGCTGACCCAGCCTGTCTAACTGATTTGGTGTCTAACTGTTGCTGACTCAGCCGGTCTAACTGATTTGGTGTCTGTTGCTGACTCAGCCTTTCTAACTGATTTGGTGTCTGTTGCTGACTCAGCCTGTCTAACTGATTTGGTGTCTGTTGCTGATTTAGCCAGTCTAACTGATTTGGTTTCTGTTGCTGACTCAGCCTTTCTAACTCATATGGTGTCTGTTGCTGACTCAGCCTGTCTAACTGATTTGGTGTCTGTTGCTGACTCAGCCTGTCTAACTGATTTGGTGTCTGTTGCTGACTCAGCCTGTCTAACTGATTTGGTGTCTGTTGCTGACTCAGCAAGTCTAACTGATTTGGTGTCTGTTGCTGACTCAACCTGTTTATAACTAATGTGGTGTCTGTTGCTGACTCAGCCTTTCTAACTGATATGGTGTCTGTTGCTGACTCAGCCTGTCTAACTAATTTGGTGTATGTTGCTGACTCAGCCTATCTAACTGATTTGGTGTCTGTTGCTGACTCAGCCTGTTTATAACTAATTTGGTGTATGTTGCTGACTCAGCCTGTTTAACTGATTTGGTGTCTGTTGCTGACTCGGCCTGTTTATAACTAATTTGGTGTCTGTTGCTGACTCAGCCTGTCTAACTGATTTGGTGTCTGTTGCTGACTCAGCATATCTAATTGATTTGGTGTCTGTTGCTGACTCAGCCTGTCTAACTGATTTGGTGTCTGTTGCTGACTCAGCCTGTTTATAACTAATTTGGTGTCTGTTGCTGACTCAGCCTGTCTAACTGATTTGGTGTCTGTTGCTGACTCAGCCTGTCTAACTGATTTGTGTCTGTTGCTTATTCAGCCTGTCTGATTTGGTGTCTGTTGCTGACTCAGCCTGTCTAACTGATTTGGTGTCTGTTGCTGACTCAGCTTGTCTAACTGATATGGTGTCTGATGCTGACTCAGCCTGTCTAACTGATTTGGTGTCTGTTGCTGACTCAGCCTGTTTAACTGATATGGTGTCTGTTGCTGACTCAGCCTGTCTAACTGATTTGGTGTCTGTTGCTGACTCAACCTGTCTAACTGATTTGGTGTCTGTTGCTGACTCATCCTTTCTAACTGATTTGTGTCTGTTGCTGACTCAGCCTATCTAAATGATTTGGTGTCTGTTGCTGACTCATCCTGTCTAACTGATTTGTGTCTGTTGCTGACTCAGCCTGTCTAACTGATTTGTGTCTGTTGCTGACTCAGCCTTTCTTACCTTGCATCATGTACCCAGTTATTCTGATCTGGTGACATCCTGAGTATTATCCACGGTGCTGGGATCGTGTATACATCATCACTTTCCAACCTTCTGGTCTCTTACAAGATAGACACAACCCTCGGGACAGTATTTAGAGAAAAAGCTGTGTAAATATCAGTAACTAATGTGCATTCTTGTTGACTTCCGAAGTATTATATGTGATTGGATGACTATTTTGAAACCAGGAGCAAGTCACATTGCTTGTGAGAAGACCTTCTGTACCAGTCCTAGTGATCGTAGGAAATCTCGCCCTCTATAGCTCACTTTCTCTCAGCCCCATTTCGATTTCTTTCTATCTCTCTATTTGATTTTCTCCCCCTAGATGTCATGATTTCTCTTTGTCTCTCATTAAAGCAGAAGTCTATATCCTCACAATGGTCACATACGGACATCTGGGAGAGTGTTTAAAGGGGCACTCAAATCAAAATTAAACTTTCCTATTGTTTTCAGATTTACTTCCATTATCAGATTTTGCACAATCCTTATCTATGCAAATTTTGTGAGGCACCAGCTCCTAATGAGCATGTGCACAAGCTCACGGGATATACGTATAGTAGTCTGTGATTGGCGGATGTCTGTCACATGGTACAGGGGGCTGACAAATGGGGGAAAAAATACATTTGCCAGAAAAAAAATCTACTGCTTTTGTGAAATTCAAAGTTAGTGTTATTGCATTGTCTTTTTATTATGCACTTGTTAATTATGCAATTCTACTGCATTTAGTGGTCATGGTGCCTGCATAATAAAGAGATTATTTCTCATGAAGCTAGAAAAGAAATATTTAAGAGTGGAAGAGAACAGAAAGAAAAGTAAAGAACAAAACAATGTAATCCCCAAATGGCAAGAGGTAATAACCATAGAGTCTCCGGAGACCTGTTTTTTTCAAAGAAGATTACTTTGAATTATAGCAAGACTTCATTTGCTCCCTTCCATGATCATAAATATTTTTCCAAAAAGTATACAATGTCCCACAGCCCTATAATAATCTATGATACAGCATACATATGGAATGTTTTTTATGAGAAGCATTAAATAACTGATTACTTATACATTTTAAATTAAACTACATTAACATGAATTTAAAGGGCAGTCTGATCAAAATTAAACTTTCATGATTCAGATATTACATGCAATTTTAAACAACTTTCCAATTTACTTTTATCATAAAATTTGCTTTGTCCTCTTGGTATTCATTTTTGAAAGCTAAACCTAGGTAGGCTCATATGCTAATTTCTTAGCCCTTGAAGGCCCCGGCTTAACTCACTTGATTCTGACAGTTATTCACAATTAGTGCTAGTTCACATGTGCCATATAGATAACATTGTGCTCACTCCTGCGGAGTCAGCACCAGGGTTGGCTCCAAGGGGGGGGCATTGAGGGGCAATGCCTGCCCAAATGGAATGCTGTGCCCCCTGAAACAAACATTTGTTTTTTTTTCAACACTTTTTTTTTTTTTAACAAACTTTTTTTTTTTTTCATAATTTTTTTCAGCGGCTGCGTGCCTGCTGCCACCTTACAGTTTTAAATCAGAGCGTTGCCGTGGGTTACCATGGCAACGCTCTGAAACATATGCTGCTGAGCGGAAAAGGAAGCAGGAGCTGACAGTCTGCGTGAATCAATGCAGCCAGTAACGCAGTTAAAAGCTGCCCTAGACTGTGAAGTGGAAGGGAGGGCAGGGCTAAGACCCCTGAGCCCACCTCTGCAGTGGCTCCTTCCAGGACTCGCGCTAGAGACAAGCAAGTAAGTACGGAGATCTCAAACAAAAAAATAACTCAGTCAGATCTTATGGGTTGTGCGCATTTGCTACGGCTGGGTATCTATGTTTTGGATAATGCTTACTAGTTGGGTAGATAAAACGCGGTGGCGCCGGGTACTCGGGCCCAAGATGTGGGAGTGTAGTGCAGGCTGATCCGAAAAAGGTTTTGCCGCTGAGCAGCAGCTTCCAGCTCATTTTCATCTGTCTGCTAAATACTCCTGTATGACAGCCCCACCAGCAGTATTAGGGAGGCTAGTCATATACCCAGGCACTGTCTGTCCCTCTGGTTTGGGGCTCCTGACTGACTGTCACCTACCAGGGCTCAGAGTATGGGTATATGTTCCCTTAATATCCCCTGCTATATATGCCAGATTCTTATCATTTGATTGTACCCTATGATGTTGCAGTCATAAATTTTCATTTCCCTGAAATTTGGTGTTAAACCTTACACTTAGTTTTTAGCTAATATGACCCTGCACTAATGTACCCCACCACTGTGCTGTTATATAAAAAAAGAACTAGGTGTCAAAACTTTCTGCTCTCTGCCCCTCCCTTGCACTAAACACTGTATGTATAAAGTGGGATAGGGGCTGCATAGCATTTGATGTGATTAGTCTCAATAAATACAGGGAAGAGGGAACCTGGTAAGGTCAGGAGGCTGCATTCCTTTGACCAATTCCCATAACCCCAATTCAAACACGTATCCCAACTTTAACTTATCTAAATCTTATCTAAAAATAAACACACAGACACAGTTGCTATGGCGAAATGTGGAAAGGTCACGATTTATTAAATTAAATTAATTTTGCCACCTTTAAGCTTTGTATTGCAAAATTCAGCCATAAATCAAATTTAAAGACCAAACAATGCCACTGCATTAACCAAGAATTTTGGGACCCACGCCTAGGGAGGTGGACCACAAATACCACCCCCTGGCAGGGCAGGTGAAGAAAGGAGCACCCCACGGCACAGCCCGTCCCCTAGATAGACCACCGGATCACCCCTCAGGGCTGAGTATGCCGCGGGATCCTCCCACCCCCCTTTCTGCCCCACCCACATGCCTTAATCTTTTTGCATCCTAATGTATGACTTATACGCTGCGGATTTCCATCTCCCCAGTTTTTTAATCTGTTCCCCCAAACAACCTTTATTTGCAGCAGCGGTTGCTGCCCCTATTCTAAAGGAGTGTGGCGCAAAGTATGAACTCCCCCAACCTAGTTTTTTCACTACCTTCTGCAGTACGCCCTTTTCCTAACCTCATCCTGGCTTGTACAAACCCCTGTCAATGCCCCTCCTTTTTTTTTATTTATTTTTTATGGTATTTTTTCTAACCTGTCTGCTGTTATTGGTTCCCTTTTATTGGTTCCCTTCTCCTCATCTCTCCCCCATGCCCTCACAATCTTTCTCACTATGAACTTCTTAGTCCAATCTATTCCCCCGTACAGCTGTGCACAATATGATATCCCCGCTAATACTGATGGCACCCCAGATGGGACTTGAACCCACAATCCCTGGCTTGCCCTTGCAATCTTTTTCACTATAAACTTCTTAGACCAATCTATTCCCCCGTATAGCTGCACACAATATGATATTGATGCTAATACTGAACCCAAACGCCCTTTTCTTTCTCCCTCTCTTTTTAATATCAACAACCATTTTAAAAAAATTTCTTCCTCCCCCACTTTTGTCCCCTTCTTAAACTCGCAGCACCGTCCCCACTATTTCCTGTAAACTGTACAGGTACTTGGTGCCAAAGATTTCTCAAACAGCTTTTTGATTCCTTCTATCCGTTGCCAATCTGTCAAAGAAGGATAGGGCAACCTTCACCTTTCTGTCTGACATTGAGGGCTAACACCCTAAACCTTTCCCATTTAAAATGTGATAGCGCATCAGCAACCACATTTCTATAACCCGGAATATACTTAGCCTTGAAATAGATGTTAAATCTTAAACACTTCAGTATGAAATATCTCAAGTACCTAACCACAGGCAGCGATGACGCTGATAATTGGTTGCTCACATCCACAACACCCTTATTATCTGACCAGCAGATTATTCTTCCATTTGATAACATCTTTCCCCATAATTCAATGGCCACCACTATGGTGAATAGCCCCAGTAGTACTAGGTTCTTAACCCACTCCGTCTCCTTCCCCCTCTCCAGCCAATAGGATTTTTTCTACCTTAATTCCGATTGGCTGATAGAATTCTAAATTACCAATTGCCCCGAAAAGGGCATTCAGAAGGGCATTCAGCTCTTTTGCCGCTCAAATAAAAAACAAACCCTAATCTAAAAAACAAAACAAAAAACAAAACAAAAACTAACACTGACCCCAAAGCTGGTACTCACCGATGATGATGGGCGGCGCTCCATTTTCATCCATCTTCATCCTGGCGGAGGTCCATATTCTAATTTCATCCTAGTAGCGGTGTTGATGAAGGGGTGATGACGTTGGTCCTCTTCAGACCTTCAACAGGAGGTCCTCTTCATGTAGTCTCCAGCCACACACTGAAAAGTGAATGTGTTACCCCTTTTATATAGGGGTACCCTTGCATTCCTATTGGCTGTTTTGAATCTTAAAATTCAAATCAGCCAATAGAATGAAAGGAAAAAGCTTTCATTCTATTGGTTGATTCAAAATTGGAGATTCAAATCAGCTAATAGGAATGCATGGGTACCCCTATATTAAAAGGGTGCATTGCTTTCACTACTCAGTGTGCAGCTAGAGATCGCATGAAGAGGACCTCTGTGTTGAAGGCAGGGCCGGTTCTAGGATTTTTGGCCACATAGGCGAGGATAAATTTTGCGCCGCCCCCCCCCCAATCAAAAATATAGGGGCAGCCACGAGTGTGTACATATATTTATACACACAACAATGCGTGTTGTGTGTATATATATATATATATATAAACATATATATATATATACACATATATATACACTGTATATTAGGATGTCCTGATACCCTGTTACTGGTACTGTAATTACAGGGATATGGGACACTATATATATATATATATATATATATATATATATATATATATATATATATATATATATTATATATATATATATATAAACACACATACTCATATACATATATACACAATATATATATATATATATATACTGTATATATAAATAAAATATATATATTTATTTATATACTATATATATATATATACACACACACACTATGTATATATATATATACAGGGAGTGCAGAATTATTAGGCAAGTTGTATTTTTGAGGATTAATTTTATTATTGAACAACAACCATGTTCTCAATGAACCCAAAAAACTCATTAATATCAAAGCTGAATAGTTTTGGAAGTAGTTTTTAGTTTGTTTTTAGTTATAGCTATTTTAGGGGGATATCTGTGTGTGCAGGTGACTATTACTGTGCATAATTATTAGGCAACTTAACAAAAAACAAATATATACCCATTTCAATTATTTATTTTTACCAGTGAAACCAATATAACATCTCAACATTCACAAATATACATTTCTGACATTCAAAAACAAAACAAAAACAAATCAGTGACCAATATAGCCACCTTTCTTTGCAAGGACACTCAAAAGCCTGCCATTCATGGATTCTGTCAGTGTTTTGATCTGTTCACCATCAACATTGCGTGCAGCAGCAACCACAGCCTCCCAGACACTGTTCAGAGAGGTGTACTGTTTTCCCTCCTTGTAAATCTCACATTTGATGATGGACCACAGGTTCTCAATGGGGTTCAGATCAGGTGAACAAGGAGGCCATGTCATTAGATTTTCTTCTTTTATACCCTTTCTTGCCAGCCACGCTGTGGAGTACTTGGACGCGTGTGATGGAGCATTGTCCTGCATGAAAATCATGTTTTTCTTGAAGGATGCAGACTTCTTCCTGTACCACTGCTTGAAGAAGGTGTCTTCCAGAAACTGGCAGTAGGACTGGGAGTTGAGCTTGACTCCATCCTCAACCCGAAAAGGCCCCACAAGCTCATCTTTGATGATACCAGCCCAAACCAGTACTCCACCTCCACCTTGCTGGCGTCTGAGTCGGACTGGAGCTCTCTGCCCTTTACCAATCCAGCCAAGGGCCCATCCATCTGGCCCATCAAGACTCACTCTCATTTCATCAGTCCATAAAACCTTAGAAAAATCAGTCTTGAGATATTTCTTGGCCCAGTCTTGACGTTTCAGCTTGTGTGTCTTGTTCAGTGGTGGTCGTCTTTCAGCCTTTCTTACCTTGGCCATGTCTCTGAGTATTGCACACCTTGTGCTTTTGGGCACTCCAGTGATGTTGCAGCTCTGAAATATGGCCAAACTGGTGGCAAGTGGCATCTTGGCAGCTGCACGCTTGACTTTTCTCAGTTCATGGGCAGTTATTTTGCGCCTTGGTTTTTCCACACGCTTCTTGCGACCCTGTTGACTATTTTGAATGAAACGCTTGATTGTTCGATGATCACGCTTCAGAAGCTTTGCAATTTTAAGAGTGCTGCATCCCTCTGCAAGATATCTCACTATTTTTTACTTTTCTGAGCCTGTCAAGTCCTTCTTTTGACCCATTTTGCCAAAGGAAAGGAAGTTGCCTAATAATTATGCACACCTGATATAGGGTGTTGATGTCATTAGACCACACCCCTTCTCATTACAGAGATGCACATCACCTAATATGCTTAATTGGTAGCAGGCTTTCGAGCCTATACAGCTTGGAGTAAGACAACATGCATAAAGAGGATGATGTGGTCAAAATACTCATTTGCCTAATAATTCTGCACACAGTGTATATGTATATAGTGTATGTATATATATATATATATATATATATATATATATATATATATATAGTTAATTCCTGGGATATGAGACACCTTACAACTCCACAGTGCTGCAGCTAACACAGAGGGTATATTACCTCATTACCCTCCCAGATGCCTTTCTATGCATCTTATTTATCCAAAGTAAGAGAAAGAGATGGCTGTATTATTATATTTTATTATATTAGTCATAGAGTATGAAGATAATATAAATAAATTGTTACTGGTTGCAAGGAGCCTTCAGGAAGACTGTGCAGTGGGGCAAAACCAGACATAAAAAGGACTAAGAGCAAAACTGAAAATGACCAGAAGAGATGATCCATTTAATATACTTTCTATATGTTTGGCAATTGGCATCGCAACATAACGCTCTCGGTTAAAGTCACATTCTGAAATCCGAGTAGTAGATATTGTTAAGGTCAGTAATGTGGTTCATTCTGTAACAGGAGGGTAGAGAGTGAGGGCACAGGCAAATGGCCATAAGTGGTAGCCGTGTGGCCCGGGGCTGTGCGCATGACACACATGACAGTGTTGTGTGAGTGACACAGCCTCAGGGGCCAACGCACGGCTGCAGTTCGGTACAGTCTGTGACTGACTGAGACTGTCTTCACTTCGATACTGCAGCTCTAGGATACTGGCATACTGCTGCTCTCTCTTGTCTCTCAAATGAATTTCCCTGACTTCCAATACATATATCCACAAGACAGATACAGGCAGTGTTTAACAGCGTTTAACAAAGTGATTGAATTCTTCCATGTTGCGCACTTTGGCTGCTAGTGTTCTGCAGACAAGTGAATCCACTTTATGCCAGTTGTCTCTCCACATTACTAACCTTAACAATATCTACTTCACCGATTCAGAATGTGACTTTAACCGAGAGCATTATGTTGTGATGCCAAACATATAGAAAGTACATTAAATGGATCACCTCTTCTGGTCATTTTCAGTTATGTTCTCAGTCCTTTTTATTTCTGGTTTTGCCCCACTACACAGTCTTCCTGAAGGCTCCCTGCAACCACTAACATTTCTTTATATTATCTTCATACTCTTTTGCTCCCTGCAACCAGTAACCCCAGCCCCCTCCTACCTCCTCAGAAGTTCAGTCAGTGTACACTTTGGGTACCGGCCGTCTGAGGTGGTCGTCAGCCATGTCACAGTTGTCACTCCTTCACTTATAGAGACGAGGCCATGGCATCCCCTCACGTTTTCCCGCTCAGTTAGATAACAGCAGTTAGTGACTCCACACGTCACTGAGGCACACAGATTGGCACAGCACAGCATTGGAACAAGTTGCTTCAGGCTCAGCTTAATGCTGTGTGCACAGTGCACTACAGGCAGCCACTGCAGCATTACCGCACAGTATATTTTCGCTCACACGGCAGATTAACCTCCCTTTCTTAGAGTCAGCGCCGAGTCAGCGCCCACCTGTGGGGGGCGCCCTTAGGCGAATGCCTGTGTTGCCTTTCACAAGCGCCGGCCCTGGTTGAAGGTCTGAATAGGACCACCGCTGTCATATAGTGCTCCAGAAATGGGCTGGCTCCTAAGCATACGTCCCTGCTTTTCAACAAAAGATGGCAAATGAACAAAGAAGAATTTATATTAGAAGTAAATTAGAGAATTAAATTCAATTCAAAATAATAAAAGAAAATGTTTGGGTTTAACATATCCCTTTAAGTTTGGGGCATTAATAATGTTTACAAAACTGTCAGAACCTAAGGTATGGATCTTATTATATCCCAGTTTAATGATTTATTTGTATATTTATTAATTGGCTTCTTTATTTTCCTTTTAGAAACTTAAAGAAATAAACAGAAGATGCAACATACTGCAGAAGCAAAAGAAACACACACAAGAACTTTAGAAGGTTACTTAGAGGTTACATAAAAAACACATAACTTGAGATTTCAGATAGTGTAACAGTGTATGGAACTATTAGTTCTAACCGTTGGTTACAAGAATGAAATAGGAAATCACTTAGGAAATATACGTATATCAAAGTCTTGCATACAACGTGAGCTTACTTTGTCATTATTATACCTCTTCTTGTCGGTGCCATTGCAAAAGCTGAAGTCAAAACAAGCTTTTCTACAACATATGATTTTCTGCTATACCCTTCTGCGATTCATGGGCTGATTTATCATAATGTTGGAACGCACTTGTAACCTGCATTTAAATGTCTGAGCATTTTCAGCGTTAATACCTCTGTCCTGTGGATGCAATCTAAGGATACTATAAGTGCAGGCTATAGAGTTACTATTTAAGCTTTCAGAAGCATTTTAGAAATGTTATCTGACTATTAAGTCCAACAAATCTATCTTAATGGGTAATGTACACACAATTCTACTTATTGAGACCTAAGCTATTAGTTTGGATAAAGACATACAGTATATGCATGGGCTAAACTAGGGATCAGCATTAGCTGAATTAAATGTTGTTTATAGGGTTCTTGTTTTCTGCAAATTATCCCTGCAGCACTTCAGGTGGTCTTACCAAAACAATACACATCTGTCTCATATAGGATAGCACACAGTTGTATTCAGCAAACTCCCAGTAGTGCATTGCTGCTCCTTCAACAAAGAGATAGATAAATTTGAGTCAATTGAAAAATTGTTTAAATTGTATGCTTTATCTGAATCATGGAGGAAAAAATTGGGGTCATGTCCCTTTAAGATCTTTTCACATTGGATAAATGTTTTGCAACTGCAGGACTCCCTATAGGTAAAATTCACTAATAGACCTCACCAGCCCCATCAGCTTGACCAATTTATGTTTTATTCACTAAAAAATGGAAAGATGAGGAACGTATTACAGCTGGAGAGGCTATAGAAGCCAGTTAGGATGGAGAAGATAAAGAGACTCGTTGGTAAATTCTGCTCAGCAATTCCTATAGAGATAAATCACATTTAGCACATTTCTTTCAAATACACAGAAAATAGCAAAAAATCATTAGGGTCAGATTACAATTGGAGCACTAAATATCGCTTTCTTACAAGTTGACAGCAATGCAAATGCGAGCTTGCGTTCGCATTAATGGGAAGCATTGTGGTCACGAGGGCACGCTTCCAAAGGCTCCAATGTGAGCCTCGTTCTGATGCCGTCATGCACAGCACAGAACCTCACGCAGCAAAGGGGGTAATTAGCGCATCAATGGCAGCTAATTATAAATATAAATTTATTTGATTATTTACACAAAAATATATATATGTACATAAGCATATACATATATATTTACAGGCAACACACCGTTCTCATAAACCGCAATGTAAAGGCACTTTTCAGTACCGTTTTTTTTTCTAACACCCTACTCCCGCCAACTTTACCCCCAAAATACTGACTAGTGCAGTTATTTTATTAAAAAAATAAAAAATTCTACCATTTTTATTTTTTAATAAAATACAATACACTGTATTTTGGGGGCATTTGGTGGACATTTATAAAATTAACCAGATATCTGATCTCGAAGTAGCAATTACCTGCCACTTGTAATAACGCTCCACTTGTAATCTAGCTAAATTATTGTTAAGATTCTTTCAAAAAGTAATACACATGTCTATTTCATATACATTATTTTTGTATCATTTTAGACATTTTGAGTAGAATTCAGACATTGGGGCCGATTTATCATGGCACGAATGGGGCCAAATACCCCTGTATCCGCGCAAAGCCTTTAGACTTGCCGGTAACAGGAGTTAAGAAGCAGCAGTGCAGTCTTAAGACCACATCTCCTTAACTTGTCCACTGCCTCTGAGGCTGCGGACATCAATTTGCCCCATCAAATACGATCACGTTAATTGACACCCCCTGCTAGCGGCCGACTGGCCGCGAATCTGCAGGGGGCGGCATTGCACAAGCAGTTTACCAGAATTGTTTGTGCAATGTTAAATTCCAACAACGTATGCTATCGGCATTCAGCGATGTTTGGCGGACATGATACACTACAGTGTATCATGTCCACCAGACATTGATAAATCGGCCCTATTATCTCTAATCATATTGGACGTGTTTCTGTTGTCTGATAAGCTGGTTTATTGCAATGTTATAATCATTACATTAACTTCCAATTCTTCTTATGTTGAATGAGTTTGAATCACAAAAAGACTGAAGGTTCAGTTATCTAAAGCTCTCTGCTCTGGTGAGATTATCTAAGTCTCGAATTCCAAAAGGTGATGATGGCAGCTCACCAAATTGGTTCCAATATCAAAATTTATTTGAACATCTCCTTCAGACAAAAAACACAACAGTGTTTTGGGTGTTAACCCTTAATCTTGTTGTACAACATGATTAAGGGTTAACACCCGGAACGTCGTCGTGTTTTTTGTCTGAAGGAGATGTTCAAATAAATTTTAATATTGGAACCAATTTGGTGAGCTGCCATCATCACCTTTTGGAATTTGTTCTGAGGACATAGGTGTGGTGTCCTGTATGGCGTTTGCACCCCTGATATACACAGGTGCTGGGTAAGAAAGACTATTGCTATTATCTAAGTCTCGTCAATACCACAAGGTCCCTCAAGAATATTTAGAAAGACAAATTTTATCTTGAGAGCTGTTTATGTCGCAGCATCTGGATGTGAAGAAGAGAGACACATTACAATGTAATACTATAAGAAAAAAAAGAGATTTTCTGTGATTTCTCTCCATGTTTCTAGGTTTTTTCATCATTGTGCTATATTATAAATTGTCATAGATTAAAAAGGGACAGTAAACTCAAAATTAAGCTTTCATGTTTCAGGCAGAGCATACAATTTTAAACACCTTTCCAATTTACTTCTATTATACAACTTACTTAGTTCCTCAGTAACCTTTGTTAAAAAGCAAACCAATGTTGGCTCAGGAGCATCAGTGCACGGTGAGCTAGATGCTGATTGGTGGTTGCACATATATGTCTCTTGTTATTGGTTCATCTGATGTGTTCAGCTAGTTCAAAGTAGTGCATTGCTTCTCCTTCAACAAAGGATATGAAAAGAATCAAGCAAATTGTATTAATTTATTTATTATTTATTTATCACATATTTTACCAGGAAGGATACATTGAGATTTCTCTCGTTTTCAAGTATGTCCTGGGTCCACAAAACATTGCATTGATACAATAGGGTACAATAAAATACAAAAACAATATTAATACATAATATATACAAAAATTTAACATAGAACAGGTAGGAAATATATAATCAACCATGACAGCTGCATTCTGTTTTGAGATATGTAGAGAGGGATCTCTTAAAGGATTTTAGGCTTGGGCAAGGTTTGAAAGTGTGCGGGAGGTCATTCCATAATTGTGGTGCTCTATAGGAAAAGGAGGATCGAGCTGCTTTCTTTTTATATTGAGGCAAACTAAATAATGTGCTGGTACTGGATCGGAGGTTATAGGAGGTGGGAATAGCCAGGGAGAGCATTCTGCTCAGGTAGGGTGGGAGCTTCCCAGAAAGGCTCTTAAACACAAGGCAGGATAGATGGAGGGTGCATCTGGATTCCAGCGACAGCCAGTTTAGTTCTTTTAGCATGTCACAATGGTGGGTCCTGTAGTTACATTGTAGCACAAAGCAGCAGAATGAGTTAGACAATGTATTACGTTTATTACGGTGAGTTTGCGGTGCAGGTGCATATACTACATCCCCATAATCAATTATTGGCATCAGCATTTGCTGTACAATCTTTTCCCTTACTGTAGAGCTGAGGCAGGATTTGTTTTTGTACAGGGCACTTAGTCTTGGATAAAGTTTAGATGCAAGTTTTTCTATGTGGAGGCCAAAAGATAGATTGGGGTCTAACAAAATACCCAAGTATTTAAAAGAGTGGACAGCGGTCAGTGTGCAATTTGATTTTGTTTTGATGCATAGATGGGAATTTTGTAGTTTGTGTAATTTAGGTCCTGTTCCAAAGATCATTGTGACTGTTTTGTCAGTGTTTAGGAAGAGTTTGTTTTTTGAGATCCACTTTTTTACCTCGGTGAACTGGTCTTGGAGCACTGCTTCAAGCTGCGGCAGATCGGATTTGTTTGCATAGATTACTGTGTCGTCAGCGTACATGTGTACAGTTGAGGATTTGCAGACATTAGGCAGATCATTTATAAATAATGTGAATAAAAGGGGGCCGAGAATGGAACCTTGGGGAACACCAAACGTGACTGGGAGAGGGAGGGAGTCACTGTTAGAAATGGAGACATACTGTGATCGATCCGATACATATGATCTTAACCAGGTTAGCGGATGATCACCAATACCTGAGTTTTTTAGTTTGAGTATGTAGTGGTCTACTGTGTCAAAGGCCTTTGCAAAATCAAGGAAAATAGCTCCAGTTAGGCCTCCTTGTTCCATGCCAGTTTGGATGTTGTTGCAAACTTTTAGGAGGGCAGTTGTAGTGGAGTGATTAGGGCGAAAACCTGATTGAACAGGGGTCAGATAGTTAGATTGTTGGTAATACTCACATAGCTGCGTATGGACGCATTGTTCTAAGATTTTTGACAATACTGGGCGCAATGATATTGGGCGATAGTTAGAAACCAAGGTTATCTCCCCACTTTTATGGATAGGCACTACTCTTGCAGTGTTAAAAAGTGTGGGTATGTATCCAGACAACAAGGATTTGTTAATTAGGGTTGTGACAGGTTTAGCAATTGCCGGCGCAATGAGTTTCAACAGCATTGCTGTGAAAGTTGTTAAAAATTGTAATTTCCATCTCATCGGTTTTTAAACCTGTCCTCAGGCCTCCCTAACAGGCCATATTTTCAGGATTAACTTGGGTGAGATATCCTGAAAATCTGGCCTGTTAGGTAATTCTGAGGACAGGTTTGAAAACCACTGCTCTATCTGAATCATGAAATACATTTTTTGGATGTCACATCCCTTTAATGCATCCATGATTTAAACTTCAAACAAGTATGCTATGTTACACAGTGGTTTTCAAATGCTTACACCTTTTGCATGGACAAAGAAATGTTTTAGTTACTACAAGTCCTTTAAATTTGAATTATATTGGCTGAGTACTTTTTGAGTAACTAAGATGTGAAAAGTCAAAAGTCAACAATGTTTTATATAACCATATGAGTATTGAAATCTACAGCAAAAAAAAAAGTGCTAATCTCATATTCAATGGAAAATCTATGGACACCGGGCTAGATGACCAGACACTGAGAATGCTCATGGATCCAGATGATAGCTAAAAGTGAAAACACCTCTTGTTCAGTTATTAATATTGTAGTTGCAGCCTTTTCCCCAAGTGAGATTTAAGCAAGGGCAAAATAATGGAGCAAATGCCCCCCTTCCCCTGAAATGTTACTCTTCATATTCAAGCATTAGCACCCACTTGAGTCATTTTGTTATATCAATGTGCCACATTCATGTATATTCCACGTTGCTACTTACATGATTTTGTTCTGACCATTTTATTTTTGCCCCTCTGTCAGAGGTAGGTTTCTTGCCAGTCTGGAACATTGCCATTTGGCAGACATCAGTCTCATCTGTTTACTAATCAATCTAAAAGTGTAAAGTTGTACCAGAAATGGCGCATATGTCCCAGTGCACTCAGTTATGTAACACAACAGCAGCCCCAGCTTGCTCTAAAGAAGATACAGGTTGCAGGTCAATGCAGCATCTAGAGAAAGCTAAAGATTGCACTTGCCCCAGATGCCAAACATGGCACAGATCTTGAGGCTGATCTACAAATAAGATAACAAAATCATCTCTTTTCCTTTTGCCTTTATCCTCCTCTGGTTGGACATCAGATACCATCTTCAGTCATCATTATTTCAGGGACTGCAGAACTATGTGTGTTTGTTTCATTTTGCCTTTATCCTCCTCTGGTTGGACATCAGATACCATCTTTATTCATCATTATTTCAGGGACTGCAGAACTATGTGTGTTTGTTTTATTTTGCCTTTATCCTCCTTTGGTTGGACATCAGATACCATCTTTATTCATCATTATTTCAGGGACTGCAGAACTATGTGTGTTTGTTTCATTTTGCCCTTATCCTCCTCTGGTTGGACATCAGATACCCTCTTCATTCATCTTTATTTCAGGGACTGCAGAACTATGTGTGTTTGTTTCATTTTGCCCTTATCCTCCTCTGGTTGGACATCAGATACCCTCTTCATTCATCTTTATTTCAGGGACTGCAGAACTATGTGTGTTTGTTTCATTTTGCCCTTATCCTCCTCTGGTTGGACATCAGATACCCTCTTCATTCATCTTTATTTCAGGGACTGCAGAACTATGTGTGTTTGTTTCATTTTGCCTTTTTTCCTCCTCTAGTTGGACATCAGATACCATTTTCATTCATCTTTATTTCAGGGACTGCAGAACTATGTGTGTTTGTTTTATTTTTCCGTTATCCTCCTTTGGTTGGACATCAGATACCATCTTCATTCTTCTTTATTTCAGGGACTGCAGAACTATGTGTGTTTGTTTTATTTTTCCTTTATCCTCCTTTGGTTGGACATCAGAAACCATTTTCATTCATCTTTATTTCAGGGACTGCAGAACTATGTGTGTTTGTTTTATTTTTCCTTTATCCTCCTTTGGTTGGACATCAGATACCATCTTCATTCTTCTTTATTTCAGGGACTGCAGAACTATGTGTGTTTATTTTATTTTGCCTTTATCCTCCTTTGGTTGGACATCAGATACTATCTTCAGTTATCTTTATTTCAAGGACTGCAGAACTAGGTGTGTTTGTTTTATTTTGCCTTTATCCTCCTTTGGTTGGACATCAGATACCATCTTCATTCATCTTTATTTCAGGGACTGCAGAACTATGTGTTTGTTTTATTTTTCCTTTATCCTCCTTTGGTTGGACATCAGATACCATTTTCATTCATCTTTATTTCAGGGACTGCAGAACTATGTGTGTTTGTTTTATTTTTCCTTTATCCTCCTTTGGTTGGACATCAGATACCATCTTCATTCATCTTTATTTCAGGGACTGCAGAACTATGTGTGTTTGTTTTATTTTGACATATAAGTTATATCGCTGATTTTTTTTTCTTTTTTTTTTTTTATATATTTTATAGTGATACATTTGGTTTCACATAAGCAAATTGCTATGTTTATTAAATAATATATGGTTGTACAAATAAATGAGAAGAAAAACCATTCAGATCTAAATCATGTTAAATCATAAAAATGTATACAAGCCTGTGTTAGTGTTTTTTGTGTGCATGTGTTTCTATGGGGCCATTTCTAAAGCTCCGTATGCCTTCAGACTCGCCAAAAACACCAGTTATGAAGCAGCGGTCTAAAGACTACTGGTCCATAACCTGTCCGCCTGCTCTGAGGAGGCGGACAGAACTCGCATGAAATTAACCCGATCAAATACGATCGGGTTCATTGACACCCCCTGCTAACGGGCATTGGCCTCAAATCTGCAGGGGGTTACGTTGCACCAGCAGTTCACAAGAGCTGCTGGTGCAACTCTCCGCATTCAGCGATGTCTGTCTGACATGATCGACTGATCGGATCTTGTCGGCCAGGCATTTAATAAATAGGCCCCTATGTGTTTGTGTGTGTGTTTGTTCATGTGTGTCTTCATACATTTATATGTTTGAGGGTGTGACAGTGTTCATATGATTGTGTGTGTTCATGAGTGCATAGGTATCTGTGCAGGGACAAAGTTATAGGGGTCTCATATAAGACCAGGCCTGCACCTCTAGGGGGCCCATCTGTTCCTGCAGTCAGTAGAGGAGACACTACAGGGGGGTGGGCTGGTGAAGATGTTTAATGTCTGGCTTATCTGTGTGCCCCCTGCAATACAGGACTCACAGTTTAAAGGAAGTGCATGAATTTACCTTTAGAATATGGTGTCATGGTTTCCAAGATGGCTGTTGTAGTGTTCCTGTACAGAAGAAACTGACACCATACTTCAACAGGAAGACTGCACAAGCAAATAGACTCTGGCCAGGGGTGTAATAGTTAATTGAGGCTGGGCACACACTTCTAGGGGGGCCATATGGACCCTACAGTCAGTAGTGGCATCACTCCATCTGCATCATGTGTGGCAACTCTGTGTTCCACCTGCTAACCCGGCTCACAAATTTAAAAACACACTTAGATTTCCCTTTACAGTATGGTAATAGGTTTTCATGATGGCCAATACAGTGTTCCTGTACAGAAAAATCTTCCACCATTTCTACATGAATGATGCACATATCATCTGGCACAGACTATCCTAAGGGAAAGGATGACCCATATTGATAGAAAAGCGGATCCTCTTTCACCTACGTGGCTGCTGGCTCACTTTCTGATGATTGCAAACAGCCACAAATGCTGCATTTAAATGGAGGGCCCTGCCACAGTCATTGCTCTGGCACTGTCCTGTGAAACCCCTGTATCTGTGTGTTTGTCTGAATGTTTCTGTTGTACTGAGCCATCAAATTTGTTAACTTCATTTGTTATATTGCAGGAGTATTCATCAAATCCTTTTACATGCTGCTTAAGGTTAATATAGCTGTCACAACATATACATTATACAGTGCTACTGCTGAATGTATCAATGTCATTTAACATGGCTATCATACGTCCTTGTTTGCCACTTTGACCTTGAGATACTTAATCTTTGGAAACCTCTGCTTCTCTATTGGTATCAATGTCTGGGTTCATATTATATTTTTACATTTATTTCACCCTCCTGTGATAATAAACTAGCTATTTATCAAGATATGTTAACCATTCATAATCTGCTCTCAGCAAAACATTAATTATGGGTAACACAAAACTCATTTAATATTTTCTGGCCACGACAAGAAACCCTATGATTGATGGTTTCTCAGATTCCAGAAGTTTCAAGTGATATCTAAACATATTCAGGTGAATGTGATAGTTTCTCTTAGCATGAGCTCCCTGTAAAAATATTTAAACTATTGAATTTCACTTCATGGTACCTCATACTCATTTTTCACTTAGGATAGTAAAATGGTTTTCTACAGGCGTAACAATGACGTTAGCTAGGATTAGTCTTGGTAATAATACTAAATAACTTAAGGAGACATCATCCTCTAAATATTTCTATCATGTAGACATGTGAACATACAAAAAATATTGTTTAATGTTTGGCCTGGAATTAGTTAATGAACATTTGTTCATCTACTGTTTCCTTCTGGACAAAAAGCTGGACAGCAGCTAATGCTTGAATAAAGTTAATGTAGTAGGCAGTCTTACTGCTACAAACCAGCAACAACACAAAAAAATATTGTTTATTTTTAATGAGGTCAGGTTTGTCAAGAACAAAAGTGAAGTTTAGATTCTTATTGGCTGACACAGGAATCAATCAACTGAAAATGACATTGCTGGATTACTACTGAACAGTATAAAACTGTAAATGTGACATCTATTTATCTGCAGAAAAGTCTCTGACAAAAATTGCAATTTTTTTCTATAATTTTTACTTTGAATCCTGTTCATGTAATTTAGCTCTGAATTTTTTTTTAATTCTAATAATTTGAAATGCCCCTGCATCAATGAAAACTATGTTGCTAAATGTCTACATATAAAATAAATATTTTAAATGCCAAGTTTTACATTATTTTTCAGTCCCTGGAATATCCTTTTAAAAGCCACTTCCTACTGCGGCTAATTAGGGACATAAATAAATTATCTACAGTGATCAATCACTGTGCAGAATGTACTAGTGTTAACCTTGTGAAGTCTAGAACGTGTACTTGCAAGTTTTGTATTGGAATATTTACAATTTTACAGTTACTTTACAGTAACAGCTTGGGAGAAACTAAAGATTTTTTTTTTTTTCTCATGACAAATGATTAGTCTAAAACAAATTGTTTTTGCCTGTGCAGAATATAAATAGAAAGATAGATGATAGATAGATAGATAGATAGATGATAGATAGATAGATAGATAGATAGATACATAGATCGATATTGATAGATGATAGATATATAGATAGATGATAGATAGATAGATAGATAGATGTGCAAAGTATCAATTTAGCAATTAAGCACTGCTTTGCAAAACATTTATATAAAAGTAAATAAATGCTTTGCAGCCCTTAAACTGGGTGTTTTTTTTCAAACGTTTCAGGGATTTGCAAACCCACTAGTACATGAATTAATTCCTTCAAAAGCCAACTTTAAATATTTATTAACAGTTATGCGTGCGTGATATATAGCGGGTGTTTGAGCGCTTTAGATTTTCCAATTATATTACAAGTTGAAAGTAAAAGCAATCGCTTGAGTGCAATTCCAGTTAATGCTCGTCGGGTTAGCGTATCCTCAGAGTTCTGGTTAAAGTCTCACATAACACGTCAAAAATACATTACAAAGTACAGTTACACTCATAATAACACTATCTAATAAAATACATTTCACAGTACAGTTACACACATAATAACACCATCTAATAAAATACATTACACAGTACAGTTACACTCATAATAACACTATCTAATAAAATACATTACACAGTACAGTTACACACATAATAACACTATAAAATAAATATACATTACACAGTACAGTTACACTCATAACACCATCTAATAGATATACATTACACAGTACAGTTACAAACATAACGCTATCTAATAAATATACATTACATAGTACAGTTACACTCATAATAACACCATCTAATAAAATACATTACACAGTACAGTTACACACATAATAACACCATCTAATAAAATACATTACACAGTACAGTTACACTCATAATAACACCATCTAATAAAATACATTACACAGTACAGTTACACTCATAATAACACCATCTAATAAAATACATTACAAAATTACAAATTACAGTTACACACATAACACTATCTAATAAATATACATTACACAGTACAGTTACACACATAATAACACTATATAATAAATATACATTACACAGTACAGTTACACTCATAACAACATCTAATAAATATACATTACACAGTACAGTTACACACATAACACTATCTAATAAATATACATTACACAGTACAGTTACACACATAACACTATCTAATATATATACATTACACAGTACAGTTACACTCATAATAACACTAATAAATATACATTACACAGTACAGTTACATACATAATAACACTATCTAATAAATGTACATTACACAGTACAGTTACACACATAATAACACACATAATAACAATATCTAATACATATACATTACACAGTACAGTTACACACATAATAACAACATCTAATAAATATACCTTACACAGTACAGTTGCACACATAATAACACTATCTAATAAATATATATTACATAGTACAGTTACACTCATAATAACACAATCTAATAAATATACATTACACAGTACAGTTACACACATAACACTATCTAATAAATATACATTACACAGTACAGTTACACACATAACACTATCTAATAAATATACATTACACAGTACAGTTACATATGCAAAACAGAAAGAGAAGCAGTCTGCCAGGAATGAACAGCAGCATCAATAGCTTGTTCTATGGCCCGGTTGCCACCTGGTAGTAGCATTTTTCTGTCTCTATTTATGCAAATTATGACACTTAGGGAAGTCTCCCTAAGTGTGATGCGGGAATCCAGACGTGGACCTGTTGCTCAGTGTGCCTAGAGGGATATGGCTTGGCCTTACTGACAAGGCCCACAATAGGCCGAAATGTACATCTGGGGTTTTGCCATTTCTCTCGTTCAGAGTGGGATTGCCTGGTATTTTGGGGCTGGACTGTACTGTGAAGTCAGGATCAGACTGATATGCTTCAGGGAAGTTCTTCTCTGTAAAAGGCACATGTTGAGCAAAAAGAGGCTGCTTCTTGGGTGGTAACTAGCCATAGAACAAGCTATTATGCTATTGTTCGTTCCCAGGTTGAGCGCTTCTCTCTTTTTATTTATGCAAATTATGACACTTAGAGAAGTCTCCCTAAGTGTGATACGGGAATCCAGACGTGGACCCGTTGCTCAGTGTGCCTAGAGGGATATGGCTGCACCTCACTGACGAGGCCCACAGAAGGCCGAAACGTATATATGGGGTTTTGCCATTTCTCTCGTTCAGAGAGGGATTGCCTGGTATTTCGGGGCTGGACTGTACTGTGAAGTCAGGATCAGACTGATATGCTTCAGAAACGTTCTTCTCTGTCAAAAGCACATGTTGAGCAAAAAGAGGCTGCTTCTTGGGTGGTAACTAGCCATAGAAGAAGCTATTATGCTATTGTTCGTTCCCAGGTTGAGCTTCTCTCTTTTTATTTATGCAAATTATGACACTTAGGGAAGTCTCCCTAAGTGTGATGCGGGAATCCAGACGTGGACCCGTTGCTCAGTGTGCCTAGAGGGATATGGCTGCACCTCACTGACGAGGCCCACTGAAGGCCGAAACGTATATCTGGGGTTTTGCCATTTCTCTCGTTCAGAGTGGGATTGCCTGGTATTTTGGGGCTGGACTGTACTGTTAAGTCAGGATCAGACTGATATACTACAGGGAAGTTCTTCTCTGTGAAAGGCACATGTTGAGCAAAAAGAGGCTGCTTCTTGGGTGGTAACTAGCCATAGAACAAGCTATTATGCTATTGTTCGTTCCCAGGTTGAGCTTCTCTCTTTTTATTTATGCAAATTATGACACTTAGGGAAGTCTCCCTAAGAGTGATGCGGGAATCCAGACGTGGACCCGTTGCTCAGTGTGCCTAGAGCAGAGCTTTCCAAACTTTTCATGTTGGTGACACACTTTTTAGACCTACATCATTTCGTGACACAGTAATTCAGTTGTACTAGCAAACAGGAGGTTAAACTAACTTGTTTTAAGAGATACGGACACATACATGAATTATACAATAATGAAATGTATTTACAAGTAACAGTATGTATGTGCAAGAATTAAAAAAAAAGTTTAATAACACCAATAGCAACTTGAAATTTTAATGGGATGTATGAGGTTTATGGGATGAACACAGTTTCTGAATATTTGGTGGAATATTAGATAAAGACACTCGCATTTTATCATCAAGCATTTTTAAGCTTCCACTTCCTATCCATATATCAAGAGCAGGGGCAGCAATGCACTACTGGGAGCTAGCTGCAGAAAATAACCCATCTGACTTCAGCTCAGCGTTTAAGCTGCCGCCCTCAGAGCTCGGTGAGTCCGATTGACTACTGACCGCGCTGCAAACACACTGCTCTCCCATTTACTGACTACACATGCAGTCACGAGCCAATTAAGGAGACTACACGTGCAGTCAGGAGCCAATGTGCCGCCAATGAGAATAGTTTCAGTTCCCAATGAGCTGCGCCAATAGGTTAAGATGCTCTGTGTCCCCCTAGGTATCAATCACGTGTCAACCATGTGATATGCGTAGCAGGCAGGCGGAAAGTCAGAAACCAAAAAAAAAATTTAAAAAAATTTGTGCTGAAGCAGGGACACACCTACACACTGCTGCCGACACACTAGTGTGTCCCGACACACAGTTTGGAAAGCACTGGCCTAGAGGGATATGGCTGCACCTCACTGACGAGGCCCACAGAAGGCCGAAACGTATCTCTGGGGTTTTGCCATTTCTCTCGTTCAGAGAGGGATTGCCTGGTATTTCGGGGCTGGACTGTACTGTGAAGTCAGGATCAGACTGATATGCTTCAGAAACGTTCTTCTCTGTCAAAAGCACATGTTGAGCAAAAAGAGGCTGCTTCTTGGGTGGTAACTAGCCATAGAACAAGCTATTATGCTATTGTTCATTCCAAGGTTGAGCGCTTCTCTCTTTTTATTTATGCACAGTACAGTTACACTCATAATAACACTATCTAATAAATATACATTACACAGTACAGTTACACTCATAATAACACTATCTAATAAATATACATTACACAGTACAGTTACACACATAATAACACTATCTAATAAATATACATTACACAATACAGTTACACTCATAATAACACTACTCAATAAATATACATTACACAGTACAGTTACACACATAATAACACTATCTAATAAATATATATTACACAGTACAGTTACACACATAATAACACTATCTAATAAATATAAATTACACAGTACAGTTACACTTATAATAACAATGTCTAATAAATATACATTACACAGTACAGTTACACACATAATAACACCATCTAATAAAATACATTACAAAGTTACAAAGTACAGTTACACTCATAATAACACCATTTAATAAAATACATTACAAAGTTACAAAGTACAGTTACACACATAATAACACCATTTAATAAATATACATTACACAGTACAGTTACACACATAATAACAATGTCTAATAAATACATTACACAGTACAGTTACACACACAATAACACCATCTAATAAATATACATTACACAGTATAGTTACACACATAATAACACCATCTTATAAATATGCATTACACAGTACAGTTACACACATAATAACACCATCTAATAAATATACATTACACAGTACAGTTACACACATAATAATACCATCTAATAAATATACATTACACAGTACAGTTACACACATAATAACACCATCTAATAAATATACATTACACACTACAGTTACACAAATAATAACAATGTCTAATAAATACATTACACAGTACAGTTACACACATAATAACACCATCTAATAAATATACATTACACAGTACAGTTACACACCTAATAACACTATCTAATAAATATACATTACACAGTACAGTTACACACATAATAACACTATCTAATAAATATACATTACTCAGTACAGTTACACACATAATAACACCATCTAATAAATATACATTACACAGTACAGTTACACACATAATAACACTATCTAATAAATATACATTACACAGTACAGTTACACTCACAATAACACTGTCTAATAAATATACCTTACACAGTACAGTTACACACATAACACTATCGGCTAGATTACGATTTTTTGTCGGTAATGGTGTACGGTGCTAATGAGCAGTTTATGCTCACCGCTCACCTACAGATAACGCTGGTATTACGGGTTTTTACAAACCCAGCAATAGCCGCAGAAAAGTGATATGGCTGCACCTCACTGTCGAGGCCCACAGAAGGCCGAAACGTATCTCTGGGGTTTTGCTATTTCTCTCGTTCAGAGAGGGATTGCCTGGTATTTCGGGGCTGGACTGTACTGTGAAGTCAGGATCAGACTGATATGCTTCAGAAACGTTCTTCTCTGTCAAAAGCACATGTTGAGCAAAAAGAGGCTGCTTCTTGGGTGGTAACTAGCCATAGAACAAGCTATTATGCTATTGTTCATTCCCAGGTTGAGCGCTTCTCTCTTTTTATTTATGCACAGTACAGTTACACTCATAATAACACTATCTAATAAATATACATTACACAGTACAGTTACACTCATAATAACACTATCTAATAAATATACATTACACAGTACAGTTACACACATAATAACACTATCTAATAAATATACATTACACAATACAGTTACACTCATAATAACACTACTCAATAAATATACATTACACAGTACAGTTACACACATAATAACACTATCTAATAAATATATATTACACAGTACAGTTACACACATAATAACACTATCTAATAAATATAAATTACACAGTACAGTTACACTTATAATAACAATGTCTAATAAATATACATTACACAGTACAGTTACACACATAATAACACCATCTAATAAAATACATTACAAAGTTACAAAGTACAGTTACACTCATAATAACACCATTTAATAAAATACATTACAAAGTTACAAAGTACAGTTACACACATAATAACACCATTTAATAAATATACATTACACAGTACAGTTACACACATAATAACAATGTCTAATAAATACATTACACAGTACAGTTACACACACAATAACACCATCTAATAAATATACATTACACAGTATAGTTACACACATAATAACACCATCTTATAAATATGCATTACACAGTACAGTTACACACATAATAACACCATCTAATAAATATACATTACACAGTACAGTTACACACATAATAATACCATCTAATAAATATACATTACACAGTACAGTTACACACATAATAACACCATCTAATAAATATACATTACACACTACAGTTACACAAATAATAACAATGTCTAATAAATACATTACACAGTACAGTTACACACATAATAACACCATCTAATAAATATACATTACACAGTACAGTTACACACCTAATAACACTATCTAATAAATATACATTACACAGTACAGTTACACACATAATAACACTATCTAATAAATATACATTACTCAGTACAGTTACACACATAATAACACCATCTAATAAATATACATTACACAGTACAGTTACACACATAATAACACTATCTAATAAATATACATTACACGGTACAGTTACACTCATAATAACACCATCTAATAAATATACATTACACAGTACAGTTACACACATAATAACACTATCTAATAAATATACATTACACAGTACAGTTACACACATAATAACACTGTCTAATAAATATACATTACTCAGTACAGTTACACACATAACACCATCTAATAAATATACATTACACAGTACAGTTACATACATAACACTATCTAATAAATATACATTACACAGTACAGTTACATACATAACACTATCTAATAAATATATATTACACAGTACAGTTACATTCATAATAACACCATCTAATAAATATACATTACACAGTACAGTTACACACATAATAACACTATCTAATAAATATACATTACACAGTACAGTTACACTCACAATAACACTGTCTAATAAATATACCTTACACAGTACAGTTACACACATAACACTATCGGCTAGATTACGATTTTTTGTCGGTAATGGTGTACGGTGCTAATGAGCAGTTTATGCTCACCGCTCACCTACAGATAACGCTGGTATTACGGGTTTTTACAAACCCAGCAATAGCCGCAGAAAAGTGGGCGGAGAGCAAAATTTTGCTCCACATCTCACTGTAATACCAGCGCTGCTTAAGTCAGAGGTAAGCTGGCTAAACGTGCTTGTGCATGATTTCCCCATTAGAATCAATGGGGCAGAGTCGGCTGAAAAATAAACCTAACACCTGCAAAAAAGCAGCGTTCAGCTCCTAACGCAGCCCCATTGATTCCTATGGGTAAAGAAAATTTACGTTTACACCTAACACCCTAACATGAACCCCGAGTATAAACACCCCTAATCTTACACTTATTAACCCTTAATCTGCCACCCCCGACATAGTCGCCACCTACAATATATTATTAACCCCTAATCTGCCGCTCCGGACACCACCACCACCTACATTATACTATTAACCCCTAATCTGTGGCTCCGGACACTGCCACCACCTACATTATATTTATTAACCCCTAATCTGCCCCCCCCCAATGTCGCCACCACCTACCTACACTTATTAACCCCTAATCTGCCGCCCCCAACGTCGCTGCCACTATAATAAAGTTATTAACCCCTAAACCTAAGTCTAACCCTAACCCTAACACCCCCCTAACTTAAATCTAATTTACTGTAAATAAATCTAAATAAAATTACTATAATTAAATAAATAATTTCTATTTAAAACTAAATACTTAAAAAGTGGAAAAGGGGTAGTGTACAAGCGCTAAGGTAATCCCCAAGCTGTATCCAAACAGAGATCCTAACCAACCTCCAAAAAATATGCACAAGTAGTAAGAAGTGAATACAGCGCCAACAAGATGCCAAGGGATAAATATACTCACAGAGAGATAAAAGAAGATTATTTAATGAACCATGTTAAAAAGCATCAGTAATAAAAGACTATATATAAAATGTAAAAAGCACATATAAATAAAATTACAAATACAGGAATATCTTACAGAAGCAGCTCAAAGGGCCAAAGCTGATAATTACAATAAAAACAGAGGTAATAACAGGTGATCAGTGTGAATGGTACACCAGAATAAGAGTGTATACTAATAAAACAGAATTAGCCTAAGTGCAACTATAACAAGTGCATCAAGCAAAAAACTAATAAACAATAATACAAACAATAGTGTTCAAAAATAGTGTTCCAAAAAATAGAAAAATGCACTGCAGTGCAAAAAAAAAAAAAAAGGGGGGGTAGCAAAATAATTGTATAGATACGATCAAATAGTGAGTGAGTGCAAATGGATATAAAAATGCTAGCTACTTAATCCAGTGAGGTTAAGAAATAATTAAATAAAATACACAATATGCAATAACATAAAAAATAAAATACACAATATGCAATAACATAAAAAATAAAATATAATCCAAAAAAGTGTTCAAAAAGTTGATCAACAAATGTTAGTGAAGAACAAAAAAAAGAAGGCAATCAAAACTAAAAAATGGAAAAAATGGGTGATGAAAAGCAAGGTGAAAGTGAGGAAATTGATTCCTTCCAATGTTAGTTACTTTAACAGATCCAAATTCCTGAGTGTGGTAGCTGAAGTAGCTGATTGGATCCTAGCACCTGTCAGCTGCTCCTATGGTATCCTAAAAAGTGTCCCTGTAAAAAAATTTCCTCACTTTCACCTTGCTTTTCATCATCCATTTTTTCCATTTTTTAGTTTTGATTGCCTTCTTTTTTTTGTTCTTCACTAACATTTGTTGATCAACTTTTTGAACACTTTTTTGGATTATATTTTATTTTTTATGTTATTGCATATTGTGTATTTTATTTTTTATGTTATTGCATATTGTGTATTTTATTTAATTATATCTTAACCTCACTGTATTAAGTAGCTAGCATTTTTATATCCATTTGCACTCACTCACTATTTGATCGTATCTATACAATTATTTTGCTACCCCCCCCCTTTTTTTTTTTTGCACTGCAGTGCATTTTTCTATTTTTTGGAACACTATTTTCGAACACTATTGTTTGTATTATTGTTTATTAGTTTTTTGCTTGATGCACTTGTTATAGTTGTACTTAGGCTAATTCTGTTTTATTAGTATACACTCTTATTCTGGTGTACCACTCACACTGATCACCTGTTATTACCTCTGTTTTTATTGTAATTATCAGCTTTGGCCCTTTGAGCCGCTTCTGTAAGATATTCCTGTATTTGTAATTTTATTTATATGTGCTTTTTACATTTTATATATAGTCTTTTATTACTGATGCTTTTTAACATGGTTCATTAAATAATCTTCTTTTATCTCTCTGTGAGTATATTTATCCCTTGGCCTCTTGTTGGCGCTGTATTCACTTCTTACTACTTGTTAAAACTAAATACTTACCTATAAAATAAACCCTAAGATAGCTACAATATAACTAATAGTTACATTGTAGCTAGCTTAGGGTTTATTTTTATTTTACAGGCAACTTTGTATTTATTTTAACTAGGTACAATAGTTATTAAATAGTTATTAACTATTTAATAGCTACCTAGCTAAAATAAATACAAATATACCTGTAAAATAAAACCTAGCCTAAGTTACAATTACACCTAACACTACACTATAATTAAATTAATTACCTAAACTAAATACAATTAACTACAATTAAATAACATCTGAAGTACGAAAAAAACAAAACACTAAATTACAGAAAATAATAAAATAATTACAAGTTTTTTAAACTAATTACACCTTATCTAATCCCCCTAATAAAATAAAAAAGCCACCAAAATAATAAAAATCCCTACCCTACACTAAATTACAAATAGCCCTTAAAAGGGCATTTTGCGGGGCATTGCCCCAAAGTAATCAGCTCTTTTACCTGTAAAAAAAAATACAATACCACCCCCAGCATTAAAACCCACCACCCACACACCCAACCCTACAAAACCTACCCAATCCCCCCTTAATAAAACCTAACACTAACCCCTTGAAGATCACTCTACCTTGAGACGTTTTCACCCAACCAGGCAGAAGTGGTCCTCCAGACGGGCAGAAATCTTCATCCAAGCCAGGAAGAAGAGGTCCTCCAGCCGGGCAGAAGTCTTCATCCATCCGGAGCGGAGCGGGTCCATTTTCAAGTCATCCGACATGGAGCATCCTCTTCTGTCTTCATCCGACGAATCAATGATGGTACCATTAAAGGGCCACTAAACCCAAAATCTTTTTTTCATGATTCAGATAGAGAATAGAAATTTAAACAACATTACAATTTACTTCCATAATTTATTTTGCTTCATTTTTTTAAATATCCTTATTTGAAGAAAAAGCAATGCACATGGTGAGCCAATCACATGATGCTTCTATGTGCAGCAACCAATCAGCAGCTAGTGAGCATATCTAGATATGCTTTTCATCAAAGAATATCAAGAGAACAAATTAGATAATATAAGTAAATTAGAAAGATGTTTAAAATTGCATTCTCTTTCTAAATCATAAAAGAAAAAATGTGGGTGACATGTCCCTTTAAGTGACGTAATCCAATATGGCGTCCCTTCAATTCCGATTGGCTGATAGAATTCTATCAGCCAATCGGAATTAAGGTAGAAAAAATCCTATTGGCTGATCCAATCAGCCAATAGGATTGAGCTTGCATTCTATTGGCCGTTCCAATCAGCCAATAGAATGCAAGCTCAATCCTATTGGCTGATTGGATCAGCCAATAGGATTGAACTTCAATCCTTTTGGCTGATTAGGGGTTAATAAATGTAGGTAGGTGTTGACGATGTCAGGGACGGCAGATTAGGGGTTAATAAAATTTAACTGATGTTTGCGAGGCGGGAGTGCGGCGGTTTAGGGGTTAATATATTTATTAAAGTTGCGGCGATGTCTGGTTCGGCAGATTAGGGGTTAAAATTTTTATTTAAGTGTTTGTGATGTGGGGGGGCCTCGGTTTAGGGGTTAATAGGTAGTTTATGGGTATAAGAGTACTTTCTAGCACTTTAGTTAAGAGTTTTATGCTATGGCGTTAGCCCATATAACTCTTAATTACGGACTTTTTTTTTTTTTTTTTTTAATTAAAGACAGCTTTATTAAAGTATTAGAGAAAATTTACATACAATGCATAATACATGTTATTCAGTGGGACGGATAATAACAAAAAATCCTTCGTTTCTGGAATGCACTACATGTAGATATTGGGTACCGCTGTTATTTTAACAAAGGAAAGTACATCATAACATAACAAACAAAAAATAACAACAACAATAACAGTAACAGTATCAGTGTCGGAATTTTAACTTTCGCAGGTTATCTGCTTGAAACATATAATTGGACCCCGGGTTGGGTCTATGAGGTCTGGGTTCTAGTATTCACATATTCTTCCCACATCATCTTCATTTGGGCATATGTGTCTAGTCTCTTATTAGTTAAATAAGTGTATTCCTCAAGTTCTAGGATCTGATTAAAAGTGTTTAACCACTGCGCAATATTCGGCACTAGCCTACTCTTCCAACTCCCCACCACCAGTTTTTTAATGCTATTACTACCTATAAAGATTAAGTTCCGTTTGTCTTTGGGAGTCTTATGTGGTGTGATATTGAATACAGAAAGGTATTCTCTCTAGTAATGCCCCCAGTGTGCCTGGTTGGTTATGTGTAGAAAGTTCAGTAACAACAACAACTTATTTCTGCTACCGGACTCACCCGCTCCTCAGTGTGGGTCTCCACTCAGTGGAGTATGCTGTCTCCCCTCACTCACTGCCGTAATCGTCCGGTCCTGGGGTGTATGAGCTGAAAGCCTGCCCTCTTGTTCTCCGGGTAGATGCAAGGTTCAAGCCCAGAAATCTGCTACTCCGGTCCTGGCAAAGGGCTACAGTGCCCAAACAAACCCTCCTCAGACGTACTCGGGAGTGAGGGGGGCGCGGTCCTTGTACACGCCCTCTCTGGACAGGAAGTGGTGAAAACTTGATTGTAGCTGCGGGTGAATGCCGGTGCAGCAGTTAAACAGGGAAAATGAGGATAATTATCCTCTGGAAGTGCTACCACGCTGGAGGGTCAAATGGAACACAAGTAGCAAAAAAGAGTAGCGGAGCACCAATCCAATGTAGTGAAATAAAAATAGTCTTTATTGAAAATCAAATTAAAACAGAAAAATGACAGGGTGCCATTATCCAAAAGGAGTCAGCTCCTACAGCTGCTGACATGTTTCGGCTGTTGCCGTTATCAAAGCTGCTTGTCTGTGCAGGTGTAATCCTGCCCTTTAAAAGAAATGAACAACGACTCCTATTGGATAATGGTTAATTGCACAATTAAACTTTAACCATTTCCTTACTTCAGGATATACTGACAATAATAATGCCCTGTGACTAAATACGGTTTAAACAAAGTATATAAATACTACCTATAAGTACCTCAGTCTCTAAGTAAGCATAATAGAAAGAGAACATAAGATGTTGAATTGCAAAAATATATATAAATGTACAATGTGCTCTACAAGACTTATTATTTTTAACTCTTGCTGGTATTACAGATATTGCAGAGCAGTGAGGAACTGATGTATCAGACAACTGAATGATACTTCAAGGTAAACAGCAATTTCAAATAGAAAAAGTATCCAATGCATTAATATCAAAAATATTTACAAACAGAGAAAAATTTTTTTATTATTGTTTATTATATATATGATATGTGAAAGAATACTTTAAAAATTTTTTTTTTACTAATTTTAAATGGAAAATTAATGTTGGAGAGGAAGTACTAAGATACAGAATCTCTCTATGATGAGCACAAAATAGTGTGCTAGGTGTATATATATTATTATAATTGTAAGAGAAGAATGTATAAACGAGATAATGGGAGGGGGTGGTTTTTAGGTCCAGTTTACTCCCAATGGTTAATTAAATCATACATGGAGTTAAGACCTGAGGGGTATCTCGTGCGCAATTTGTATATCCAAAAGATCTCACGTTTTGACAAGATTTTATCCCGGTCCACCCCTCTAGGTGGTTTGGTAATTTGTCCAATGCAGGTCCAACGAAAAGTATCAGAACTTTTACCATGTAAATTGGTAAAATGTTGGATCAAGGGGGTAGTAGCTGTACCTGTCCTGATGTTAGAGAGATGTTCCCTAATTCTTGACCTGACCTCTCTGGTCGTGAGGCCTACATATTGTTTTGCACATAAAGTGCAAGTGGCAAGGTAGATGGTGTAGGTGGACCTACAGTTAAGGCACATGTTTTTCGTGAAAATCTGTCCTGTTACCGTGGAGCAAAAAGTGTTCCCCAGCTCCACCTTTTCACAGGCCACACAGTCTCTAAAATGACACTTGAACATGCCTTTCTGGGTTAGCCAGGAAGACATCTCTGAAACCCTGCTAGTGGAAATTCTGGTAGGAGCTACCATATTCCCTATGGTTTTACTTCGCCGGTATGTGAAATGGCATGATTTCACTGATAGATTAGCTAAATCCTCATCCGCTCTCAGCATTTCAAAATGTTTTTTGATGATTTCACACACCTGTGGGTATTGTTCCGAATGATCAGTAACAAAAAACAGATCATCTTTTGTTGCTTCCTTGTTGTTACATTTATTTTTATCTTTTGGTTTCAAAAGATTTTTTCTATCGATGGTTTTTACTTCTTCGAATGCTGAGGCTATCAGATCTTTCTTATACCCCCTGCACAGGAGTCTTTGAGAGAGTTGAGCAGCTTCCTTCTCAAAGAGTGCCGGCTCTGAAAAGTTTCGTTTTAGACGAATGAACTGGCCCTTGATGATGCCTCTAAACACGGCTTTGGGGTGGCAACTGTTGGCATGTAACAGGGTGTTGCCTGAAATTGGCTTTCTGTATACCGTGGTACACACTTTCTCCCCCGCAACACCTGAAAGAGTAACATCCAGATAGTTAATGGTTGTCCGATTGGATTCTGAAGTAAAACTCAGTCCCAAATCATTGGTGTTCAGGTGCTCCACAAAGGCCAACAGTTCACTGTCAGTACCCCTCCAAATGAACAGGAGGTCATCAATGAACCTCCTGTAGAAAACTATATTCGAGCAGAGGGGGCTTCCACCTCCAAATATGTGGTCCTGCTCCCACCAACCCATGAAAAGGTTGGCGTAAGAGGGGGCAAATTTGGCCCCCATTGCAGTCCCACAAATCTGGAGGTAGAACACCCCCTCAAACTCGAAATAGTTATGTGAAAGCAAGAACTCGGTCACTTGTGTCACATACTCGCAGTAATCTGGATCTTCACCAAAGTATTTATTCAAATAGTACCTTACTGCTTGTAACCCTTTGTTATGGGGTATAGATGAGTATAATGATTTCACGTCTACCGTGAGCCAAGTGTATTCCTCCTTCCACTTTAAATTTTCCAGCACTTTTAGGACATGCATCGTGTCCCTTAGGTAGCTCCAAAGTTCTAGTACCATCGGGTGTAGAATTTTATCTAACCACTCTGAGGTATGTTCAAGGAGCGAACCTATGCCGCTGACAATTGGTCGGCCAGTTACATTGTCCAAGGACTTGTGAACCTTCGGCAAAAGATTGAAAACTGGAATGGTGGGGTTAGTTACTAGGAGATAATCAGCAGTATCCTCATCTATGAAACCTCCCTCAACACCATCATCCACAAGGCTTCTGAGCTTTTTTTTAAAAAGCACAGTCGGGTCTGAGTTTAAAACCCTATAATCGCTAGGATTGTGGAGTTGTCTGTGGGCTTCACTAATGAAGTCCTCCCTGTTCATCAGTACCACAGACCCTCCTTTGTCCGCGGCCCTGATCACCAAGGTTGAATTGTTGCTCAATGAAGCTAATGCTTCTCTTTCCCCCACAGAGAGATTCTGTTTCCTCTTAGTATTATCATTCACATAATACAAGTTGTTTAAATCAGCCTCAATTCTGCTCTGAAATCTTTCAATGATGGTGCCCCTACTTTGTATCGGATAAAATTTAGAGGGGCCCTTAAACTTAGGAAATTTGTGTTGTGTAGAGGTAATTGTGTCTGGAGTAGTATTATCCAATGCCTGTAAAGTTGAGAGACCACAGAGATCCTGGAATTCCAGGTCATCGGTCTCAATTTGATTTCTGTGAATTTCATACTCGCATTGGACATTACCCTCAGTACTAGGAATATTTTGAGTCTTGGAAAAATGTTTTTTAAGGGTAATTTTTCGTACCAATTTATTGACATCAATCAAGGTATTAAAAAGATTGAAATTGTTTGTTGGCACAAAATTTAAGCCCAAACTCAAAACCCTTTGTTCAATGGGATTTAAATTTATATGAGGAGAGATTAATTACCGATACCTCGTCTGCCTTTGGGTTTTCCTCAATGTGTAGCCCCCTTTGTTTGTTCCTCTGGCTCCTTTTCCCCCCCGGCGCCTTGCGGGGGGGGGGGAGGGAAAAAACCTGGCGTAATTCAACACTTTCAGCCCCATTAGGGGTATCATGAGTTTGTGGAATATCAGCGGGTAGAGGAATATATCTCGAGGGAGTTTTAGGATTTTTCAATATGGGGGGAGGTAATGTGTTAGGTTTATCCCTTGGTCCCACAGTCTGATGTGGCTGTGTCCCAGGGATGGGTTGATTTATTGTTTGGCTAGCTGAGTGTGCAGGTCCTGGGTGTGGAGTAATAGGATAAAAAGATGTGTCCTCTTCTCCTGATGTAGAGCTCTCTCCCCCTGAGTCTGCCTCACTATCTGAGAAACGAATTCTCTGCTGCCTACCTCTTCCCCTCCCTCTGCGTCTACCTCTATAACCCCTCCCTCTATTGGCAAAACCTCGATTTTGGTTATACTCTCTATATATTTGTGTCCTCTCCCTCTTATTCCAAATATATACAGTATTATTATTAAAATCAGTTTGATCCCTGACATACTTAGAATGTTTAATTTCTAGTAAAAGGGCCTTAGCTTCTGCAACTGCCTCTTGAAGCAAATTATCAAATCTAGCAAAGTCCGTGTTGTCACAGCGCTTATTCAATTCATCTTGCACCTGACTGATCTTAATAGTAATGTCCTGGACTTGCTTGTTCTTATAAATGATCAAAAGGCGCATTAGATTCCAGGAGCATTCAGAAAGAGTCTCATTCCATTCAATAATGAATGCCCTGTCCTCAGTGAAAAAAGTAGGGTATTTATTGATGCGTAGGCCCCTGGGTATAAGTTTGAGCTTTAAGTAGTTTTCCAAAGTCCAAATATCCCATTTATATTTATTTTCTTTGTTCATTAAAAATTCCATCTCATCAAATAGAGTAGGTAAATTTTGTTGTGTCCTATCCAGTGTAAAAATGTTCTCTGCCAACACCATATTCTCATCCCTTTCACTCTCATTGCGTAAAGAGTAAAAGTTCATAATAGTCCCAGGTGTCACTATATTGTTCATAGTATTATTCACCCCGTCATTCATTCTCCCTGTATTGTGTTAAGTAGTACTGCTGCAAGTATAAACCCAGACCAAGGCACACAGGGAAAGAGAGAACAGGGGGGCGGGCCTGACCCACAGGGCCCTATATAAAGTGAATGCAGAAAGGTATTCTCTCTAGTAATGCCCCCAGTGTGCCTGGTTGGTTATGTGTAGAAAGTTCAGTAACAACAACAACTTATTTCTGCTACCGGACTCACCCGCTCCTCAGTGTGGGTCTCCACTCAGTGGAGTATGCTGTCTCCCCTCACTCACTGCCGTAATCGTCCGGTCCTGGGGTGTATGAGCTGAAAGCCTGCCCTCTTGTTCTCCGGGTAGATGCAAGGTTCAAGCCCAGAAATCTGCTACTCCGGTCCTGGCAAAGGGCTACAGTGCCCAAACAAACCCTCCTCAGACGTACTCGGGAGTGAGGGGGGCGCGGTCCTTGTACATGCCCTCTCTGGACAGGAAGTGGTGAAAACTTGATTGTAGCTGCGGGTGAATGCCGGTGCAGCAGTTAAACAGGGAAAATGAGGATAATTATCCTCTGGAAGTGCTACCACGCTGGAGGGTCAAATGGAACACAAGTAGCAAAAAAGAGTAGCGGAGCACCAATCTAAATGTAGTGAAATAAAAATAGTCTTTATTGAAAATCAAATTAAAACAGAAAAATGACAGGGTGCCATTATCCAAAAGGAGTCAGCAATTTCAAATAGAAAAAGTATCCAATGAATTAATATCAAAAATATTTACAAACAGAGAAAAAATTTTTTATTATTATTTATTATATATATGATATGTGAAAGAATACTTTAAAAAAATTTTTTTTACTAATTTTAAATGGAAAATTAATGTTGGAGAGGAAGTACTAAGATACAGAATCTCTCTATGATGAGCACAAAATAGTGTGCTAGGTGTATATATATTATTATAATTGTAAGAGAAGAATGTATAAACGAGAGAATGGGAGGGGGTGGTTTTTAGGTCCAGTTTACTCCCAATGGTTAATTAAATCATACATGGAGTTAAGACCTGAGGGGTATCTCGTGCGCAATTTGTATATCCAAAAGATCTCACGTTTTGACAAGATTTTATCCAGGTCCACCCCTCTAGGTGGTTTGGTAATTTGTTCAATGCAGTTCCAACGAAAAGTATCAGAACTTTTACCATGTAAATTGGTAAAATGTTGGATCAAGGGGGTAGTAGCTGTACCTGTCCTGATGTTAGAGAGATGTTCCCTAATTCTTGACCTGACCTCTCTGGTCGTGAGGCCTACATATTGTTTTGCACATAAAGTGCAAGTGGCAAGGTAGATGGTGTAGGTGGACCTACAGTTAAGGCACATGTTTTTCGTGAAAATCTGTCCTGTTACCGTGGAGCAAAAAGTGTTCCCCAGCTCCACCTTTTCACAGGCCACACAGTCTCTAAAATGAGGTCAGGTCAAGAATTAGGGAACATCTCTCTAACATCAGGACAGGTACAGCTACTACCCCCTTGATCCAACATTTTACCAATTTACATGGTAAAAGTTCTGATACTTTTCGTTGGACCTGCATTGAACAAATTACCAAACCACCTAGAGGGGTGGACCGGGATACAATCTTGTCAAAACGTGAGATCTTTTGGATATACAAATTGCGCACGAGATACCCCTCAGGTCTTAACTCCATGTATGATTTAATTAACCATTGGGAGTAAACTGGACCTAAAAACCACCCCCTCCCATTCTCTCGTTTATACATTCTTCTCTTACAATTATAATAATATATATACACCTAGCACACTATTTTGTGCTCATCATAGAGAGATTCTGTATCTTAGTACTTCCTCTCCAACATTAATTTTCCATTTAAAATTAGTAAAAAAAATTTTTTTAAAGTATTCTTTCACATATCATATATATAATAAATAATAATAAATTTTTTTTTCTCTGTTTGTAAATATTTTTGATATTAATGCATTGGATACTTTTTCTATTTGAAATTGCTGTTTACCTTGAAGTATCATTCAGTTGTCTGATACATCAGTTCCTCACTGCTCTGCAATATCTGTAATACCAGCAAGAGTTAAAAATAATAAGTCTTGTAGAGCACATTGTACATTTATATATATTTTTGCAATTCAACATCTTATGTTCTCTTTCTATTATGCTTACTGAGGCCTAGATTTGGAGTTCGGCGGTAAAAGGGCTGTTAACGCTCCGCGGGCTTTTTTCTGGCCGCACCATAAATTTAACTCTGGTATCGAGAGTTCAAACAAATGCTGCGTTAGGCTCCAAAAAAGGAGCGTAGAGCATTTTTACCGCAAATGCAACTCTCGATACCAGAGTTGCTTACGGACGCGGCCGGCCTCAAAAACGTGCTCGTGCACGATTCCCCCATAGGAAACAATGGGGCTGTTTGAGCTGAAAAAAAACCTAACACCTGCAAAAAAGCTGCGTTCAGCTCCTAACGCAGCCCCATTGTTTCCTATGGGGAAACACTTCCTACGTCTGCACCTAACACTCTAACATGTACTCCGAGTCTAAACACCCCTAGCCTTACACTTATTAACCCCTAATCTGCCGCCCCCGCTATCGCTGACCCCTGCATATTTTTTTAAACCCCTAATCTTCCGACCGCAAAGCGCCGCCACCTACGTTATCCCTATGTACCCCTAATCTGCTACCCCTAACACCGCCGACCCCTATATTATATTTATTAACCCCTAATCTGCCCCCCACAACGTCGCCGACACCTGCCTACACTTATTAACTCCTAATCTGCCGAGCGGACCTGAGCGCTACTATAATAAAGTTATTAACCCCTAATCCGCCTCACTAACCCTATCATAAATAGTATTAACCCCTAATCTGCCCTCCCTAACATCGCCGACACCTAACTTCAATTATTAACCCCTAATCTTCCGATCGGAGCTCACCGCTATTCTAATAAATGTATTAACCCCTAAAGCTAAGTCTAACCCTAACACTAACACCCCCCTAAGTTAAATATAATTTTTATCTAACGAAATAAATTAACTCTTATTAAATAAATGATTCCTATTTAAAGCTAAATACTTACCTGTAAAATAAACCCTAATATAGCTACAATATAAATTATAATTATATTATAGCTATTTTAGGATTAATATTTATTTTACAGGCAACTTTGTAATTATTTTAACCAGGTACAATAGCTATTAAATAGTTAAGAACTATTTAATAGTTACCTAGTTAAAATAATAACAAATTTACCTGTAAAATAAATCCTAACCTAAGATATAATTAAACCTAACACTACCCTATCAATAAAATAATTAAATAAACTACCTACAATTACCTACAATTAACCTAACACTACACTATCAATAAATTAATTAAACACAATTCCTACAAATAAATACAATTAAATAAACTAGCTAAAGTACAAAAAATAAAAAAGAACTAAGTTACAGAAAATAAAAAAATATTTACAAACATAAGAAAAATATTACAACAATTTTAAACTAATTACACCTACTCTAAGCCCCCTAATAAAATAACAAAGCCCCCCAAAATAAAAAATTCCCTACCCTATTCTAAATTAAAAAAGTTACAAGCTCTTTTACCTTACCAGCCCTGAACAGGGCCCTTTGCGGGGCATGCCCCAAGAATTTCAGCTCTTTTGCCTGTAAAAAAAAACATACAATACCCCCCCCCCAACATTACAACCCACCACCCACATACCCCTAATCTAACCCAAACCCCCCTTAAATAAACCTAACACTAATCCCCTGAAGATCTTCCTACCTTGTCTTCACCATCCAGGTATCACCGATCCGTCCTGGCTCCAAGATCTTCATCCAACCCAAGCGGGGGTTGGCGATCCATAATCCGGTGCTGAAGAGGTCCAGAAGAGGCTCCAAAGTCTTCCTCCTATCCGGCAAGAAGAGGACATCCGGACCGGCAAACATCTTCTCCAAGCGGCATCTTCGATATTCTTCCATCCGGAGCGAAGTGGCAGGATCCTGAAGACCTCCAGCGCGGAACATCCATCCGGACCGACGACTGAACGACGAATGACTGTTCCTTTAAGGGACGTCATCCAAGATGGCGTCTCTCGAATTCCGATTGGCTGATAGGATTCTATCAGCCAATCGGAATTAAGGTAGGAATTTTCTGATTGGCTGATGGAATCAGCCAATCAGAATCTAGTTCAATCCGATTGGCCGATCCAATCAGCCAATCAGATTGAGCTCGCATTCTATTGGCTGATCGGAATAAATGGGGTTAATCCATTTATTAGAATAGCGGTGAGCTCCGATCGGAAGATTAGGGGTTAATAATTGAAGGTAGGTGTTGGCGATGTTAGGGAGGGCAGATTAGGGGTTAATACTATTTATGATAGGGTTAGTGAGGCGGATTAGGGGTTAATAACTTTATTATAGTAGCGCTCAGGTCCGCTCGGCAGATTAGGGGTACATAGGGATAACGTAGGTGGCGGCGCTTTGCGGTCGGAAGATTAGGGGTTAATTATTTTAAGTAGCTGGCGGCGATGTTGTGGGGGGCAGGTTAGGGGTTAATAAATATAATATAGGGGTCGGCGGTGTTAGGGGTAGCAGATTAGGGGTACATAAGTATAACGTAGGTGGCGGTCGGCAGATTAGGGGTTAAAAATTTTAATCGAGTGGCGGCGATGTGGGGGGAGCTAGGTTTAGGGGTACATAGGTAGTTTATGGGTGTTAGTGTACTTTAGAGCACAGTAGTTAAGAGCTTTATAAACCGGCGTTAGCCAGAAAGCTCTTAACTCCTGCTATTTTCAGGCGGCTGGAATTTTGTCGTTAGAGCTCTAACGCTCACTTCAGAAACGACTCTAAATACCAGCGTTAGAAAGATCCCATTGAAAAGATAGGATACGCAAATGGCGTAGGGGGATCTGCGGTATGGAAAAGTCGCGGCTGAAAAGTGAGCGTTAGACCCTTTAATCACTGACTCCAAATACCAGCGGGCGCCCAAAACCAGCGTTAGGAGCCTCTAACGCTGGTTTTGACGGCTACCGCCGAACTCCAAATCTAGGCCTGAGAGACTGAGGTACTTATAGGTAGTATTTATATACTTTGTTTAAACCGTATTTAGTCACAGGGCATTATTATTGTCAGTATATCCTGAAGTAAGGAAATGGTTAAAGTTTAATTGTGCAATTAACCATTATCCAATAGGAGTCGTTGTTCATTTCTTTTAAAGGGCAGGATTACACCTGCACAGACAAGCAGCTTTGATAACGGCAACAGCCGAAACATGTCAGCAGCTGTAGGAGCTGACTCCTTTTGGATAATGGCACCCTGTCATTTTTCTGTTTTAATTTGATTTTCAATAAAGACTATTTTTATTTCACTACATTGGATTGGTGCTCCGCTACTCTTTTTTGCTACTTGTGTTCCATTTGACCCTCCAGCGTGGTAGCACTTCCAGAGGATAATTATCCTCATTTTCCCTGTTTAACTGCTGCACCGGCATTCACCCGCAGCTACAATCAAGTTTTCACCACTTCCTGTCCAGAGAGGGCGTGTACAAGGACCGCGCCCCCCTCACTCCCGAGTACGTCTGAGGAGGGTTTGTTTGGGCACTGTAGCCCTTTGCCAGGACCGGAGTAGCAGATTTCTGGGCTTGAACCTTGCATCTACCCGGAGAACAAGAGGGCAGGCTTTCAGCTCATACACCCCAGGACCGGACGATTACGGCAGTGAGTGAGGGGAGACAGCATACTCCACTGAGTGGAGACCCACACTGAGGAGCGGGTGAGTCCGGTAGCAGAAATAAGTTGTTGTTGTTACTGAACTTTCTACACATAACCAACCAGGCACACTGGGGGCATTACTAGAGAGAATACCTTTCTGCATTCACTTTATATAGGGCCCTGTGGGTCAGGCCCGCCCCCCTGTTCTCTCTTTCCCTGTGTGCCTTGGTCTGGGTTTATACTTGCAGCAGTACTACTTAACACAATACAGGGAGAATGAATGACGGGGTGAATAATACTATGAACAATATAGTGACACCTGGGACTATTATGAACTTTTACTCTTTACGCAATGAGAGTGAAAGGGATGAGAATATGGTGTTGGCAGAGAACTTTTTTACACTGGATAGGACACAACAAAATTTACCTACTCTATTTGATGAGATGGAATTTCTAATGAACAAAGAAAATAAATATAAATGGGATATTTGGACTTTGGAAAACTACTTAAAGCTCAAACTTATACCCAGGGGCCTACGCATCAATAAATACCCTACTTTTTTCACTGAGGACAGGGCATTCATTATTGAATGGAATGAGACTCTTTCTGAATGCTCCTGGAATCTAATGCGCCTTTTGATCATTTATAAGAACAAGCAAGTCCAGGACATTACTATTAAGATCAGTCAGGTGCAAGATGAATTGAATAAGCGCTGTGACAACACAGACTTTGCTAGATTTGATAATTTGCTTCAAGAGGCAGTTGCAGAAGCTAAGGCCCTTTTACTAGAAATTAAACATTCTAAGTATGTCAGGGATCAAACTGATTTTAATAATAATACTGTATATATTTGGAATAAGAGGGAGAGGACACAAATATATAGAGAGTATAACCAAAATCGAGGTTTTGCCAATAGAGGGAGGGGTTATAGAGGTAGACGCAGAGGGAGGGGAAGAGGTAGGCAGCAGAGAATTCGTTTCTCATATAGTGAGGCAGACTCAAGGGGAGAGAGCTCTACATCAGGAGAAGAGGACACATCTTTTTATCCTATTACTCCACACCCAGGACCTGCACACTCAGCTAGCCAAACAATAAATCAACCCATCCCTGGGACACAGCCACATCAGACTGTGGGACCAAGGGATAATCCTAACACATTACCTCCCCCCATTTTGAAAAATCCTAAAACTCCCTTGAGATATATTCCTCTACCCGCTGATATTCCACAAACTCATGATACCCCTAATGGGGCTGAAAGTGTTGAATTACGCAAGGTTTTTTCCCTTCCCCCCCCCGCAAGGCCCCCGGGGGGGGGGGGAAAGGAGCCAGAGGAACAAACAAAGGGGGCTACACATTGAGGAAAACCCAAAGGCAGACGAGGTATCGGTAATTAATCTCTCCTCATATAATTTAAATCCCATTGAACAAAGGGTTTTGAGTTTGGGCTTAAATTTTGTGCCAACAAACAATTTCAATCTTTTTAATACCTTGATTGATGTCAATAAATTGGTACGAAAAATTACCCTTAAAAAACATTTTTCCAAGACTCAAAATATTCCTAGTACTGAGGGTAATGTCCAATGCGAGTATGAAATTCACAGAAATCAAATTGAGACCGATGACCTGGAATTCCAGGATCTCTGTGGTCTCTCAACTTTACAGGCATTGGATAATACTACTCCAGACACAATTACCTCTACACAACACAAATTTCCTAAGTTTAAGGGCCCCTCTAAATTTTATCCGATACAAAGTAGGGGCACCATCATTGAAAGATTTCAGAGCAGAATTGAGGCTGATTTAAACAACTTGTATTATGTGAATGATAATACTAAGAGGAAACAGAATCTCTCTGTGGGGGAAAGAGAAGCATTAGCTTCATTGAGCAACAATTCAACCTTGGTGATCAGGGCCGCGGACAAAGGAGGGTCTGTGGTACTGATGAACAGGGAGGACTTCATTAGTGAAGCCCACAGACAACTCCACAATCCTAGCGATTATAGGGTTTTAAACTCAGACCCGACTGTGCTTTTTAAAAAAAAGCTCAGAAGCCTTGTGGATGATGGTGTTGAGGGAGGTTTCATAGATGAGGATACTGCTGATTATCTCCTAGTAACTAACCCCACCATTCCAGTTTTCAATCTTTTGCCGAAGGTTCACAAGTCCTTGGACAATGTAACTGGCCGACCAATTGTCAGCGGCATAGGTTCGCTCCTTGAACATACCTCAGAGTGGTTAGATAAAATTCTACACCCGATGGTACTAGAACTTTGGAGCTACCTAAGGGACACGATGCATGTCCTAAAAGTGCTGGAAAATTTAAAGTGGAAGGAGGAATACACTTGGCTCACGGTAGACGTGAAATCATTATACTCATCTATACCCCATAACAAAGGGTTACAAGCAGTAAGGTACTATTTGAATAAATACTTTGGTGAAGATCCAGATTACTGCGAGTATGTGACACAAGTGACCGAGTTCTTGCTTTCACATAACTATTTCGAGTTTGAGGGGGTGTTCTACCTCCAGATTTGTGGGACTGCAATGGGGGCCAAATTTGCCCCCTCTTACGCCAACCTTTTCATGGGTTGGTGGGAGCAGGACCACATATTTGGAGGTGGAAGCCCCCTCTGCTCGAATATAGTTTTCTACAGGAGGTTCATTGATGACCTCCTGTTCATTTGGAGGGGTACTGACAGTGAACTGTTGGCCTTTGTGGAGCACCTGAACACCAATGATTTGGGACTGAGTTTTACTTCAGAATCCAATCGGACAACCATTAACTATCTGGATGTTACTCTTTCAGGTGTTGCGGGGGAGAAAGTGTGTACCACGGTATACAGAAAGCCAATTTCAGGCAACACCCTGTTACATGCCAACAGTTGCCACCCCAAAGCCGTGTTTAGAGGCATCATCAAGGGCCAGTTCATTCGTCTAAAACGAAACTGTTCAGAGCCGGCACTCTTTGAGAAGGAAGCTGCTCAACTCTCTCAAAGACTCCTTTGCAGGGGGTATAAGAAAGATCTGATAGCCTCAGCATTCGAAGAAGTAAAAACCATCGATAGAAAAAATCTTTTGAAACCAAAAGATAAAAATAAATGTAACAACAAGGAAGCAACAAAAGATGATCTGTTTTTTGTTACTGATCATTCGGAACAATACCCACAGGTGTGTGAAATCATCAAAAAACATTTTGAAATGCTGAGAGCGGATGAGGATTTAGCTAATCTATCAGTGAAATCATGCCATTTCACATACCGGCGAAGTAAAACCATAGGGAATATGGTAGCTCCTACCAGAATTTCCACTAGCAGGGTTTCAGAGATGTCTTCCTGGCTAACCCAGAAAGGCATGTTCAAGTGTCATTTTAGAGACTGTGTGGCCTGTGAAAAGGTGGAGCTGGGGAACACTTTTTGCTCCACGGTAACAGGACAGATTTTCACGAAAAACATGTGCCTTAACTGTAGGTCCACCTACACCATCTACCTTGCCACTTGCACTTTATGTGCAAAACAATATGTAGGCCTCACGACCAGAGAGGTCAGGTCAAGAATTAGGGAACATCTCTCTAACATCAGGACAGGTACAGCTACTACCCCCTTGATCCAACATTTTACCAATTTACATGGTAAAAGTTCTGATACTTTTCGTTGGACCTGCATTGAACAAATTACCAAACCACCTAGAGGGGTGGACCGGGATACAATCTTGTCAAAACGTGAGATCTTTTGGATATACAAATTGCGCACGAGATACCCCTCAGGTCTTAACTCCATGTATGATTTAATTAACCATTGGGAGTAAACTGGACCTAAAAACCACCCCCTCCCATTCTCTCGTTTATACATTCTTCTCTTACAATTATAATAATATATATACACCTAGCACACTATTTTGTGCTCATCATAGAGAGATTCTGTATCTTAGTACTTCCTCTCCAACATTAATTTTCCATTTAAAATTAGTAAAAAAAAATTTTTTTAAAGTATTCTTTCACATATCATATATATAATAAATAATAATAAAAAATTTTTTCTCTGTTTGTAAATATTTTTGATATTAATGCATTGGATACTTTTTCTATTTGAAATTGCTGTTTACCTTGAAGTATCATTCAGTTGTCTGATACATCAGTTCCTCACTGCTCTGCAATATCTGTAATACCAGCAAGAGTTAAAAATAATAAGTCTTGTAGAGCACATTGTACATTTATATATATTTTTGCAATTCAACATCTTATGTTCTCTTTCTATTATGCTTACTTAGAGACTGAGGTACTTATAGGTAGTATTTATATACTTTGTTTAAACCGTATTTAGTCACAGGGCATTATTATTGTCAGTATATCCTGAAGTAAGGAAATGGTTAAAGTTTAATTGTGCAATTAACCATTATCCAATAGGAGTCGTTGTTCATTTCTTTTAAAGGGCAGGATTACACCTGCACAGACAAGCATCTTTGATAACGGCAACAGCCGAAACATGTCAGCAGCTGTAGGAGCTGACTCCTTTTGGATAATGGCACCCTGTCATTTTTCTGTTTTAATTTGATTTTCAATAAAGACTATTTTTATTTCACTACATTGGATTGGTGCTCCGCTACTCTTTTTTGCTACTTGTGATATTGAATAACCATATAAGTGGGTCTGTTGGCAATGTAATTCCCAAAATCTTTGACATTTCTCGAGCTATCTCTTCCCAGACTTTTTCTATAAGGGGGCAGGTCCACCATATGTGTGACATGGTGCCCAGATGTTCTCCACATCTCCAGCAAAGTTTGCTACTTTTTAGGAAAAAGTTTGTGAATTCTAACGGGTGTGAGATACCACCTCAGGATTAATTTAAGGTTCATCTCAATCAGCCTACTAGAAGCAGATACCTTAGTTACTGCCGAGAATACCTGTGAACTGACTTTATGTGACAAATCTATTTCAAGTTCAGTTTCCCAGCTGTCTATGTAATGCGGTGTATATGTTGAGGATTGTAAAATGGAGTAGGTAAGAGAGAGGGTTCTTCTGATGGGTGAGGTAGAGTTACATAGAGCCTCGAACGGGGTAAGTGAGCATAGAAGATTATTCCTCTCCTTATGTTTGTAGATGTAAGAATGGCATTACCTTAAAGTATACCAATTGTTGAGTATAGGAAACCCTGCTTCCGTCAGTTCTGTACTTGTATAGAGGTGGTGTTCGTTACCCAAGTGTGTCATCATGATTACTCTTTTATTCTGCGTGGTAGGGGATTGTCTGAGCAGACCAACCCCTGGTGCAAAGTCTACATTATCTGTAAGAGGAGTCAGTGGTGAAAACCTGGATGATATGTGTGGGTATTCAATCAGGATCCTGTCCCATGTTTTAAAAGTTTCTAAGATGGGTGTATTTTGGGAAATCTTATCTGAGAATGTCGACCGCCTCTGCCAGCACAGTGTTCCCAGGTGTCTCTGTTCTGTAAAGTCATGTTCCAGTCTAACCCATGCCTTATGCTTGTAATTTGTGAACCAATCTACCACCCTTTGTAAGAAGACAGCCTGCCTATATTTCTTTAGATTAGGGACTCCCAGCCCACCATTTTTGATATGAATACACATTAGTTTTTTATTTATTCTCGCTTTTCTTCTGTCCCATATGTAGTCAAATATTACATTTTGAAGGTTAGTTAGGAAATTCAAGGGAAGGGGAATGGGCATCGTCTGGAGCACATATAGTATACGTGGCAGGACGTTCATTTTTATAGTATTGATTCTACCTAACCAGGTTATATGTCGGGAGCGCCAAGAGGACATGTCTGCTACTAGAGCTCTCTGTAAAGTTTTGTAATTTAACGCGAACATCTCCTGGATGGACAAAGCTAGTTTGATCCCTAAATATTTTAAGCTATTTTTCTGAGTTCGGAACGGACATATTTCTTGTATCACCTCCAGAAGGTGCCCCTCACATTGTAAAGGTAACATTTCGGATTTGCTTTTATTGATCAGAAAATTGGAAGCCATATGGAAATTATCTAATTCTTCTAGCAGTTGGGGAATCGACTCGACCGGGGAGGTTAGAAAGAATAAAATGTCTGCATATAATAAGGTTTTATGTTCACTTTCTGCTATATTGATGCCTGAAATGTCTGGGTTTAGCCTAATTTTTGCCGCCAATGCCTCCACAACACAAAGGGCACCCCTGTCTAGTCCCATTAGAAATAGGTAGGACCCCCGAGAAAATGCCGTTCACTCTAATTTTGGCTGTAGGGGAAGTGTATAGGGCCATCACTTTCGATATAAAGGCGTCACATACTCCAAATTTCTGGAGAACCTTTCTTAGAAAAAGCCAGCTGACGCGGTCAAAAGCTTTCTCCGCGTCAGTGGAGACCACTACTGTTGGGAGTTTATTATTTTGTACATAATTGATGAGGTGTATAGCCCTGACTGTGTTATCCTTTGCCTCTCGAGCTTGAATAAAACCTACTTGGTCATTACAGATAATTGAAGGCAAAACTAAACCTAACCTATTCGCTAAAATCTTTGAGTATATTTTCAGATCAGTATTCAGCAGCGAAATTGGGCGAAAGTTCTCGGGTCTATCTGGTGGTTTGCCCTGTTTTGGGATTACCGTAATATATGCTTCTAGATTTCTCTCTGGAAATGGTACCTTCTCTGTGATATCATTGAATAGGGACATCATGTGTGGGATCAATATGTCTCTGAACTTCTTAAAATAAGTGTTGGTGTAGCCATCTGGCCCTGGGGCTTTGTTTGTTGGGAGTTGGGTGATTACCTCTTTAATCTCTCCGAAAGTTATCGGAGCTTTAAGGGTTTTATTCTGATCCTCTGTTAGTCGTGGCAAAGGGGTATTATTTAAATAGTCTTGTATGTATCTCTCCTGGTCAGCTGGGTTGTCAAAGTCACTGTCTATATTGTATAATTGTTCATAATAGGCCCTAAAGGTTTCTGCTATTTGTTCTGAGGTATGCACTTCCTCATTGTGACTATTGTTAAGTGTCAGGATGTAATTCCTGTTAATTTTCCTTTTTAATTTCCTGGCTAAAATTGAACCACATTTATTGTCTCCCTCGTAATATTTTTGCCGCAGTTTGAGCGCCTGTCTTCTACATTCCTTCCCCATGAGTGAATTAATCTTATCCCTGCATTCTGTTAAATTCTGCTGTAATACTAAGTCTGAAGCATTTGTCTCCCTTTGTTTTTCCAAGGTCTCTAGCTACTGCAATAAATCGTTGAGGGCCCTATTTGCTTGTTTGGTTTGGTGGGATTGGATACTTATGAGTTTGCCCCGTATTACTGTCTTATGGGCCTCCCATACCGTTCTAATGTCTGTCTTAGGGGTGGTGGCCAAATTAATATTAAAATATTCCTTCAGTGTGTTTTCTATGCGTTGGAAAGAGATTGGGTCCTCTAAAACCCCCTCCTCGAGTCTCCAAGCAAACTGTCTACGGGGAATGTGCGGCCAATGAAACTCACAACTGATTACGGAATGATCAGACCATGAGTTTGAATTCTTAATCGCGTGACCCTTGTTAAATTAGTGACATCCACCATAATATAGTCAATCCGCGAGTGTCTCTGGTGTGGATTAGAAAAAAAAGTGTATTCTTTCCTGTCTGGGTATAACACTCTCCAAGCATCGTGCAGAGCTAGGTCCCTCAGGTGTGATTTGACAGAGTTAATCACACGATGAGGGGTAGAGGAGGTGTGGTTGGAGTTATCGAGTATGGGGTTCATTGTAATATTAAAGTCCCCTCCCATAATTACCGCCCCCTTGGCTACTTCCAATAATAGGTTAGAGAGTCGTTTAAAGAATATATCCTGTTTTAAGTTGGGAGCATAGATGTTCACCAAGGTGACTACTGAGTTATAAAGTTTCCCTATTAGAATAAGGTAGCGTCCCTGTTTGTCTGCAAATTTTCTGGTTAGAATGAACGGAATACCCCTCTTAATCAAAATAGCCACTCCGTTCGTTTTGGTGAGGTTGGAAGCATAGTATGATTCCCCAAATTTATAAGAAAAAGTCTTAGGTTCCTTTCCCCTGATGAAATGTGTCTCTTGTATGAATATCACCTCTCCTTTTTTCTGTCTGAGGTCCCTCAAAGCTAGGTTTCTCTTGTATTGGCTATTAAGTCCCTTTGCATTAGTTGAGAGGAGGTGAAGATTACTAGTGATGTGCGACATTATAACCATAACCTCCTCCTTCACCTGCCATGAATATTTTGGGTGGAGTTAATCTATTTGAATTTGCCCTACAGGAGAGTGTATTATTCCCATGAGGTGGTACAAACATATACCTTTGCATATAGACCCGAACCAACCTTTCTGTTGATTTAACATCTAAGCATATACCTTTCTGTTCCGACTGAGTTATTTCAAAACACTTAACATTAACTTTTAAACTAATACAAAAACATGAAAAACAGTAAACAATAATAAAGAACCTTGCTCCTTCGAGAGAACTATCTCTCGGAGCACACATAGGATTGGGGAGTATGACCAGGACTACTCCTCAATCATTTTAAGCTTCTAAATTTCTGTTAACCTAGGGGTATGCTGAAGCAAGAAAAAACAAGTGCATACACATTTACATTGAGCATAGTCACAAGTTTAACTCTCATTCGAGGGAGCTAGTATGGCGTGCTCCCTATGTTCATATAGTTCAAACAAAGTCCAGTTCCGTCTTCAACCAGGCACCTAGGGGGTTATAGTCAGTGTGAATCAATAATAAAGAGGTGACCCGGATAACTCAATATTGATAACAGGGAGCACCCCATAGCTCCTAGTAATGTCTATGTCACTAAGCAAGAAAAACAACAATTAAGAAAGATCTCACCCATTACGTGATCGGTTCATGAAGGCCGGGAGCTCATGTTTCTGCCTCCATAGTAGATCCAACCAGAGTATCCGGTTCTTTAATCTTCTTTCTTTTTGGTGGAACTTTAATCCATCTCTGCTGTGAGTCCTGCCTGAATTGGCGTTGTGAATTTTGTCTGGTATCTTCTGGTCCCACATCTGATGGGTGTGGCTGACGAAAGGTGAGATTCAATTCTTCTGCCAAAGCGGGTAGATCTTGTTCACTTTTATATATGGTCGTATGTCCTTCATGGGTCACTATCAGACTGAAAGGGAAGCCCCATCTGTATCTTATACGGTGTTCCTGTAGTACTTTAGTGATGAACCGCACCTCCCTTCTCTTTTGTATAGTAGTTGGACTGAGGTCCAAGTATATTTGAAGCTTATGATCAACATATTGGATATTAGGAGTGGAGCGTGCTGCCTGCCAAATTTTTTCTTTCTCAGTATACCTCAGGAACCTTAGAATTATGTCTCTCGGCGGAGCATTTGGAGGGGGAGGGGGCCTCAGGGCTCTGTGTGCTCTATCAAGCTCAAAGTCAGGCATGGATTGATCTTTCATAAGAAATTTAAATAGGCCCTGCAAATAATTAGGAATGTCCATCTGTGTAACGGACTCAGGGATGCCCCTAATCCTCAAATTATTGCGACACCCTCTGTTATCTAACTCCTCTATTTTTTCATGTAAGGATTCCACCTGGGCTTGTTGTACATTAGTTTGAGTAGTCACTTCATCAAATAGAGTGTTCATGGTCTCTTGTGTTTCTTCTACATATTCAATTCTCTGCCCCATTTCATTTAAATTCCTTTTCATATTGGCCAGGTCTGTTGTTATGAGATCTTTAAGAGCGTCAAAATCAGCCTTAGAGGGTAACTTAGCTATGTCAGCCTTAATCTGTGATGCAAAAGCCCCTGACATATCCGCAGCTGGAATGGTGGGAGTTTCTGTATTTGTTGGGCCATGGTTCTGTGTTTCTCCCTCACTTTGGGTAGATGCAGGGCAATGAAAAAAGTTACTGACTGAAGTAGTAAGCTGTGTCTGGGATTTGGTTAGCTTGTCCGCTTTGGTTTTAGATTTAGAGGTCATGCTGACGCTATGAAAGGGCTTAGATGCCTTAGAAATGTTGAACTGCGACTTTCTTTGATAGTCCCCTCAGCCCCTCTAAAATGAGAGATTGTCTTAAGTAGTTGTTTCCCGCCTTGATGTGGATATAGTTATCGGGCTTCCCTGTAAGATATTATGCCATATATGTATGATTACTGCATTTTCTTAGTACCAATTTGTGGTTTGTAGAGGTAACATATCACTTTGTGTGAGGTTTTGAGGTGCCGCTATTAAAAAACTTTGTCGCTCCATGAGCAAAACTCCTGCCTTAGCTTGTGAATAGTCCCATGCTGGCTAGGCCCCAATGGCGTCGGCCCGTTGTTAATTTCCTCTATGATGAGAGGCGGCCGCTGTTTGTGTGCGTGATCGTTAATTGTGGAGTGCAGCGGGTCAGGTTAAAACAGCGTGTGCTGTTGGGGAGCTACCATTATATCTGCTCTTACCCTGTGTAATGTCCCCCGCTTAATAAGACCGTTGATTGGGGCTGCGACAGTTCAGCATCCGCTATTAAGTTGAATCCTTCATGCCCCACTACCTGTGTCACGACAGTGGAGTCCTCACATAGTGTCCGTACTTTAAAATTGGGATTAAGGTCTGTGTCCCCTAGGTATCCTACAAAAGGAGCAGCCCTGGTGCCGGAGCTTCACTTACAAGCGGCCATTCACCCGCACGGCCAGGCTCCGCCCCCCCTTAACTACGGACTTTTAAATGCGGTACGAATCTTGACAGGAGAGGGTCTACCGCTCACTTTTAGGAAGACTCGTAATACCGGCGTTAGGAAAATCCCATTTAAAATATGGGATACGCAATTGACGTAAGTGGATTTGCGGTATTTTCGAGTCGTGGAAAAAAAGTGAGCGGTACACCTGTACCTGCAAGACTCGTAATACCAGCGGGCGTTAAAAAGCAGCGTTGGGATCTCTCAACGCTGCTTTTTAACCCTAGCGCAAGACTCGAAATCTAGCCGTATGTAATAAATATACATTACAAAGTAAAATTACACAAATAATAACACCATCTAATAAAAAATATTGAAAAAAATATTGCACAAAAAAGTTATAAGGGTTCAAATATATGAGATCTCAGGTGTTAAAAAAAATCTGCAAAGTGCTTTAACATAGAGATGCATACATATACAATACATCTCTAAAGAGGGATATGTATGTGTTTATATATATATATATTTATATATATATATGTATACATATGTATTTATTTATGTATTTATATGTGTATATATGTATTTACAGACATATATTTACACATATAAAAAGTAGATGAAAACATTAAAAACATATTTATGCAATGTTCATATTTAATAAAGGTTTTATTAAAAAAGCTGATTAAGCAAACACAAGAAACAACTTTAGAAAAGAAAAAGACAACACTTAAAACAAATATTGCTCAATCCACACACTACAAAGAAGACTGAAATATAAATTCTCTTTATTATATCCAAAAAAAACAAAACGCTTTTCTGCTCTAAAGCTGTAGCCGTAGAGAAAAAGTAACTTTGTTCATACTTGCATGTCTAAAACCCATCAATATACTTGCTTCCAAAATCTCAAGAAAAAAAGTTAGCATTTTCTTGTTGTTTTTAATAAATTTATGTAAAGAATACACACCTGGATTGCTGAACTTTGCCAACATTCCAAGCTGAATAAAACAGCATACTGTATGTCCGCATATAGATAAAAGACACTATTTAACTGACAAATCAAAACCTTTCCAAATCAGATGGTAATGGGTTTATTTCACTTTAGTTCCAGAAGATTGTCTGAGAACGATCAAAGAGTTTTCATGGCTAGGAAAATATACACAAGTCAAACGGCCTAAGTTGCTCACTGAGGATACACTCACAAATATTCAAGGTTTAATACTGTCAAATAATTCTTATTACTTTTTTCTAAGAATGTAAAGATAAACATGTTAAAATATTTGGTTATAACTTTCATTTACAGTGCAGTCACATATATAGCACACAGTTTTGCACAACAATTTTAACAAAGAATACCAAGAAAATTAAGCAAATTAGATAAAAGAAGTGAAATGAAAATGTGTGGTGTGCTAAAGCTAACTCAGGTTGTGATAAGCAATATTGCGATAGTGCGAACTAGCACGCATGTTATAACTTGAAAGTAAATGGTTGTGCTTGAGCACAAACAAAATTTGCGCTCAGTGGATTAACGCACCTTAAGATTTAGGGGCTGATCTATTAATCCCAAAATGCATCTTTTTCCGTGCGAGATTTCAGGCTCGCCGGAAACAAGAGTTAAGAAGCAGCGGTCTAGTGAAACGCTTGTGCAATGATAAATGCCGACAGCGTATCCTGTTGGCATTTATCAATGTGCGGCGGACATAATTGGCTACAGCGGATCATGTCCGCCCTCACATTGATAATTCGGCCCCATCGCGTGAAGTGTAAGGGTTAAAAAAAAATGTTCACCAAACACAGCATAAGTACATTAAAATAAACTTTTACACCAACATATACATTTTCTGATAAAAAATATTTCATATAAATATTAATATTTTTTTTTATAAGGGTTAAAAGGTATATGGTATGTGATAAGGTATTTGACTGGAAAAGGCTATAATGTATATATGTATATATATATATATATATATATTGTATATATAAATTAATCCCACAGGTATCTGCACGCTCCATAACCCTGTACGCCTGCTCTGAGCAGGCAGACAGACATCGCCGGAATTCAACCCTATCGAGTATGATCGGGTTGATTGACACTCGATTGGCTGCGAGTCTGCAGGGGCTGCTGGTGCAATGCTGAATACGGAGAGCGTATTGCTCTTCGCATTCAGCGAGGTCTGGTGGACCTGGTCTGCACTGTCGGATCAGGTCCGCCAGACCTTTGATAAATAGGCTTCATAGACTGCACTTTAGGTTTGTGGTAAAAATAATTAAAAAAATATTATATCATAGTGACGCTTCTGGGTCCACGGACCCCTTCCTCAGACCAGACAACATAATGAAAAAACATAGTGGTTTTAAATACTCTGAAGCCCCTCCCCCTGTGTTTGAAAATTGTGCCAAAAAGTGATCCCGTAGTCATGGTGATTTTCATCAACAATAAACATTATTTCAAACAAGTTGTCAAATAATTAAATACATACATAAATCTGTATATGTGAAGCAAAATTAATTCATACTCCTATGTGGAGGTGTAGTGTATAATCAAATGTGTGTATAACTTGTGTGTTAATACTTAACTTTGGTATATCACCCATGGGACTTTAATAGCTGTTTTTATGTATCTGCTACATTTGTAGCAATCTAAATACCATGCATGTCTGTCTTTGTCATAGATTGATCGAACCGAAGGAGTGTTGCAATTCATAGTGTTAGGTATCCTTGCTAAAAGCTGATCTACCCCTTATAAGTTCGTCTGAATGGATTTAACATCAGACCCCCTAATGCTTTAGCATCAGATTTCTAACGCCTACCTTTCAGTACTCATAATAGGGCCGTTAGTTCGCCTCTACTGCGAAAAGCCGTGAAACATGTTTAGTTTGGATCTACTCCGCCGTTTGACTCACGCTTAGCCAATGCATATATTTCTATGTGTAAATATGTATATACATGTGCATGTATGTGTTTATATAGGTATATATGTATATACATGTGCATGTATTTGTTTATATAGGTATATACAGTATGTATATACATGTGCATTTATGTGTTTATATAGGTATATATGTATATACGTGTGCATGTATGTGTTTGTATAGGTATATACAGTATGTATATACATGTGCATTTATGTGTTTATATAGGTATATATGTATATACGTGTGCATTTATGTGTTTATATAGGTATAAATGTATATACATGTGCATTTATGTGTTTATATAGGTATATATGTATATACATGTGAATTTATGTGTTTTTAAATCGTTATATATGTATATTCATGTGCATTTATGTGTTTTTATATGGGTATATATGTATATACATGTGCATTTATGTGTTTATATAGGTATATATGTATATACATTCATATATAAACACATATATACACAAAAAATATACATATATACACATATTAATTTGAGGGACAGTCGCTAATTACAATTTATAAAAAAAATGGAAGGTCACTAACAACTTTTATATTTTTAGTACCCATCATTTAATGCTTTTTATATGAAAGGGAAGGTCACTAATGACTTTTTATATGAAGGTAAGGTCACTAATGACTTTTTAAATTGAGGGTTTGTCACTAATGACGTTTTATATGGAGGGCTTGTCACTTATAACAGGTAACTAGTGACTTTTTATATGGTAACGGTCATTAATGACTTTTTTATATGAAGGGACGATGACTAATAACTTTTTATATGGTGGGCCGGACACTAATGACTTTTTATATAGAAAACTTGTCACTAATGGCTTTTTTTTGTAAGGTTGGTCAATAATGAGGTCTTAAACGGAGGGATGGTCACAAATTACTTTTTTATTTGATGACACAGTCACTAACTTATAACTTTTTATAAAGAGGGCTAGTCACTAATAACTTTTTATATAGAGGGCTGGTCACATTACTTTTTATATAGAGGGCTGGTCATTTATAACTTTTTATATAGAGGGCTGGTCACTTATAACTTTTTATAAAGAAGGCTGGTCACATAACTTTTTATATAGAGGGCTGGTCACTTATAACTTTTTATAAAGAGAGCTAGTCACTAATTACTTTTTATAAAGAGAGCTGGTCACTAATAACTTTTTATATAGAGAGCTGGTCACTAATGACTTTTTATATAGAGGGCTGGTCACTAATGACATTTTATAAAGAGAGCTGGTCACTGATAACTTTTTATATAGAGAGCTGGTCACTAATGACTTTTAATATAGAGGGTTGGTCACTAATAACTTTTTATTTAGAGGGCTGGTCACTAATGACATTTTATATAGAGAGCTAGTCACTAAAGACTTTTTATATAGAGAGCTGGTCACTAATGACTTTTAATATAGAGGGTTGGTCACTAATAACTTTTTATTTAGAGGGCTGGTCACTAATGACATTTTATATAGAGAGCTAGTCACTAAAGACTTTTTATATAGAGAGCTGGTCACTAATGACTTTTTTATATAGAGAGCTGGTCACTAATGACCTTTTTATATAGAGAGCTGGTCACTATATTCATAATGACTTTTTATATAGGTCAGTAATGACTATAGAGAGCTGGTCACTAATGACTTGTTATATAGAGGACTGGTCACTAATGACATTTTATATAGAGAGCTGGTCACTGATAACTTTTTATATAGAGGACTGTTCACTAATGACTTTTTATATAGAGGGCTTGCCACTTATTACTTTTTATATAGAGGGCTGGTCTCTTATTATTTTTTATATAGAGGGCTGGTCTCTTATTATTTTTTATATACAGAGCTGTTCACTAATGACTATTTATATGGAGGACTGGTCACTGATAACTTTTTATATAGAGGGCTGGTCACTAATTACTTTGTATATGAAGGGCAGGTCAATAATGACTTTTTATATAGAGGGCTGGTCACTAATTACTTTGTATATGGAGGGCAGGTCAATAATGACTTTTTATATAGAGGGCTGGTCACTTATTACTTTTTATATAGAGGGCTGGTCAATAATGACTATTTATTTACAGGGCTGGACACTTATTACTTTTTATATAGAGGGCTGGTCAATAATGACTATTTAATTAAAGGGCTGATCACTAATTTATTTTTATATAGAGGGCTGGTCACTAATGACTTTTTATATAGAGGGCTGGTGACTTATTACTTTTTATATAGAGGGCTGGTCATTAATTACTTTGTATATGGAGGGCAGGTCAATAATGACTTTTTATATAGAGGGCTGGTCACATAACTTTTTATATAGAGGGCAGGTCACTTATTACTTTTTATATAGAGGGCTGTTCACTAATGACTTTTTATATAGAGGGCTGTTCAGTTATTACTTTTTATATAGAGGGCTGTTCACTAATGACTTTTTATATAGAGGGCTGGTCAGTTATTACTTTTTATATACAGGTCTGGTCACTAATGACATTTTATATAGAGGGCTGGCCACATATTACTTTTTATATAGAGGGCTGGTCAGTTATTACTTTTTATATAGAGGGCTGGTCAGTTATTACTTTTTATATAGAGGGCTGTTCACTAATTACTTTTTATATAGAGGGCTGTTCACTAATGACTATTTATATAAAGGGCTGGTCAGTAATTACTTTTTATATGGAGGGATGGGCACAAATTACTGTTTATATAGAGGGCTGATCAATAATGACTTTTTATACAGAAGGATGGTTACTAATTACTTTTTATATAGAGGGTTGGTCACTAATTACTATTTATATACAGGGCTGGTCACTAATAACATTTTATAAAGAGGGCTGGTCACTAACGACTTTTTATATAGAGGGCTGGTCACTAATGACTATTTATATACAGGGCTGTTTACTAATGACTTTTTATACAGAGGGATGGTCACTAATGACTTTCTATATAGAGGGCTGATCGCTAATGACTTTTTATACAGAGGGATGATCACTAATTACTTTTTATACATAGGGCTGGTCACTGATAACTTTTTATATAGAGGGCTGGTCACTAATGACTTTCTATATAGAGGGCTGATCGCTAATGACTTTTTATACAGAGGGATGGTCACTAATTACTTTTTATACATAGGGCTGGTCACTGATAACTTTTTATATAGAGGGCTGGTCACTAATGACTTTTTTTATAGAGGGCTGATCACTAATGACTATTTATATAGAGGGCTGTTTACTAATTACTTTTTATATGGAGGGATGGGCACTAATTACTGTTTATATAGAGGGCTGGTCACTAATTACTTTTTATATAGAGGGCTGGTCAATAATGACTTTTATATAGAGGGCTGTTCACTAATGACTATTTATATGGAGGGCAGGTCAATAATGACTTTTTATATAGAGGGCTGTTTACTAATGACTTTTTATACAGAGGGATGGTCACTAATGACTTTTTATATAGAGGGCTGGTCACTAATGACTTTTTATACAGAGGGATGGTCACTAATTACTTTTTATAAAGAGGGCTGGTCACTAATGACTATTTATGGACAGGGCTGGTCACTAATAACTTTTTATATAGAGGGCTGGTCACTAATGACTATTTATATACAGGGCTGTTTACTAATGACTTTTTATACTGAGGGATGGTCACTAATGACTTTTTATATAGAGGGCTGATCGCTAATTACTTTTTATACAGAGGGATGGTCACAAATTACTTTTTATATAGAGGGCTGGTCAGTAATTACTTTTTATATGGAGGGATGGGCACTAATGACTTTTTATATAGAGGGCTGGCCACTTATCACTTTTTATATGAGGGCTGGTCACTTTTTATATAGAGGGCTGGTCACTTTTTATATAAAGGGCTGGTCACTAATGACTATTTATAAACAGGTCTGGTCACTAATAACTTTTTATATAGAGGGCTGTTCACTAATTACTTTTTATATGGAGAGCTGTTCACTAATGACTTTTTATATAGAGGCTGGTAACTAATGACTATTTATATAAAGGGCTGGTCAGTAATTACTTTTTATATGGAGGGATGGGCACAAATTACTGTTTATATAGAGGGCTGGTCAGTAATGACTATTTATATGGAGGGCTGGTCATTAATTACTTTTTATATGGAGGGCTGTTTACTAATGACTTTTTATATAGAGGCTGGTAACTAATGACTATTTATATAGAGGGCTGGTCACTAATTACTTTTTATAAAGAGGGCTGGTCACTAATTACTATTTATATGGAGGGATGGTCACTAATTACTATTTATATGGAGGGATGGTCACTAATTACTTTTTATAAAGAGGGCTGGTCACTAATTACTATTTATATGGAGGGATGGTCACTAATTACTTTTTATATGGAGGGCTGTTTACTAATGACTATTTATATAGAGGGCTGGTCACTAATGACTATTTATATGGAGGGATGGTCACTAATTACTTTTTATAAAGAGGGCTGGTCACTAATTACTATTTATAGACAGGGCTGGTCACTAATAACTTTTTATATAGAGGGCTGGTCACTAATTACTTTTTATATAGAGGGCTGGTCACTAATGACTATTTACATACAGGGCTGTTTACTAATGACTTTTTATAGAGAGGGGTGGTCACTAATGACTTTTTATATAGAGGGCTGATCGCTAATGACTTTTTATACAGAGGGATGGTCACTAATTACTTTTTATATAGAGGGCTGGTCAGTAATTACTTTTTATATTGAGGGATGGGCACAAATTACTGTTTATATAGAGGGCTGGTCACTAATGACTATTTATATGGAGAGCTGGTCATTAATTACTTTTTATATGGAGGGCTGTCCACTAATGACTTTTTATATAGAGGGCTGGTCACTAATGACATTTTATATAGAGAGCTGGTCACTTTTTACTTTTAATATATAGGGCTGGTTACGAATGACATTTTATATAGAGAGCTAGTCACTAATAACTTTTTATATAGAGGGCTGGTCAGTAATTACTTTTTATATGGAGGGATGGGCACTAATGACTTTTTATATAGAGGGCTGGTCACTTATCACTTTTTATATGGAAGGCTGGTCACTACTTTTTATACAAAGGGTTGGTCACTAATTACTTTTTATATAAAGGGCTGGTCACTAATGACTATTTATATACAGGTCTGGTCACTAATAACTTTTTATATAGAGGGCTGTTAACTAATTACTTTTTATATGGAGGGCTGTTCACTAATGACTTTTTATATAGAGGGCTGGTCACTTTTTACTTTTTATTTAGAGGGCTGGTCACTAATTACATTTTATATAGAGGGCTGGCCACTTATTACTTTCTATATGGAGGGATGGGCACTAATTACTTTTTATATAGAGGGCTGGTCACTAATAACATTTTATATAGAGAGCTAGTCACTAATTACTTTTTATATAGAGGGCTGGTCAGCAATTACTTTTCATATGGAGGGCTGTTCACTAATGACTTTTTATATAGAGGGCTGGTAACTAATTACTTTTTATACAAAGGGTTGGTTACTAATGACTTTTTATATAGAGGGCTGGTCACTGATGACTATATACAGGTCTGGTCACTAATATTTTTTTATATAGAGGGCTGTTCACTAATGACTTTTTATATAGAGGGCTGGTAACTAATTACTTTTTTTTTTTTTTTTTTAATGTTTTTTAATGAGGTAAAATAACATACAAGAAGGTACATTTTCATAAGAATATCATGGCAACACGCCCATATGAAATACATCAAAGCAAACTTAAGAACCAATATAACAGACATGTCCTTAGGATTACGTAGTTAATTTGAGATCCATCCATGGAGGATGTTACAAAGCCATGAATAATACCTCTTTTTTTTTGCATAGTTTCATTCTCAACAGACAGGGACAGTGACTACATCAGATTTTTCCACTGAGATTTTATAATCCAACAATGGTGCTTAATACCTTAGGGCTTATCCCTGTCAATGATCACGTCAAAAACCATATCTTTAGGTAGAGTAACATAAACCTAATGGGGATTAACTAAGGGTAAACTTAAATCTCGCCTGGGAGAGGTCACCTCCCCAAGCTATAGCTGGTGTGAGGTGTGATGGTGCAGAACTATGTGATATAAAAACCCAGGCAAGTTAAACCTTGTTTAATAATTGAAGAAAATAAGCTCAACAGGGCGACAGGGCGTTGGAGGACGGGAAGGGGAATAGCCATATAGAGGGGGGGGGGCGAACGGGAAGAAGAGGAAGAGAGAAAGAGGAAAGAAAAAAAAAAAGTAATAAATGGGGAGGGGAGGGAAGAGGTGCCAGGGGGGGGGGGGGGTCCAGGGTCCCATTGGGTAGAAAGGTCTATATTGCATGTGCAGCTAGTCCCTCTTGCACTGTCCCTGGCTCCTCCATGTCAAGGACTGTTACCTCCTGATTATCTATTTAATTCCACCCAGCCTCCCATATTGCCCAGATTTGTCCGTGTAAACCGACTTTACCCACAGATCTTAAAGAAAATTCTTCCATAGATCGGATGTATTCAATAATATCGTGTATCACAGTAAATGAGACCTGTGATTTTCCTAACCAGCATCTTGCAATTGCTAATTTCGTGGCTAAGAGGATGACTACACATAACATTCTCTCTGGCTGGGCCAGCTTCCCTAATCCTAAATGGAAGAGGGCAGTATCGGGTGTCAATCTGCGTATCAAACCTAGGCGATCTAACAACGTCGCCACTTGTTCCAAATTTTCTGAAATCCTGCACAGCTCCACCAGATATGGAAATGAGAGCCTCTTTGGCCACACCCCCTCCAACATCTGTCTGAGGTCTGTGGGAACATCTTTTTCAAACTAACTGGTACCCTATGCCAGCGCAGGACCACTTTTATGTAGAGCTCATATAACGTAACACAATGGATTGCTGCTCTAGTGTGCTGAACTGCCTGTTGCCACTCCAATTCCGTGTGCTCCCTCCTCATATCTCTCTCCCATTCCCCAATGCGGAAGGTTTTTGCAAATCCTTCTGAGTCTAAGAGGAGTTGGTAGTGTATTGTCAAGGCCTTTCGCAGAGGTTTGCCCGTGAGCCACCTCTTTTCCCATTGGGTCAATTCTCTAGGTTTGCCCTTCTGGAACTTCCAGGATCCCATCAGAGATATGAGCCTGAAGTATTCAAAATGAAACTTTTTGGGAATATCTATGTCGGGCAGATCTGTAGCTTGGATCCCCAAGCCCCGAGGCATATATAGGTCCCTGACGTGCTTAATACCCCAGCCAGACCACATCTGCGAGTGTGACTCCGGCAGGCAGGATAGTAGTGCTCTAATTGAATGGGCGGGGGACTGGTGAGGTGCAACTCGGGCCAAGCCACGAAGTTCCCTCCAAATTTTAATGCCTGCTTTAATAATGGGGTTGTCCATTCCTACTAGTATGTCTGCATGTTGAGGGACCCAAATAAGGTCTTCCAGTGAGAGGCCTGAGGGGAGTATAGCCTGCTCAAGTTGACCCCATCTAGTTTCCTCAGGCGGGGCATCCCATGCCGTCACATGGGAGAGCATGGCCGCCTTGTAATATTTACATAGGTTGGGAGCCGCCAGCCCTCCATGAAGGATAGGCCTCTGCAGCTGTTGCATAGCTATCCGCGAGGGCTTGCCCTGCCAAATAAACCTATTTATTATTGTTTGAAAGCGGTTGAGGATAAATTGTGGGACTATAAGAGGTATGCATCGGAAAAGATATGTGACCTTGGGTAGAAGCGACATCTTTACCGACTGTATTCTCCCAATCCAAGATATCTCATGTTTTGCCCAATTCGTGGTAAGGGTATCAAACTCTTTTAGCAAAGGGTCATAATTTGCCCGAATTACTGTTTTTGGGTCTGGGGAAAGGACGACCCCCAAATGTTTCAATTCAGTTTTAGACCAGGCAAATGGGTAGGTCTCTTTGAGCCAAGAGAGCTGCTCCTCCGGGAGATTTAGCGCCAGTGCCTCTGTCTTTGTATAGTTAAGTCTATAATATGATATCTCACCGAACTTCCACAGGCAGTCAAAGACCGCCGGCAATGAGGATTCAGGTTCTATGATAAACAAAGTGAGATCATCCGCGAAGAGCGCAAGCTTCTGCATGGTATCGTGAACCAACAGTCCCTGTACCTCTTTAGACTGCCTGATCATGGTTGCCAGAGGCTCAATGGTCAATACAAAGAGCAGTGGGGACAATGGGCACCCCTGTCTGATCCCATTTCTGATCTTGAAAGAATCAGAGCAGAACCCTTTACCTCTAATTTTGGCTGAAGGGCCCAAGTAGAGTGCCATGATGGCTCCAATCAGATGAGCCGGGAGCCCAAAGGCCTTCAAAACTTCTTCCATGTACTCCCACCGTACCCTGTCAAAGGCTTTTTCTGCGTCCAACGACAGGGCAACGAGTGGGAGCCCCAGGGACTTGGACTCAGTAAAGATGTCCAGCAGGCGGCGCGTATTGTCTGAGCCCTGACGACCCCGAACAAACCCCACCTGGTCCAGATGAACCAAGGAGGGGAGTACTTTGCTTAGCCTATTGGCCAGAATTTTCGAATACAATTTTGTATCCACATTTATTAGGGATATCGGTCTATAGCTTTCGCATCTGCTCGGGTCTTTACCTGGTTTTGGGATGGTCACAATTTCCGCCTCCAGGTACTCTTTAGGAAAAAATCCAGTCTGAAAGACTGAGTTGAACACCGATGTCAGGATGGGACTAATTTCAGCCGAAAGTTTCTTATAAAATATAGAGGTAAAACCGTCTGGTCCCGGGGCTTTGTTTAGTTTTAACCCTTTTATGACCTGGGTCACCTCAGTGACAGCAATAGGGGCTAATAGAGACTCCTCCGGTTCGTTGGAGAACCTAGGTAGGTTTAGGCTGTGCAGAAAACTTGCTATGTCCTCTTTAGGGAGGGTTTGTCTCTGTTCCGAAGAAGATATCTGATAAAGCCTGCTGTAGTATTTGACAAAGGCTTCACCTATGTCCCTAGGGGAATAGCACCTCCCCTCCCCCATTTGTATGTAAGAGATTCTATTCAGTAATGCCTTGTGACGCAGTTTGTTCGCAAGCATGCGGTCGGCCTTATTCCCGCTGTGATAGAATTTCAGCTTCAAATACTTAAGATTTATTTGTGTTTGCTCCAGCTCCAGCTTTTGGATCTGTGCTTTTATTTCTTGCCACTTAGTGACTGCTATGGGGGAGGCACTGGTCTCCGCCCTCTTCCTAAGCGCTCCCAGCTTACAATAAATTTGTGCCAGAGACTCTTTTGTCTGTTTTCTATTTTGCGATTCCTTTTTTATAAGGAGTCCTCTCATGAACGCTTTTAGTGCCAACCAGACTATGGGCTCTGCAGTTTCTCCCGTGTTATTGATCCTCAGGAATTCTGTGGTTTCTCTAGACCATTCCGGCATGGCGATATCCTGAAACAGATGATCAGGCATACGCCATCTCCTGGGTCCCTCCCGGGCACTACTCGCATCTTTTACAGGGTCCCAAATCATATTGAAATCGCCCGCATAGAGGGTGTGGCCCTGTTTCACTTTGTCTACTTTCCGTAGAATCTTCCTAAGGAAACTAGCTTGGTTAGTGTTGGGAACATATATAGCCACCAGCGTATACAGAATACAGTCAAGGCGGCACACACAGATTACATACCTCCCCGCTACATCACACTCTGTGTATATAGGGTCGTAAGCCACTTGCTCCCCTATCAATAATGTCACCCCCCTTGCCTTCTTGTAAAATGTGGATGAGATAGTAACTGGGTAGTGTATTGCTTTGAATCTAGCGGCTACATCCTCCGTCCAGTGGGTCTCCTGTAGGAGAGCAATATCAATGTGGTGCCGTTTCAAAAAAATAGTTAGCAGACTCCGCTTAGTCGGAGAATTCAGTCCTCTAGTGTTCAGAGTGCAAATTTTCATGTCTCTTGACTGATAGGGGGGCCCCAGACCCTGAGGGGAGAGAAGAGAGAGGAGAAAAAAAAAATGGGGGGAGAGGGGGGAAAGGACAGAGGTAGTGGAATGTAGGTTGTAGTTGGAAAGCCTAGCCCGATCGGACGCCCCGCCGCCCTGGGATGGCAGAGAGCTCTCTACTCCGCCAGGGATATGCGGAGGGTTGAAGATCCCCTAACCGCAAAAACAAATATCTTAGGTCCCCTAGATTGGGGAGGGGTAGAGTGAATGAATATGAGGTACGATGGGATGGGAGACGCAAGAGTAAAGGTAGCCGGGGTGGGATGGTATTGGCAAAGAGGGGTGGTGTGAGACAAGATGGGATTGATGGAGGTGTGAGACGGGGGTTGTGAGATTAGAGACTAGAGACGGGAGTTGAAGGACGGCAAGCAGAGGGCAAGGAATGGAAGATGGGAGAGGGCGAGGCAGGAGGGTGAAAGGTAAGAGAAAGTGTAATGGGCTGATAGGTATGAAGTTGGTGGCGTAAAATGGAAACTGAGGGGTGAAAAATGAAGGATGAGAGTTAGAGGATGGAGGATGGAAGGTGGAAAATGAGATATGGGATAAGGAGGGTAAGAGATGTGGAATGAAAGATGGGATATGGGAGATGGGGGATGAAAGATGGAATATGGAAAATGGTGGTTGAAAAATGAAAGATGGAAGATGAAAGATGAGAGAGGGGGCGGAGCCAGCAACAGACCCACAGCCCCCCCCCTTAACCTGTAACTATGAAAGCATATGTAATGCAGACAACATCAACAAAGTTATAAACATGTATATAGACAGAAATAACAGTGACTTAACTTAGCCTTGATAGGCCTACAACATCAGTAGTTTTTAAATCCACTTTGACATTAAACATCAATACTTAGGCAACATAGAAACAATCAGTGGCACTAGTGGCATTTGGAATTTGTACTTTTATACGTTTTCTCCACATATTTGACACCCACTAGCATATCTCCAAGTGGATACATCCTTGCCAAACCTGTGCAGACCCTAACGGGCAAAAAATTAGTCTCAGGACTATGGGCTACCCGGGTTCCATTCCTGGGCATTCACTCTCAACTCTGGGCTCCTTCTGTGTGGACGTGCAGGTAGATTCTGTTCTATAGGGGGTCTCCCCGGGGAGGTTGATGGTGACCCAGCCTGCCGTGGCAATTGCCATGTCCTAATAAGCTCCTGCCCCTGTTGGGGGGTCAGGATAATATGTTGGGTTCCGTCCTTGGTAGCTATTAATTTTGTTGGAAAGCCCCATCTGTATCGAACTTGGTTATGTCTCAAAACTCTGGTGACCTCTGCAAAACTTCTCCTTTGAGCCAATGTGTAGGAGGACAGATCAGGAAACAGCGTGACCTCTCTGAACTGTCCATTAAGTTGTGGTGAGCGGAGCATTGCTCTCATCAATTTATCTTTATATGAGTAGTAATGTAAGCGGGCTATAGTGTCTCTAGGTTTACCTGGAGGGAGGTTTCTGGGTCTCGCCGTCCGATGGATTCGGTCTATTCTGCTCACATCTCCAGCGGCCGGCCCAAGAATTGACTGGAAAAGGTGGTGAGCATAGTCTTCTAAGTCTTGTGGGAGAACCGACTCTGGGATTCCTCTGAGTCTCACATTATTTCGCCTGGATCTATCCTCCAAGTCCACCACCTTCGCCTCCAAAGAAGATACTTGGTCCATCAGGCTTTGCGTTTGGCCCACCCAGTTAGTATGGTCCACCATAAGATCCTACTGTTTCCTTTTTAATAGTATCAGTTATTTCACTGATAGAGGAGATATCTCGTCTCAGATCCTCAAACGATCTTTCCAACTTGTCGAACCGTCTGGTGAAGGTCTGGTTCTGGGTTTCGAACATACGCTGGATGGATTCTAGTGGCAGAGTCAGAGCATCTCCCTTATATCTACCCGGGGTATTGGAGGTAGAGAGCCTACTCTCAGAATGGTCATCTGGCATATCTGAAATATTAGATTGCTCGTCTTCTGATCTGGCGGATTCTCTTTGTCCCCTCGGGTGAAAGTGGTCCATCACAGTTTTCTTAGGGCCAAAGTTACTCTTCTGCTTTTTCTTTGCTTGTTGCGGCATAATGGCTGGATCCTTCTTCGTTAATATAGTCACTGCAGTAACTGGTATGAAGATGTTGACCTTCTATGTTATGTAAGGAGGGGGGGACATTCAGGGCCCTTTTTAAACCAACATAATGTAGTCGGATTTACCTAGGGTACACAAGGATATATGCAGTAGGTATATGGTCCCCCCCAAGGGGAGGGGTCCCCGGGTCTGCAGGAGGCTTGGGGGTATTGATTTTGTCTAGCTCGATACTGGGGATTGGGCCCCTTTAGGGGGCAGTCTTCTGTGTCTTAATGTTAGAGTGCCAGTATGCCACCCTCTCCTGGGGAAGTTGTCACCATAGGTTGCTGAGCAGTGTAAAATGACAGAAAATAATGTGGATGCAACTGGTAGGGTTGGCCCAGATTATTAGGGCTCACAAAAGCAGTTCTGTTCTACTCAGGGCTTAGTGATCGTTAGTTCCACCTGTGGGATGCACCCAAAGTTCTTTAGGAGGGGGTCTCCCTTGCTACCATTCCCAGCATAAGGTGATGCTCTCCTATCTCCAAATGTATTGTATCTGTGGGCCCGTGCCTTTTACTGTAAGCCAAGGGGCTTCAGTTGTTGGTGGTATATAGCAGCGTGGCTTATGATGCTTGTGTCTGCCCTGTGCACCTCGGACTGTCTCCCTATTGCTTTAACAGTATAGCTTAACCATAAACTGATTGGGGTGTCTCTGCCAAATAGCACAGTCAGATGTGGCTCGATTTCTGCTTTCTTTAGCTGTATGGTAAATAGCACTGCAGCTGATATCTGCAGCGCTAGGGTAGAATGCTCAGCCTTCCCATCCCTCCATGCACATGGGACAATAGTGAGCTGGGTAAAATGACCCCCAATGTAAAGTTTCTTACCCTCCTCTCCAATGTTCTTGATGCGGGGTGGTATTCAAACACTGCCGTCTGATTAGGCCCAATAAAGATGGCGGCCGTTCGCGCCACAAAGTGCAGAGGTGCAGGGCAATATCCAAGTTTCTCGTGTGGGGGCCTCTGTACACAGAAAAAAGAGTAGCCGCAGCCTCCGGACCAGCTAATCTCTAGTGGTGCTGTGTGACCATTGACCCTAAAGGTGAGTGGCAAGTCTGTTGTCCGCTTCAGGCTTTGGTATATTGGGCCTCAGCGCCCCTGCTCAGGGCCGGTCCTCCGCAAACTTACGTGGTGCCGACAGCCGCTGGCCCCTGGTGTGTAGTCTTCAGCTCCGGAGCGGATCCCCGACCCTCCGGAGCTTGGCTGATCCTATGACAGGTCCTAGACCACGCAGCCGCGGTATAACAGGCTCCTGAGGCTATCCTTCACCTCTCCGCCTGCAGCAGGTGCGGGTCCGGTGGCAAGCTAAGGTCACTCTGCAAGTTTTAAATGTCCAGCCCAGGTAAGCTTGCACCTTGACCACAGAGTTAGGCTCCTTATGATCAAATTTAAGCCCGTTTTGGCAAAGTTATAGCCGTTTATATGCTTGATGCAGCAAAGAGCTGACAGCTAACACCTCTGCTCCTCTAGGCAGCTGGGTCCGCCCCCCCAACTAATTACTTTTTATATAGAGGGCTGGTCACTTATTATGTTTTATATAGAGGGCTGGTCACTTTTTATTTTATTTAGAGGGTTGGTCACTTTTTATTTTATTTAGAGGGTTGGTCACTAATGACATTTTACATAGAGGGCTGGCCACTTATTATTTTCTATATGGAGGGATGGGAACTAATGACTTTTTATATAGAGGGCTGGTCACTTATTACTTTTTATATGGAGGGCTGTTCACTAATGACTTTTTATATAGAGGGCTAGCCACGTATTACTTTTTATATAGAGGGCTGGTCACTATTGACTTTTTATATAGAGGGATGGTCACTAATTTCTTTTTATATAGAGGGCTGGTCATTAATGACTTTTTATATAGAGGGCTGGTCACTTATTACTTTTTCTATAAAAGGCTGGTCACAAATTACTTTTTTATATAGAGGGCTGGTCTCTTATTATTTTTAATATAGAGGGCTGGTCTCTTATTATTTTTTATATACAGGGCTGTTCACTAATGACTATTTATATGGAGGGCAGGTCAATAATGACTTTTTATATAGAGGGCTGGTCACCTATTACTTTTTATATAGAGGGCTGGTCACTTTTTACTTTTTATTTAGAGGGCTGGTCACTAATGACATTTTATATAGAGGGCTGGCCAATTATTACTTTCTATATGGAGGGATGGGCACTAATGACTTTTTATATAGAGGGCTGGTCACTAATAACATTTTATATAGAGAGCTAGTCACTAATGACTTTTTATATAGAGGGCTGGTCAGCAATTACTTTTTATATGGAGGGCTGGGCACTAATTACTTTTTATATAGAGGGCTGGTAACTAATTACTTTTTATATGGAGAGATGGGCACTAATTACTTTTTATATAGAGGTCTGGTCACTTATTACTTTTTATTTAGAGGGCTGGTCACTAATGGCTTTTTATATAGAGGGCTGGTCACTTTTTACTTTTTATATAGAGGGTTGGTCACTAATGACTATGTATTTACAGGGCTGTTCACTAATTACTTTTTATACAAAGGGTTGGTCACTAATGACTTTTTATATAGAGGTCTGGTCACTAATAACTTTTTATATAGAGGGCTGTTCACTAATTACTTTTTATATGGAGGGCTGGTAACTAATTACTTTTTATACAAAGGGTTGGTTACTAATGACTTTTTATATAGAGGGCTGGTCACTAATGACTACATACAGGTCTGGTCACTAATATTTTTTTATATAGAGGGCTGTTCATTAATGACTTTTTATATAGAGGGCTGGTAACTAATTACTTTTTATATAGAGGGCTGGTCACTTATTATGTTTTATATAGAGGGCTGGCCACTTTTTACTTTTATTTAGAGGGTTGGTCACTAATGACATTTTACATAGAGGGCTGGCCACTTATTATTTTCTATATGGAGGGATGGGAACTAATGACTTTTTATATAGAGGGCTGGTCACTTATTACTTTTTATATGGAGGGCTGTTCACTAATGACTTTTTATATAGAGGGCTGGTCACTAATGACTTTTTATATAGAGGGCTAGCCACGTATTACTTTTTATATAGAGGACTGGTCACTATTGACTTTTTATATAGAGGGCTGGTCACTAATTTCTTTTTATATAGAGGGCTGGTCATTAATGACTTTTTATATAGAGGGCTGGTCACTTATTACTTTTTATATAAAGGGCTGGTCACTTATTACTTTTTTATATAGAGGGCTGGTCTCTTATTATTTTTAATATAGAGGGCTGGTCTCTTATTATTTTTTATATACAGGGCTGTTCACTAATGACTATTTATATGGAGGGCAGGTCAATAATGACATTTTATATAGAGGGCTGGTCACCTTTTACTTTTTATATAGAAGGCTGGTCACTTTTTACTTTTTATTTAGAGGGCTGGTCACTAATGACATTTTATATAGAGGGCTGGCCACTTATTACTTTCTATATGGAGGGATGGGCACTAATGACTTTTTATATAGAGGGCTGGTCACTAATAACATTTTATATAGAGAGCTAGTCACTAATGACTTTTTATATAGAGGGCTGGTCAGTAATTACTTTTTATATGGAGGGCTGGGCACTAATTACTTTTTATATAGAGGGCTGGTCAGTAATTACTTTTTTTTTTTTTTTTTTCAAAACAAGCTTTATTGATTTGTAAAAAAGGAACGACAACATTACATAGGTATAGCAATTTTTACAAAGGGTACATTACATTGGGAAGAAACTTTCTGATATAAACAAATTTACCCTTCTATGTTCCCTGAGCTTCTAAGAGCTAATGTTTATCAAGTCTGAAGCAGGATATTCCTATTTACAAATTGAATGTCTTCAACTTCTTTCAATATTGTCCTTGAGCTTGCTCCAACGAGTAGAAAGACTCGTTGTATATATATATAATTTCACAACTTTGGCATAACATGTTCATTGTAGCTTAACATCAGAATTAAATTGTTTTAACACTAAATCACTCAGCGATTTTACCACATACTGCTGAGAGTTGAAGGTTTCTGACATTATGGCCCAGATGGGCTAAAAAAAAGAAAGAAGGTAGACGAAGTAGTGTTGAAGAAAGGAGAGGAGGGTGAAAAAAAAAAAAGAGGGGGGGTGGGGGGTGGGGTGGGGTAGTGGGGGAGTGGGAGGCAGGTAGGGACGGCTAGGAAGGCGGGAACAAGTGTTTTGAGGATTTTGGGGTGAGGGGGGGAAGGAAGGGGTGATGGTTAGCTATAAGGGAGAGGAGATGTGCACCGATGAGGTGGGGATACTAGGTTTAGGTACGGGATCTGCCCCCTTAATGCTTTGGGTAATGTTCCTATGTGTTCAGCTTTGGTTTCCAAATAGATTTCACTAAAGCCCTTTGCCCGACCATGTCAATGTCATCATTTCATATGTGGCTAGCCTGCCTGTCTTAAGATAGTGATATCTTTCTAGCTTCAACAGCTCCTCTACTCTAGCTCTCCACTCTCGCATGTCTGGGACCTGAGTTGCCTTCCAGTGCCTGGGTATTAGGCCCTTCACACTGTTTAACATGAGTAGCAGAAGTAGGTACTTGTCTTCTCCCGTCACTTTAGGGAGTCCGTGGTAGATCAAGTATGATGGATTTTGTGGGATAATGACCTTTAATATTCTGCTCATGTCTCCCAGCACATCTTCCCAATAGGATTGTATTAGTGGACAGCTCCACCAGATATGCATCCCCTCCAGCATCCCCCACTTGTGTGCGGATAGATTTTTTGTAGTCTATGAGGGGTCATGTACCACCTGCTGAGCAATTTGAAGTGGGTTTCCTGTATTCTCATTTATACTGAGGCTCTCCTGGCTCTATCAAAGATCTTGAGCCATTCCCTATATTCTATCTCCTGGTCTAGATCTGCCTGCCAGGCCTGTGTGTAGCTCGGGAGAGTAAATTTCCCTTTCAACAAGAGTATTTTGTATATCTGAGAGATAAGATGGGTTGGGGATTGGGACATTGTGCAGAGAGTTTCAAATATTGTCCTTTGCCTCGTGAGCGAGGCTCTGTCTTTGTGTGTTTTGATGTAATGTGTTATCTGTGCCAGTCTAAACCAAGAGGCAAAGATATCTGGGGCCCATTCCATCAATTCTGCGTGTGTTTTGATCTTATCTTGATGTATTATATTGGAAATGGAGGCCTCCTGGAGAGTGTGGAATGCTCCCTGAGCATGTGGTGTGTTTTCTATTCCCAGTTCTGGATTGTCTCGAACTGGAGTGTTTGGTGAGTTATGGGAAGAAAGCTGTGGGTTTTCGCTAAGTAGTCTGTCCCATGTCACAAACACCTCCTCCATCAGGGGGTATCTCTGCACCGCAGAGGGGCGATGCTTGGCAGGGACCCACGCTAGGGCTCCCGTGTTGTCACAGTTCAGGACCTCGTTATCCATCTGGACCCAGGCCTTGCTGCGCAAGTTCTGGCTCCACTCGACTATCCTCTGAAGGGAGATAGCTCTCTGGTATTCCTTCAGCAAAGGCACCCCCAGCCCCCCCCTTTCTCTGGGCAAGTAAATGGTCTGTTTTCTGATTCTGGGTTTTACCCCATTCCAGATGTAGGACTCCATGGCTGTTTGCATTTGCCTAATGTATGGTGTAGTTGGGTGGATCGGGACTGTCTGCATCACGTATAACACCCTCGGCAAGATATTCATCTTTACCACCCCCACCCGTCCCATCCATGAGATTGTTTTATTTTTCCAGTTGTTTAAGTCTTTGATTATGTCTCCACAGATGATCTTATAGTTAGTTTCTGATATCTCACTGATGTTAGAGGAGATTAAAATCCCTAAGTATCTGATGGACTGCTCTGCAATTTTGATGGGGCAGTCCGTGTGGTGAGCCGCAAACACCGTGGGTTGTTCTGTAATATTTAATATTTCTGATTTCTGGGGGTTAAGCAGAAAGTTGGATACTTCTCCGTAAGCGGAGAATTCCGACAGTGCTTCCCTAAGTGAGCTAGGGGAGTCAGATAGCGTCAACAGAATATCATCTGCATACATTGAAAGCTTATGCTCTGTCCCCCCGATCCTTAATCCCTTAATGGTCGGATTAGCTCTTATTTTGCTCGCCAATGCTTCAACTGTCAGGGCGAACAGCAATGGTGAGAGAGGGCATCCCTGCCTTGTTCCGTTTTGGATCTGGAAGGTGTTTGATAGCGTACCGTTGACCCTAATCTTGGCATTAGGTGTCGAGTAGAGTGACATAATCACATTTATTATGCTGGGACCGAATCCGAACTTCTCGAGAGCATGACGCATGAAGGGCCAACTCACCCGGTCAAACGCCTTTTCTGCGTCTGTTGAGACCAGGGTGAGTGGCTGATTATGATTGTGTGCATATGTGATCATCTGTAAGATTTTTAGAGTGTTGTCCCTCGCTTCTCGGGCGGGTATAAACCCTACCTGATCAGTAGAGATCAGGTTTGGCAAGAGCTTGTTTATTCGCGTTGCTATGACTTTGGCCAGGATCTTCACATCTGAGTTTAAAAGAGATATAGGCCTGTAATTTTCAGGTTTGTCGGGTGGTTTCCCGGGTTTGGGGATTACCGTGATGTAAGCTTCCAGCATGGAGCATGGAAGGGTTGGGGAGTCGGATAGTGGGTTAAATAGTTTCATCAGATTTGGGGCCAATATATCTGCATATTTTTTGTAATACTTGAGTCCAAATCCATCCGGTCCAGGGCTTTTACCGGTGGGGAGGTCTTTGATTGCTTTTTTAATTTCCAATATGGAAATGGGAGTATCCAGTACTTCTCTGTCCCCCTCTGTGATCTTGGGGAGGGCTACCTCCTCAAGGTATGCTATAATTTTTTCCTCCTCCCGTCCCCCTCCTTGGTGTACCTCCGCTTCTCTATGTGTTTGTTTGAGGTTGTATAATGAAGCATAGTACTGTCTAAAGGTATCCGCTATTGAATCTGGGTCTGATTTGATATTACCCTCTTTATCCACTATCTGATGCACATGTGATTTGATTTGTTTGTGAGCTAGTGCCCTGGCGAGTAGCTTTCCTGCCTTGTCCCCCTGTTCGTAATAGAGTTGTCTCAGCTTTAGTGCTTGGTTCTGGTACTCTTCCTGCAGGAATTGCATGAGTGTCTTTCTAGCAGTGGTCAGTGTTTTGGAATGTGCCTCATCTGTTGGCTGTGCTTTGTGTTTTGTTTTGGCATTGGTTACTTGTGTCAGCAGATTTTGGTAGTGTTCCCTTCTAGCCCTTCTGAGACCCGCTCTCCTTTTGATAAGGAGGCCCCTAATAGTGCACTTGTGTGCCTCCCAAACCGTGGTGACTGGTAATTGGTCATCGGTATTGTGACGAAAGTACTCCAGGATGGCATCACTCAGTTCCCTACCGAACAAGGGGTCATCTAACAGGGTATCCTCTAACCTCCACATATAAGGTGTCACTGGCACAGTGGGCCATAAGATTGCGCACCCCACGGGAGCGTGATCAGACCATGTGATCTGGTGTATATTACTACTTCTAGTGATTGTTAGCCCTATTGTGTCTGTGAAAAGATAGTCTATCCTGGAGTACTTCCTGTGAGGGTGTGAATAGAAGGTGTAGTTCCTGCCTGCGGGGTGGTGTGTCCTCCAAACGTCATATAGACCTAGTTCTGCGGTATTGATGTGCTTCAGTGTCTTATGGGGGGTGCTGGAAAGGCCGTCAGAGGTGTCCAATAAGGGTACAAGTGATGCATTGAGGTCCCCCCCTACATACAGAATTCCCACCTTAAGCTCTTGTATTTTTCGGATGACTTTTGGCAGAAAGAGGTGCTGGGAGTGATTGGGGCAGTAGACATTGGCCAGGGTGATAGGCCTATGATATAGGAGCCCTGTGACCACTAAATATCTGCCCTCCGGATCTTTGTATGCCTGTATGACCTGAAATGGCGTGTTTGCGCTAAACAATATCCCCACCCCGTTCTTTTTTTTGGGACCTGACGCGAAAATCGCCATAGGGTATCGGTGAGAGTACCACTTTGGTTCGTGATTGACTGAAAAGTCCTTTTCTTGTAGTAATATGATATCCGCACCCATTCTGTGCATATCCCTAGTGAGTATGGATCGCTTATTAGGACTGTTCATCCCCTTTACGTTTATCGTGACAAGCTCTATAGGGCGCGGTCTGTTCTGAATTGGTGCCATAGTGTGCGGGTGGGCCTGCAAGTGCCCGGAGGGCCTGGAGCGGCGGGGAAACGGGATTGGCTAGGAAGGGAGGTGAGTATCTATGGGAGAGAGAGGAGAAGGGGGAAAAGGAGGAAAGAGAAGAAAGAAAAATAAGAAAAAAAAAAAAAAAAAGGGGGGGAGTAATTAGAGGAGAAAAATGGGAGAGGATATGAGTTGTTATGAAAAGGGAATGGTAAGAGAATATGGGGGGGGGGGGAAAGAAAGGTGTACTGTGTTAGACGTCAATAGATAATTAACTGACTCTAACTAGACAGTTACTTCAATAGGTCGGGGGGGTAGTTGTCCCCGCACTTTCGCTATAAACATAAACATTTGTAATTAACTTAGTAAACTAACGTTCTCTAGTTACGCATTTCTAAACGGCATATCAAACCATAACAGTAAACAACATGTGAAACAAGGACTCCAAGCAGCAAGTATAGGAACAATTAATTATATAACCTGCTTAATCCAATATCCTATCCACAGGCTCACGCCTGTTCATCCTGTTCCACTCCCTCCCCTGGCTACTTCTATGTGTATCTTTATTAATAGTTCCGCCCTCCCAGCCCCCGGCGCCCAGTCCGGCGCCGGGGGCCGCGAGGGCAGGTCCCCCCACTCTGTTTTCCATGTTATGTATGTAGGTGTGATTATGAGGAGAAGGTGTGTTAGGTCGTGAAAAATCAATTGCTTTCTGCAATTGAAAGAGTGTACTGGTAGCACTCAACAGCAAAACACTAATGAATTGGCCTGATATGCCTAGGTACTCGGCCCCAGACAGGACGTTTAAAACTTAACTTTTATTAGTCTTATGATAAAAAAGAAAAAAGAATATTAAAATTCCAACTGATGTAGAAATGGGAGAATGTAACTCCTGAGGAGAATAATCTGACAAATAAGCGATATGCTCTCCAAGTTGTGTCTACTTGGGGGGAGGAGGAGATAATTCCACATATAATAATTCCCAAAAATTATAGAATTGTATTTCTTCCTTGTTGTTACCTCCCTCTTGTGGGTAGATTCCTCACAAATAAAAGGGGTGAGTGAGACTACTAGATAGAGAACCCCCACTTTTAATTTCCAATGGAATATACTAATATAGGAGTCACAATTATTGATATTTGTACTTTAAGATATCATGCAATAGTCACCATGCACCACAATAGGTATTAAATTCAAAAATAGAGAATAAACTGAAATTGCTCAGGTGTGTAACTCCCAATGCTGGGCACTATGTTTATGCTTCTTTACTATTGAAAGGACACAAATAGTGGTGTTCTGTAGGCTGTTCTAATTTCTAATAATACCACCAGTGAATCCAAGTCTGTTAACATTCACTGAGAGTGCAACAGATATCTTAATTGAGATTTTCTAATAGGTGTTGCGAGTTGCTACAGAATACTCTATAGGTGATTCAATTTTATAGAGTCCTGGTTACTTTTTAATGTTACACTATATTTGTGCTTGATTTTTCTGTATTGAAGATCTTAGGTGGATACCATGTTATCATATGTACCAGTGAAGGTCTATTTATAAAATTACAAATGCGGTATGAGGTTATGTTAAATGTATTAAGCCTGGGGGAAACCCCTGTTTTTATACTGCCGGTTGTATAAAACCGCTATTTGTACATTATGTTCAATGTGGTTCACTTGAATATGCAATATTAGAGCAATTCTGATAGACAGTAGATTCGTATCTGATCAGTGTGTTTGGTGCACTATATAAATCTGGAAATAAATTTGTAACTCCAGGGTCCTTGTTGCTTATATATTTATATATATAGTGGAGTTGTTACACCGTTTGTAAATGACTCTCCGGTATTATCATAATTATATTCCAGGTTACCGGGTATAGGTTTTTAGCAGGGTCTCTATATATTAGATGCTTAATTTAATTTGAGCTAAATCGACTCACTGCTTTTTGGTCTAAGTGCTTCGTATAAAGTTAAGTACTGTATATTTAAAGACCGAATGTAGTTTCGGCTGAGTCGGCTCACCGCTTGTGTCTAAGGTGCCTGTTTGTTATTAGACACCGTTCGGTAATTGCATTAAAGAAGGAATACCTTCATTGATAGGATTACATAGATCTAAAGCGGCTCGGTTAGCTAGGTCTCACTCACACACAGGCATACCATTTAAGTTAAATTCTAATAAAACATTCTGCTACCATTTCACACAGTGGTTAAGTTAAAAAAGGAGAATAGTCTCCAGCTTCCCTCAGGGGGAAGCTGGAGACTATTCTCCTTTTTTAACTTAACCACTGTGTGAAATGGTAGCAGAATGTTTTATTAGAATTTAACTTAAATGGTATGCCTGTGTGTGAGTGAGACCTAGCTAACCGAGCCGCTTTAGATCTATGTAATCCTATCAATGAAGGTATTCCTTCTTTAATGCAATTACCGAACGGTGTCTAATAACAAACAGGCACCTTAGACACAAGCGGTGAGCCGACTCAGCCGAAACTACATTCGGTCTTTAAATATACAGTACTTAACTTTATACGAAGCACTTAGACCAAAAAGCAGTGAGTCGATTTAGCTCAAATTAAATTAAGCATCTAATATATAGAGACCCTGCTAAAAACCTATACCCATGTAACCTGGAATATAATTATGATAATACCGGAGAGTCATTTACAAACGGTGTAACAACTCCACTATATATATAAATATATAAGCAACAAGGACCCTGGAGTTACAAATTTATTTCCAGATTTATATAGTGCACCAAACACACTGATCAGATATGAATCTACTGTCTATCAGAATTGCTCTAATATTGCATATTCAAGTGAACCACATTGAACATAATGTACAAATAGCGGTTTTATACAACCGGCAGTATAAAAACAGGGGTTTCCCCCAGGCTTAATACATTTAACATAACCTCATACCGCATTTGTAATTTTATAAATAGACCTTCACTGGTACATATGATAACACGGTATCCACCTAAGATCTTCAATACAGAAAAATCAAGCACAAATATAGTGTAACATTAAAAAGTAACCAGGACTCTATAAAATTGAATCACCTATAGAGTATTCTGTAGCAACTCGCAACACCTATTAGAAAATCTCAATTAAGATATCTGTTGCACTCTCACTGAATGTTAACAGACTTGGATTCACTGGTGGTATTATTAGAAATTAGAACAGCCTACAGAACACCACTATTTGTGTCCTTTCAATAGTAAAGAAGCATAAACATAGTGCCCAGCATTGGGAGTTACACACCTGAGCAATTTCAGTTTATTCTCTATTTTTGAATTTAATACCTATTGTGGTGCATGGTGACTATTGCATGATATCTTAAAGTACAAATATCAATAATTGTGACTCCTATATTAGTATATTCCATTGGAAATTAAAAGTGGGGGTTCTCTATCTAGTAGTCTCACTCACCCCTTTTATTTGTGAGGAATCTACCCACAAGAGGGAGGTAACAACAAGGAAGAAATACAATTCTATAATTTTTGGGAATTATTATATGTGGAATTATCTCCTCCTCCCCCCAAGTAGACACAACTTGGAGAGCATATCGCTTATTTGTCAGATTATTCTCCTCAGGAGTTACATTCTCCCATTTCTACATCAGTTGGAATTTTAATATTCTTTTTTCTTTTTTATCATAAGACTAATAAAAGTTAAGTTTTAAACGTCCTGTCTGGGGCCGAGTACCTAGGCATATCAGGCCAATTCATTAGTGTTTTGCTGTTGAGTGCTACCAGTACACTCTTTCAATTGCAGAAAGCAATTGATTTTTCTAGTTTGCCTCTCTTAGTGTACAGCACCTAAGTCCCCGCATATATTGCCTTTTTGTTATCTCTCAAATTCCAGGAGAATACAACATATTGAGGGACACAGCTATTGTAGTGCCGTTGTTGTTTTTCTTTTTTGTTTTCTCGTGTTAGGTCGTGAGTCTTCTGTCTGTTCCCTGTTAACTGACTAATTACACTGCAAGTACACATGTTACCCAATAGGACATGCCCATGTTATCTAATTCCAAGTACAGTTATAAATACATAACATCAGGTTAACATTGATATCTATAAACATTTGTGCAACATACGACCTTTAAATGATCCAGGCAGTACCAGTTCTGTATCAACAGGTTATTTATGTCTTACAACCAAGAGTTCTTCTGTTCTTTGAATTTTTGTTCACTGTGCTAGTGGCCGGCGGTCCCCAAATGGGGGCCTCCTCGGGGCCCTGCGGTTATCATCATCAATGTCCTGTGGTGGGGCGATGTGGATATCAAGTGCTTGGGTGAAGCTGGGTAGGTCTTCTATAGATTTAAGGACATGTGAGGTATTGTTCTTTGTTGCTATCAGACAGGTGGGAAAACCCCACCTATATGGGATCCTATTGTCCCTAAGGACTGCTGTAATGAACCTCATGTCCCTTCGTTTTTGCAGAGTTGTTGGGCAAAGATCGGAGTATACCTGAATTTCAGATCCTCTGAATTCTATCGGGTGCTGTGCCCTGGCAAGCCTTAGAATATCCTCTTTGTCCTTAAACGACAGCATCTTCATTATGATGTCCCTAGGCGGGGCTCTGCTTGGTGGTTTAGGCCTCAGAGCTCGGTGTGCTCTTTCTATCTGTACCTCTGAGGCAGACTCGTCCTTCTTTAGATGTCTGACGAATTCCTGTATGTAGCTCTGCAGGGCAGGGGGATCAACAGCTTCTGTTACTCCCCTGAGCCGGAGGTTGTTCCTCCGGCTCCTGTTCTCCAGATCCTCCACCCGATCCATGAGAGCCTGTACAGTGCCATCCTGGGCCTGCAAGCAGCTATTCTGATGCTGTAGGTCTGAGCTCAGTGTGTCCTGTTTCTCTTCTATAATAGTGACCCGCTGATCTACAGTTTCTATATTCCTTTTAAGCTCTCCAAACATAGATTTAAAGTCCATCATGGCCTCTTTAATATCCTCTTTAGAGGATAGATGTCTTATGTCTTCTTTTGTGAGGTAGAGTGAGCTGTATGCTTGCCCCTCAGGCTCATGAACCATTGCCATTATTACCTGCCTCGCTATGCTCTGACTCCCACCTCCAGCTAGTGTTGTAGATTCAGATGGGGTGAAATAGTTCTCCAAAGCTGAGGATTGTGCAATTTTTGGCAATTTGGCAGACCTTTTGCTTGACATCTCTTATTGCAGTACTGTGCTTTTATCTTTGTCTTTAATTAGGCCTAATGATCTCCTGCAGCTCTAAGTGAAGCAGGTCTCAGTGTGCACCCACTAGGTTTTTTAACGTATCTTTCGTATCAAGTCAAGCTGATCTGGTTTGTGATGGATTACTTGTAGAATGCTGGGGCTTCTAATTTGTGTCCTGTGAAGTATTGCAGTCTTTCTTCCTCAGCCTCCACTAGCCCGCGTTTGTATACTGTTAGTTCTTATCAGCAGAGCAGTTATATGTATTGCTGTAGCTGTAATTATTGTTATTGTTATTAGGGGCCTTGGTTATCTTAAGTGTATAATAGTCAGTTTGGCCCTTCTGTCATTTATTGCTTACTGATGGGTGTCTCTCTTTCCGTTCAGTTTCTCCTCTGCAGCGTGAGGTTGCAATGTGCTCTGGGTCACGCGGGTGCGGCCCAGCGCCGCGACCCTTCTCCGCGTCTGCGTTCAAGAGGATTTTAAAGTTATTGTCCCAGGAGATCGCAGCCACGCCAGGGATCGGGTACTCCTCTCCCTGCTATACAGGTGAGTTGTGTTGTGTTGCGAGTCTCCCGGTTCGCTCCGGGCACTTTAGGCTTCAGCGTGTGCGATGTCTGCCGGAGTGAGGGCCACCTTGCTGATTGCTTCAATTTTAGGGTCCTGATTGCCCCGCCAGCCAGATCCGCCACTATTAGTTTATTTAATTCAGCATGAGAACGTTAGTTTTAGGCGAAAGTTTAAGGGGACTACAGAGCTCTAAGGGGATGCTGCCATCTTGGATCGCGGCTAAGCTCCGCCCCCAGTAATTACTTTTTATATGGAGAGATGGGCACTAATTACTTTTTATATAGAGGTCTGGTCACTTATTACTTTTATATAGAGGGCTGGTCACTAATGACTTTTTATATAGAGGGCTGGTCACTTATTACTTTTTATATAGAGGGCTGGTCACTAATTACTTTTTATATAGAGGGTTGGTCACTAATAACTTTTTATATAGAGGGCTGGTAACTAATTACTTTTTATACAAAGGGTTGGTCACTAATGACTTTTATATAGAGGGATGGTCACTAATGACTATTTATATACAGGTCTGGTCACTAATAACTTTTTATATAGAGGGCTGTTCACTAATAACTTTTTATATAGAGGGCTGGTAACTAATTACTTTTTATATAGAGGGCTGGTCACTTATTACACTTTATATAGAGGGCTGGTCACTTATTACTTTTTATGTAGAGGGCTGGTCACTAATGACTATTTATATACAGGGTTGTTTACTAATTACTTTTTATACAAAGGGTTGGTCACTAATCATTTTTTATATAGAGGGCTGGTCACTAATGACTATTTATATAAAGGTCTGGTCACTAATAACTTTTTATATAGAGGGCTGTTCACTAATGATTTTTTTATATAGAGGGCTGGTAACTAATTACTTTTTATATAGAGGGCTGGTAACATTACTTTTTATATAGAGGGCTAGTCACTCATTATGTTTTTTATATAGAGATGGTCACTTTTTACTTTTTATTTAGACGGTTGGTCTTTAATGACATTTTATATAGAGAGCTAGTCACTAATGACTTTTTATATAGAGGGCTGGTCAGTAATTACTTTTTATATGGAGGGCTGGGCACTAATTACTTTTTATATAGATGGCTGTTCAGTAATTACTTTTTATATGGAGAGATGGGCACTAATTACTTTTTATATAGATGTCTGGTCACTTATTACTTTTTATATAGAGGGCTGGTCACTAATGACTATTTATTTACAGGGCTGTTCACTAATTACTTTTTGTACAAAGGGTTGGTCACTAATGACATTTTATATAGAGGGCTGGTCACTAATGACTAATTATATACAGGTCTGGTCACTAATAACTTTTTATATAGAGGGCTGGTCACTAATGACTAATTATATACAGGTCTGGTCACTAATAACTTTTTATATAGAGGGCTGTTCACTAATTACTTTTTATATGGAGGGCTGTTCACTAATGACTATTTATATAGAGGGCTGGTCACTAATGACTATATACAGGTCTGGTCACTAAAATTTTTTTATATAGAGGGCTGTTCACTAATGACTTTTTATATAGAGGGCTGGTCATTTATTACGTTTTAAATAGAGGGCTGGTCACTTTTTACTTTTATTTAGAGGGTTGGTCACTAATGACATTTTATATAGAGGGCTGGCCACTTATTACTTTTTATATGGAGGGCTGTTCACTAATGACTTTTTATATAGAGGGCTGGTCACTAATGACTTTTTATATAGAGGGCTGGCCACATATTACTTTTTATATAGAGGGCTTGTCACTATTGACTTTTTATATAGAGGACTGGTCACTAATTTCTTTTTATATAGAGGGCTGGTCATTAATGACTTTTTATATAGAGGGCTGGTCACTTATTACTTTTTATATAAAGGGCTGGTCACTAATTACTTTTTTATATAGAAGGCTGGTCTCTAATTATTTTTTATATACAGGGCTGTTCACTAATGACTATTTATATGGAGGGCAGGTCAATAATAACATTATATATAGAGGGCTGGTCACCTATTACTTTTTATATAGAGGGCTGGTCACTTTTTACTTTTTATTTAGAGGGCTGGTCACTAATGACATTTTATATAGAGGGCTGGCCACTTATTACTTTCTATATGGAGGAATGGGCACTAATGACTTTTTATATAGAGGGCTAGTCACTTATTACTTTTTATATAGAGGGCTGGTCACTAATGACATTTTATATAGAGAGCTAGTCACTAATGACTTTTTATATAGAGGGCTGGTCAGTAATTACTTTTTATATGGAGGGCTGGGCACTAATTACTTTTTATATAGAGGGCTGGTCAGTAATTACTTTTTATATGGAGAGATGGGCACTAATTACTTTTTATATAGAGGTCTGGTCACTTATTACTTTTTATATAGAGGGCTGGTCACTAATGACTTTTTATATAGAGGGCTGGCCACTTTTTACTTTTTATATAGAGGGCTGGTCACTAATGACATTTTATATAGAGGGCTGGTCAGTAATTACTTTTTATACAAAGGGTTGGTCACTAATGACTTTTATATAGAGGGCTGTTCACTAATGACTTTTTATATGGAGGGCTGTTCACTAATGACTTTTTATATAGAGGGCTGGCAACTAATTACTTTTTATATAGAGGACTGGTCACTTATTACATTTTATATAGAGGGCTCATCACTTATTACTTTTTATATAGAGGGCTGGTCACTAATGACTATTTATATACAGGGTTGTTTACTAATTACTTTTTTCAAAGGGTTGGTCACTAATGACTTTTTATATAGAGGGCTGGTCACTTTTTACTTTTTATATAGAGGGCTGGTCAGTATTTACTTTTTAGATGGAGGGATGGGCACTAATTACTTTTTATATAGAGGGCTGGTCAGTAATTACTTTTTATATGCAGAGGTGGGCACTAATTACTTTTTATATAGAGGTATGGTCACTTATTACTTTTTATATAGAGGGCTGGTCACTAATGACTTTTTATATAGAGAGCTGGCAACTTATCATTTTTTATATGGAGGTCTGGTGACTTATTAGTTTTTATATAGAGTGCTGGTCACTTTTTACTTTTTATATAGAGGGCTGGTCACTTATTACTTTTTGGATAGAGGGCTGGTCTCTTTTTACTTTTTATATAGAGGGCTGGTCACTTATTACTTTTTATATAGAGGTCTGGTCACTTATTACTTTTTATATAGAGGGCTGGTCACTAATGACTGTTTATTTACAGGGCTGTTCACTAATTACTTTTTATATAGAGGGCTGGTCACTAATGACTATTTATATTCAGGGCTGTTTACTAATTACTTTTTATATAGAGGGCTGTTCACTAATTACTTTTTATATAGAGGGCTGGTAACTAATTACTTTTTATATAGAGGTCTGGTCACTTTTTACTTTTTATAAAGAGGGCTAGTCACTAATGACTATTTATTTACAGGGCTGTTCACTAATTTCTTTTTATACAAAGGGTTGGTAACTAATGACTTTTTATATAGAGGGCTGTCCACTAATGACTTTTTATATAGAGGGCTGGTCACCAATGACTATTTATATACAGGGCTGGTCACTAATGACTATTTATATAGAGGGATGTTCACTAATTACTTTTTATATGGAGGGCTGTTCACTAATTACTTTTTATATAGAGGGCTGGTCACTTATTACTTTTTATATAGAGGGTTGGTCACTAATGACTATTTATATACAGGGCTGTTTACTAATTACTTTTTATACAAAGGGTTGGTCACTAATGACTTTTTATATAGAGGGCTGGCCACTAATGACTTTTTAATATAGAGAGCTGGTAACTAATTACTTTTTATATAGAGGGCTGGTCACTAATGACTATTTATATACAGGGCTGTTTACTAATTACTTTTTATATAGAGGGCTGGTCACTAATGACTATTTATTTACAGGGCTGTTTACTAATTACTTTTTATACAAAGGGTTGGTCACTAATGACTTTTTATATAGAGGGCTGGTCACTAATGACAATTTATATACAGGTCTGGTCACTAATAACTTTTTATATAGAGGGCTGTTCACTAATGACTTTTTATATAGAGAGCTGGTAACTAATTACTTTTTATATAGAGGGCTGTTCACTTATTACTTTTTATATAGAGGGCTGGTCACTAATGACTATTTATATACAGGGCTGTTTACTAATGACTTTTTATATAGAGAGCTGGTAACTAATTACTTTTTATATAGAGGGCTGGTCACTTATTACTTTTTATATAGAGGGCTGGTCACTAATGACTATTTATATACAGGTCTGGTCACTAATAACTTTTTATATAGAGGGCTGTTCACTAATGACTTTTTATATAGAGAGCTGGTAATTAATTACTTTTTATATAGACGGCTGGTCACTTATTACTTTTTATATAGAGGGCTGGTCACTAATGACTATTTATATACATGGCTGTTTACTAATTACTTTTTATATAGAGGGCTGGTCACTAATGACTATTTATATACAGGGCTGTTTACTAATTACTTTTTATACAAAGGGTTGTTCACTAATGACTTTTTATATAGAGGGCTGGCCACTAATGACTATTTATATGCAGGTCTGGTCACTAATAACTTTTTATATAGAGGGCTGTTCATTAATGACTTTTTATATAGAGAGCTGGTAACTAATTACTTTTTATATAGAGGGCTGGTCACTTATTACTTTTTATATAGAGGGCTGGTCACTAATGACTATTTATATACAGGGCTGTTTACTAATTACTTTTTATATAGAGGGCTGGTCACTAATGACTATTTATTTACAGGGCTGTTTACTAATTACTTTTTATACAAAGGGTTGGTCACTAATTACTTTTTATATAGAGGGCTGGTCACTAATGACAATTTATATACAGGTCTGGTCACTAATAACTTTTTATATAGAGGGCTGTTCACTAATGACTTTTTATATAGAGAGCTGGTAACTAATTACTTTTTATATAGAGGGCTGGTCACTTATTACTTTTTATATAGAGGGCTGGTCACTAATGACTATTTATATACAGGGCTGTTTACTAATGACTTTTTATATAGAGAGCTGGTAACTAATTACTTTTTATATAGAGGGCTGGTCACTTATTACTTTTTATATAGAGGGCTGGTCACTAATGACTATTTATATACAGGTCTGGTCACTAATAACTTTTTATATAGAGGGCTGTTCACTAATGACTTTTTATATAGAGAGCTGGTAACTAATTACTTTTTATATAGAGGGCTGCTCACTTATTACTTTTTATATAAAGGGCTGGTCACTAATTACTTTTTATATAGAGGGCTGGTCACTTATTACTTTTTATATAGAGGGCTGGTCACTAATTACTTTTTATATAGAGGGCTGTTCTCTTATTATTTTTAATATAGAGGGCTTGCCTCTTAATATTTTTTATATACAGGGCTGTTCACTAATGACTATTTATATGGAGGGCAGGTCAATAATGATATACAGGAAACAGGTTAGCAATGGCACTATTGTAGGCAATCGCCACTGTATTAGATAATTAGAATAGTGAAAACTGGATATCTTCCAGTATATATCTTCACTTATCTTCTTATATTAGTCTCTGTGGGTTGGTGCTTGTGCACAAAAATAGAAATATACTGCAAGTTAGTGAAACCAGAGTAGTTTCACTAGAAAGTGTGCACTTCTAGCACTCTGCTGCCCAGACTAGGGGCTAGTACTACATGGGTAGATTAAAATATAACTTTAATTTAGAAAATGTAAAATATATTGAGAACAACAACATCATTCATACATTAAAATCCCAAAGAGAGAGAAACTCCCAAAGAGAGTACTGACTCACTAGATCACTTTAATCGTGAGTTTCTCTCTCTTTGGGATTTTAATGTATGAATGATGTTGTTGTTCTCAATATATTTTACATTTTCTAAATTAAAGTTATATTTTAATCTACCCGTGTAGTACTAGCCCCTAGTCTGGGCAGCAGAGTGCTAGAAGTGCACACTTTCTAGTGAAACTACTCTGGTTTCACTAACTTGCAGTACAGGTCACTAATGACTTTTTATATAGAGGGCAGGTCACTAATGACTTTTTATATAGAGGGCTGGTCACCTATTACTTTTTATATAGAGGGCTGGTCACTTATTATGTTTTATATAGAGGGCTGGCCACTTTTTACTTTTTATTTAGAGGGTTGGTCACTAATGACATTTTATATAGAGGGCTGGCCACTTATTACTTTATATATGGAGGGATGGGCACTAATGACTTTTTATATAGAGGGCTGGACACTTATTACTTTTTATATAGAGGGCTGGTCACTAATGACATTTTATATAGAGAGCTAGTTACTAATGACTTTTTATATAGAGGGTTGGTCAGTAATTACTTTTTATATGGAGGGCTAGGCACTAATTACTTTTTATATAGAGGGCTGGTCAGTAATTACTTTTTATATGGAGAGGTGGGCACTAATTACTTTTTATATAGAGGTCTGGTCACTTATTACTTTTTATATAGAGGGCTGGTCACTAATGACTTTTTATATAGAGGTCTGGTCACTTATTACTTTTTATATAGAGGGCTGGTCACTTATTACTTTTTATATAGAGGGCTGGTCACTTATTACTTTTAATATAGAGGGCTGGTCACTAATGACTGTATATTTACAGGGCTGTTCACTAATTACTTTTTATATAGAGGGCTGGTCACTAATGACTATTTATATACCAGGCTGTTTACTAATTACTTTTTATACAATGGGTTGGTACCTAATCAGTTTTTATTTATGATTTATTTATGATTGCATCAGCCAATAGGATTTTTCCTACCTTAATTCCGATTGGCTGATAGAATTCTATCAGCCAATCGGAATTGAAGGGACGCCATCTTGGATGATGTCACTTAAGGAACCTTCATTTTTCAAGAAGACGTTGGATGAAGAGGATGCTCCGCGTTGGACATCTAGAAGATGGAGCCGCTCCATGCCGGATGTATAAAGATAGAGGATGCCGTCTGGATGAAGACTTCTGCCCGTCTGGAGGACCACTTCTGCCTTTCTGGAGGACCACTTCTGCCGGCATCGTTGAGGACTTCTGCCCGGTTGGGTGAAGACTTCTCCCGGTAAGGTGATCTTCAAGGGGTTAGTGTTAGGATTTTTTAAGGGGGGATTGGGTGGGTTTTAGAGTAGGGTTGGTTGTGTGGGTGGTGGGTTTTAATGTTGGGGGGGCATTTGTACTTTTTTTTTACAGGTAAAATAGCTGATTACTTTGGGGCAATGCCCCGCAAAAGGCCCTTTTAAGGGCTATTTGTAATTTAGTGTAGGGTAGGGCTTTTTTTTATTTTTTGGGGGGGCTTTTTTATTTTGTTAGGGGGATTAGATTAGGTGTAATTAGTTTAAAAATCTTGTAATTTGTTTATTATTTTCTGTAATTTAGTGTTTGTTTGTTTTTTTTATTTAAATAATTTTATTCAATTTTATTTAATTGTTTGTATTTAATTTAGGGAATTAATTTAATTATAGTGTAGTGTTAGGTGTAATTGTAACTTAGGTTAGGTTTTATTTTACAGGTCAATTTGTATTTATTTTAACTAGGTAGTTAGTAAATAGTTAATAACTATTTAGTAACTATTCTACCTAGTTAAAATAAATACAAACTTGCCTGTAAAATAAAAATAAACCCTAAGCTAGATACAATGTAACTATTAGTTATATTGTAGCTATTTTAGGGTTTGTTTTATAGGTAAGTATTTAGTTTTAAATAGGAATAATTTAGTTAATGATAGGAATATTTATTTAGATTTATTTAAATTATATTTAAGTTAGGGGGTGTTAGGGTTAGGGTTAGACTTAGGTTTAGGGGCTAATACATTTAATATAGTGATGGCGACATTGGGGGCGGCAGATTAGGGGTTAATAAATGTAGGTAGGTGGCGGTGATGTAGGGGGGGCAGATTAGGGGTTAATAAGTACAATGTAGGTGGCGGCGATGTAGGGAGGGGCAGATTAGGGGTTAATAAGTATAATATAGGTGGCGGCGTTGTCAGGGGCGGCTGATTAAGGGTTTATAAGTATAATGTAGGTGGCGGCGATGTGGGGGGGCAGATTAGGGGTTAATAAGTACAATGTAGGTGGCGGCGATGTAGGGAGGGGCAGATTAGGGGTTAATAAGTATAATATAGGTGGCGGCGTTTTCAGGGGCGGCAGATTAAGGGTTTATAAGTATAATGTAGGTGGCGGCGATGTGGGGGGGCAGATTAGGGGTTAATAAGTATAATGTAGGTGGCGGCGGTGTCAGGGGTGGCAGATTAGGGGTTAATAAGTACAATGTAGGTGGCGGCGATGTAGGGAGGGGCAGATTAGGGGTTAATAAGTATAATATAGGTGGCGGCGGTGTCAGGGCAGCAGATTAGGGGTTAATAAGTATAATTTAGGTGACGGCAGTGTAGGGGGGGCAGATTAGAGGTGTTTAGACTCGGGGTACATGTTAGGGTGTTAGGTGTAAACGTTACCATAGGAATCAATGGGATATCGGACAGACAGCAGCGAACATAAGCTTTCGCTGCTTTCAGACTCCCATTGATTCCTATGGCATCCCCCGCCTTCAGGGCAGCGGATTGAAAACCAGGTACGCTGGGCCGGAATAGTGGCGAGTGTACCTGGTAGAAATTTGATAACTAGCAAAAGTAGTCATATTGTGCCGAATTTGCATTCAGAACACCTGTAATGACGTAAGCATCGATCTGTGTCGGACTGGGTCCGGCGGATCGTATGTTACATCACAAAATTCTACTTTTGCTGGTCTGTAGGGTTTCATAACTAAGGGTAATCAGGCTTGCCACAAATACGCTGCGCAATTCCAGCGTATTTGCGGTTGACGGCTTGATAAATAGATGTCACATTCTTTAATAAGGATACTTTTTGAGTATCAGTTATCATCTAAAAGATGTTGCTTTATCTTTTTTCCATCTCTGTGAAACAGAGAGGAACAATGTGCCCGTAACAACAAATGTCAGGGTGTTAAACTAATCCTCTATTTAGATTCCTGTCATTCTCTTGCCCCATTATGAATGACTGAAATATATATTAGGTCTCTTTGCAATGACAACACTACAGGCAAGTTCCAGTTCACTGTCAGAAAATGAACAAAATGTTCTAGTTCCAGTCAGATGAAATATAAAATAGGACTTTATATTATAGCAATATAATGTTGTATTCCGATTTGTTAAAAAAAAAATATTATTTATTTTTAAAAAAAATGAAATCACTTTCTATCGCACTCTAATTACAGATTGAATAAATATTGAGCTCAACAATTATTTTATTATTCCCTAAATTAATTAAAACATTTTTTTTTTAATTTAAAGGGCATCTTTCTCTGGAGTCCTGTTAAACTTTTGTTTTGTAGACACCAACTGGCCAATGGGATTTTCAGTTGGGAACTCTACTGATCTGTTCCGCACAGCAACTCTCTCTTCCCTATAAATATCCCACCTAGCTGCACCCCCAGACTGATCCCTCTCATGACAACCCAAGTGCACCCACTCTATACTCCCCCCTACTCATCAACAGAATATCTGAAACCCAGTGTAAGGGCTTTAGAAAACTAATCAGAGAGCACCACCTAGTGACAAAGAAAATTGTAATTATTTTCCCTCGAGTGCAATCTAAATTTGTGTGCATTCGGTTAGCGGCGAGTGGAGACAAGGGGGCTCAATATATTAAGCAGCGGGTACTGCTTCGGAGGCCCATCGTATCCGGCTCGCCTGAAACAAAACTGAAGAAGCATAAGACGGCTGCTCCTTAACCTGTCCGCCACCTTTTTAGGTAAATGTTAGTTTTTTTAGTTTTTTTTATAAAGGTTAGTTTTTTGTCTTTCTGGTAAATGTTATAGCTTTTTTATTTTTTGTAATGTTAGTTTTTTTTTTAGGGTAAGTTTAGCTTTACATTTTATTTTGCAGGTAAGTTTTTATTTATTAGTTTTATTTATTTATTAGTTTGGATAGTTTTAATTTAATTTATGGGTATTTTAATTGGAGTCAAGTTAGGGGGTGTTACGTTAGGGGGCTATTAGCTTATTACTGTGTGTTGCGGGGGGTGGCGGTTTAGGGGTTAATAATTTTATTTAGATAGTTTGCGGTGGGGGGGTGGTTTAGGTGTTAAACATTTTATTAAGATAGTTTGCGTTGTGGGGGGATGGCAGGTTAGGGGTTAATAATTGTATTTAGATAGTTTGCAATGTGGGGGTGGTGGTTTAGGGGTTAATAATTTTATTTAGCTAGTTAGCAATGTGGGGGATAGCGGTTTATGGGTTAATAATTTTATTTAGCTAGTTAGCAATGTGGGGGATAGCGGTTTATGGGTTAATCATTTTATTTAGCTAGTTAGCAATGTGGGGGATAGCGGTTTATGGGTTAATAATTTTATTTAGTTAGTTAGCAATGTGGGGAATAGCGGTTTATGGGTTAATAATTTTATTTAGATAGTGTGCGATGTGGGGGATGGCGGTTTAGGTGTTATTAGGCTAGGTTACACTTGTATTTTAATAAATCTTTTTATTCAAACATCCTGTGAAAGTAACTGTCTACCCAACAGTATAAAGTGGGTGTACGCATTAACCTAAGCTTGGTTAAAGCTCCATCCCATGTGAGTAATCAATTGTACACACACATATTCTGCACTGAATACGGTTACAGAGTTACGCTATGTGGCACATTTTTGTTTCTTTTCTATGAGGATGAAACAAGACAGATCAGAAGTTTGAAGATTCCCAGGAAAGAATCCACATATCCTTATATGAACTTTATTTACGTCTCTATTATAATTTTATCACATTTATTTTGCTTATTAGGCTAGGTGCTTATGGTAGGTCCCTTTTTTTGTCGGTTTTGCTAGTATCTATTCCTATATATATCTGTATATATTTATATATACATTTAAAAATAAAATACATTTTTCTTCTATGTATAGAACATTAGAATGTAAAATATTCATGACTGCCTTTAGTTTAGCACGTGTTCGGGTTAATGTTATTTTTTTTTTTAAAAAGCGCACTCTCCATTGAAGTCTAGGGTGACAAGAAGTTAACGCTGTTGTGATAGCTGAAATTAGCGCATTTTAGGTTTTGCTCGCGAGGAAACAATTTGCTTCCAACTTTTAATACGCTCGATAACATACTAAATAGTGCATCACTTGTAATCTGGCCCTCTCTAATTGATCTTGTATCTGTAGAAGGATATATATACTAGACATGCATTTCTTTTGTTGAATGCAAAGTTGAATGCAAATTCCTTAATAAAACACGTTTTCACAAAACGAATATTTGAACGAATGCATGTCGAAATTTAAAGAAAACTAATAAATACTGACAAAATTCGTTAGTATTCATTCATTTCCTTTAAATTACCGAAGGGTTTAAAAATACTAAACTCTAGTGTGCTGGATTGCAGCGCTAATCCCAACCCTTCTTCACAGAGTCCCTGAAGCACCCTAATAGGAGGCTTAGGGGCATATTTATCAAAGAGTCAACTGACAAAAAGCTTAAATCCAGCGTCGTATTTGTCACAAGATTGATCCGCAGTAGTTATCAAAGTGTCAAGATCGGCAAATGTTGAAATTTGTGACGTAATATACGCTCCCACGATCTCTATCCGAAGCAGATCGATGCTTGCGTCATTACAGATGTTTTGAATTCTGATTCGACTCTACTTGAGCCTTTTCCAAATTTATCAAACATTTAACAGGTACGCTAGCGTCTATTCCGATGCAGCGTACCTAGTTTTCAATCCGCCTCCCTTGAGGCTGTGGATGCCATAGAAATCAATGGGAGTCTGAAAACACAGAAAGCTTATTTTCGATGCTGCGAGAGAATGAAGTACAGTATATTACATAATAAAAGTAAATTAGAAACTTTATTTAAATTGTATACCCTTTCTAAATCAAACAATATTATTGCTCCACATTTGGTGCACTAGTAGATATAGGGATACAAATGAAAAATACATTACTACTTATGGATTATGTTACAAATTTGTCTCTCATTACAAAGCAAGGGGACAATAACTCTCCCCTTCGCACCAAATTTGACGCAACACTTTTCGCACCAATTATGATCCAAACTCTTAAACAACCCACACGCTAGTCAATTTTTCAACCACTTTTGATCATATGCATAATCACATGATTTATGATACCAGCCAATCTGATTTAAATATACATTTTAAACTATCACTAACTAATCAAATTGCTCGATAATTGTGTCATTGATCACTCATCAGAACTTGTAAGTGCCATTTGTTACATTGTGTATTATACTTTGAAAGTATGTATATGTGAAATTAGTATTAAAGATAAACATTGATGCTGACATTAGGACACACAGTGTAATATTTTAGAGAATTATTTTAAAATTCGAATTAATGTTTGATTCAATATAATCTTAAGCTGATAGCTCAAAGGGATAGCCCACTTAACATTAAACTGTCATGATACAGCATAAATTAAAATCACCTCTTTACTGTCATGCTATTTTCAGCGTATTTCTTCCTTCTCTTGAATTTTTTTTTCAGTAAGAAATGTCATCTTATATGCCAGCCCATTTTATAACACCTGTGTAGGGGTGGTTTTTAAAACTAGATTGCAATCAGGAGGGGTTACACAGGTACAGAGAGAAAACTGCCCCAGCTCTTAATATATCCATTGATTGCAAATAAATACATATGATACCCTGATTAAATGTTATATTCGCAAATATTCCTGCTCAGAATAATAATAAATTTACACTATGTACATATAGTGGTATAAATAAACACAGAGACAACATTGTTTAGAACAAAAAAGGAAACTTAGGGACATGTAAATATGTTTGCAAAAGATTTCTGACATAGCACACATAAATATATTACACATAATACATATTAATTTATGTGAAAGTATCATATAACAGATTTTTTTTGTATAACAATTAAATATAAAAATAACTTTCTATAAGATATTGTTTATTGAGGTATAAATGTAGCTATTGAAATGATATAAATAAAGTTGGGAAAAACCCGAATAACCACATTATCAATGACTGTTAGTTAACAGCCGTCCGATGCTCATTGTGCCGTACTTCACGCGCATGTTTTTGACAGGTTTTTTGATAAATAAGTTTGTTGAAGTTTTTTGGGGAATCTTTAACCACATTCAGAGTAAACATAATTTCCCACAAGCTAAATTAGTGTTACCGGATTATTTGCTTTGAAATACTCTATGGGGCTATTATTAGCAGGAATGTAAATGTCTGAGCTCAGGAACAGAGAGACACATCCATAGCTGAGATTTTTTTAAGTCTAAACTGGAGTACAATTACATTGAGATGCATTTGAGTCTCAGAAGTTAGACATTTGTGGTTAAATAAAGTAAAATAGAAAAAGAGACTGGAAATTTAACAGTATTTACTGAAATGTACCATGCTGAGAAATGTACCATGTTAAGAAATATATACAGTATCCCACAAAAGTGAGTACACCCCTCACATTTTTGTAAATATTTTATTATATCTTTTCATGTGTAAACACTGAAGAAATTACAGTTTGCTACAATGTAAAGTAGTGAGTGTACATAGCCTGTATAAAAGAGTAAATTTGCTGTCCCCTAAAAATAACTCAACACACAGCCATTAATGTCTAAACCATTGGCAACAAAAATGAGTACACCCCTAAGTGGAAATGTCCAAATTGGGCACAATTAGCCATTTTCCCTCCCAGTGTCATGTGACTCGTTAGTGTTACAAGGTCTCAGGTGTGAATGGGGAGCAGGTGTGTTAAATTTGGTGTTATCACTCTCACACTCTCTTATACTGGTCACTGGAAGTTCAACATGGCACCTCATGGCAAATAACTCTCTGAGGATCTGAAAAAAAGAATTGTTGCTCTATGTAAAGATGATCTAGGCTATAAGAATATTGTCAAGACCCTGAAACTGAACTGCAGCACGGTGGGTAAGACCATACATTGGTTTCACAGGACAGGTTCCATTCAGAACAGGCCTTGCCATGGTCGACCAAAGACGTCGAGTGCACGTGCTCAGCGTCATATCCAGAGGTTGTCTTTTGGAAATAGACATATGAGTGCTGCCAGCATTGCTGCAAAGGTTGAAGGAGTGGGGGGACAGCCTGTCAGTGCTCACACCATACGCCGCACACTGCATCAAATTGGTCTGCATGTCTGTCGTCCCAGAAGGAAGCCTCTTCTAAAGATGATGCACAAGAAAGCCAGCAAACAGTTTGCTGAAGACAAGCAGACTAAGGACATGGATTACTGGAACCATGTCCTGTGGTCCGATGAGACCAAGATAAACTTATTTGGTTCAGATGGTGTCAAGCGTGTGTGGCGACAACCAGGTTAAAATTTCAAAGACAAGTGTGTCTTGCCTACAGTCAAGCATGGTGGTGGGAGTGTCATGGTCTTGGCTTGCATGAGTGCTGCCGGCACTGGGAGCTACAGTTCATTAAGGGAATCATGAATGACAACATGTACTGTGACATACTGAAGCAGAGCATGAGCGCCTCCCTTTGGAGACTGGGCCGCAAGGCAGTATTCCAACATGATAACGACCCTAAACAAACCTCCAAGACGACCATCATGGAGGAGTGGAAGAGGACTCCAGTGGCAACCTGTGAAGCTGGTGAACTCCATGCCCAGGAAGCTTAAGGAAGTGCTGGAAAATAATGGTGGCCACACAAAATATTGACACTTTGGGCCCAATTTGGATATTTTCAATTAGGAGTGTACTCACTTTTGTTGCCAACGGTTTATACATTAATGGCTGTGTGTTGAGTTATTTTAGAGGACAGCAAATTTCCATTGTTATACAGGCTTACATTTACTACTTTACATTGTAGAAAAGATATAATAAAATAATTACAAAAATGTGAGTGGCGTACTCACTTTTGTGAGATATTGTATATATAAGTTTCGAGCGCATAAAAACTATTCCACACACAAACACGCATACATTTATATATACTATACTATATATATATATATATATATATATATATATATATATATATAGAGTCCCATCGAAGAAAGGCACTCACTGGTCTTCATAAAATGTAACATTTATTTCAATTTATCAATAAAATAAAGACATAACGTTTTGGTGTAATCTTACACCTTTGTCAAATGTCATAAGAATGGTTCACAAAAAACAGAATCTAAAAACATATGAATTTGTATATATTGATTTTTGTATAGATTGAGGGCATTCACTTTTATTAATTTTATTTAATTTTTAATTAATTCCTTCCATTCAAACATAATTATTTTTAATAGTTGGACTATTGCATGCCAAAACATTTTTTCTCTTTATTACCCCAAAGATCACCTTATTACCCAAAAGAAACTGGCAATTAGTATGTCCTTGTCTCTTATCTTAGTCTAGAAGTGCAGTCTTTTATAAATATTAATTACACGTTCATACATATACACACACCTATACATACTTGCAATCATTGTTATTATTTTATGTTTTGTTAGGAGGTTACCTTTAATATTTTAAGCAGACAACACAGAGCAAAAGAAGTGAATTATTGTCAACTTCAAATGTATACATGTCAAATATGTTAAGGACACAGAATCTGATCCTGAAAGTCTTTATTGGTACCTTGTGACCTTTGACATGTCATTTTATCTTCTTGAGTATTTCTTACTAAAATTAGATTGCATACTTAAATTAATTATATAGCATTATATATAAATCACTTAGGGGGGAATTAGTTTTGGGAATAATCAATGACAAAGCCATAGAATGTGGAATCTGGTTGGACGCTTGAGGCTACCAGCCACAGATGTTTTTGGAACATTGTAGCACCCCTGCAATGGAACCTGCCAATGTGTTGGATAATACATTTACTAATAAATTAGGATGAATAAATAAATATAACTAATGAGTCCATTTAAATTATAAGTCAATCAACTTGGTTATCTGGATTTAATATTTATTTTTTAAACATCATTTGTATATAACAAATGATGTATCTGGCATTTTTTATTATTATTGAATGCAAAGAGATGTATATAATTTGCCGTGCTCTGTACTAAACCTAAAAATCAATATTGAATTGAATTTATTACTTGGAAAATTGTTTCCCTCTGTTTAGCAAGACTTAGACAGGAATGTTTAGAATGAATGTGTACAGAAGCCCAGATCAAGTTTAAGGTGATCAAGGTCACAATCAGAGATGAGAACTTGCCACAAAGTAATAAATCATTTACATTCTTATCCTACCATCTTAGTGAATGCTACAATATATACTGTATCTCTCTGGAACTGAAACTGGTGTATAACAACAAGTAGATTTAGATGAACTAGACTTGCAGGCTACTAGGGCTAGGTTGAATTTTTGGAGAGTCCCTGAAATGACTAAATAAAATACTTCAAGTATAAAAAATTTTGAGTTACAAAACAGACTATAGTTCATACTGACAGGTCGCATCTTTTTGCACGCATTGGGTAATGCGCGCATTCCAAGTTAAAAGTAAAGAGTTTTCACATGAGAACTTACCTGATGATCGCAAAAAGCCGAAGTTACAATATTGCACCCTTATTAACATATTCCCCCATTGAAGTCAATGAAGCACAAAAAGTGTAAAAAAAACCCCTACTTGCACGCAATCCTGATTACATTTTCTCAAGTGCGCTAACCCGACATGAAAATATGAATATTTCACATTCTATTGTACTTCACATAGCAGAATAGGTTCTATATACCTGTATATCATGTTTTTCTGCATTTTTTTTTAAATAACTTGCACATCTTGTAAGTGTATACAATATGAATACTCGTTGTAAGGCGTTATCTTAAGACGGGGGTATCACTTAGCATTTAGCAGTATTCTACACCTTCACCTGGAACTGAATGGGTTACTTGATGAGATATCTCGGGAACAGAATCAGACATGCAGCAGGTAAAAGTCTAATCACTGTTCTGTTTATTATAAGGCATACAATATTACATTATTTTAATTGTATTTATTTACTGGATTTACTAATCTGTCTCATAACTTCTTTGTTGGAATGTGAGTACACCAGTCAGCATGTTTTTCTGCATGCTAACTTTGGTCTGGAAATAAACACATAGGGGCTGATTTATCAATGTCTGGTGGAAATGATACGCTGTAGGGTATCATGTCCGCCAGACATCGCTGAATGCCGACAGCATACACTGTCGGCATTTAACATTACACAAGCAGTTCTGGTGAACTCATTGTGCTATGTCGCCCCCTGCAGATTCAAGGCCAATCGGCCTCTAGCAGGGTGTGTCAATCAACCCTATCGTATACGATTGGGCGGATTGATGTCCGTAGCCTCAGAGGCAGCTGATGAGTTAAGGAGCAGTGGTCTTAAGCCTGAAGTCTTGCGTGGAAACAGGACAATTAGTGGCCATTTGGCCCTTGTTAAATCCGCCGCATAGAACAGAAGGGAATAAAACACCTCTTATTAAATATTAAGGGATAGATTACAAGTGGAGCCCTAAATTATCTTGCTCCCGCAAACGGGCAAATTTGCCTGTTTGCGGGAGCTCAATAATTAACCAGCCATTACATTATTACTGCTCTGAAAATTAACCAGAGCTCAGATCTCTGGTTCATTTTCTAAAAGTGCCCTAAATGCCCTCCAAATAGAGGGCATTATAGTTTTTATTAGAAAAAATTACCTTTTTTTTTTATTAAAAAAAAAATGCACTAGGCAGTTTTGGGGCTTTAAAGTTGGTGGAAGTGGAGTGTTACAAAAAAAAAACAGTGCTAAAAAGTGCCTTTACATTGCGGTCCATGTGATCTGTGTGTTCCCATAGACCGCAATGACTATATAAATATATATGTATGTAATAATATGTGTATATACAAGTTTTAACACATAAATATATTTGTATATATTCAAATACATACAGTATATATATATTAAAAAAGCTGCACTACTTACCCCCTTCGCTGCATGAGGTTCTGAAGCCCATAGGAGCTTGCGTTCACATTGTGATTTACTTGTAATGCCAGCGCACATTATCATGCGCTGATATTACAAAGTGGAGCACTAATATCGTTTGCATGCAAGCGATATTTAGCGCTCCACTTGTAATCTAGCCCTAATTATTGTATTTATTAATCATTTTGTCCCCTTAATACTATCTTAAAAGATACAGTAAATATTTAGAGATTTTTATAGGAAATGTTTAGTTATATCTATTAAATGATTTATAGAATATATGTCAAGTATTTATGTTGCCACTTTTCATGTAGTGTAGCTCAGAGCTTCAAAAGAATACTGCAGACTTTTTAAGGCTAACCCTGCACAATATCTGGCCCTGATTGGCTTAGCAGATACCAACTGCAAAGCTATGCAGTTTATAGTAACATAATGATCTTGGCTATCCATAACTTATTGAGAAGAGTCGGACTAATAAAAAACAATTGCAGCAAACAAGACGTTAATTCATTTTAAATATGTTTACAAGTGGCTGACATAACAGAAATGTCTTGAAATAGCACGGTGTTCAGTGTCCCTTTAACACAGAGGGTCATATTATTTAGTGACATTTTAAATCTTCTATTGTTGCTTAAATGAATTTCTAAGGAGCTGATTTTGAAAACACTGATATCTAATAGTTACTAAATTGCAACACACACATTACTGTATAATAATTATCCTTTTCTTGGGATGATCCAGTTTTTGGATTAGTGAGTTATTTTACCTACTTGTTTTACAATTTCAGATTTGAGTTCCTGGACCAATAACACAAATGTTTATTTTTCTTATTTCTCCTCAATTTTTTTCTCAAGATTATGGAAACCACTTTAGTTTAACAACAATGAAATTGACGACTTCTCAGCGCACTGGGGAATCATAATATTAAACTCAAGCATATCACTTGTCTTCTTCCTACTGAGATTGTAAATCAGTTCCCACTTCCATCTGGAAAAATGATCATTTATGATGGAGGATAAGAAACTGGAAAAAAACCTGTGAGAAATGACACCAACTCCCCATTATCCTGTCACCCTCCCAGAGAATGACTTGATTAGTGGATCCCACCACCAGTGAGAACACCTGTGCCTGGCAATGCTACTTATAGGGGGCATTCACTTCCTAGGGCATAAATAGCACACACATGGGTAGAAGGAAGTCTATAATGTGTTTGCAGAGTGTTCATTCATCTAGCACTTATTGGTCTAATTACTACTAGAGATTTATAAATGAGATATTAAACATTGTGTAGAAAACATGCTTAAAGGGACAGTCAACACTTTGAGATAGTAAGTAAAAAGGCTTAAAAGGGCATGAAACACATTTTTTCTTTCATGATTCAGATTAAACATTTCAATCCACTTCTATTATCTATTTTGCTTTATTCTTTGGTATTTTTAGTTGAAAAACATATGAGGTAGGCTCATGAACAGCAATACATTACTATGGGCTAGCTGCTGATTGGTTGCTGCAAATAAATGCTTCTTTTTGTTGGTTCACCAGATGGAACCCAAACATTTTCTTTCATGATTCAGACAGAGCATGTGATTTTAAACAACTTTCCAATTTACTTCTATTATCTAATTTGGTTGATTCCCTTGGTATCCTTTGTTGAAAAGCAAACCTGGGTAGGCTCAGGAACTGATAAATAGCTGCTGATTGGTGGCTGCATATATATATATATATATACCTCTTGCCATTGGCTTACCAGATGCATTCAGCTAGCTCCCAGTAGTGCATTGCTGCTACTTCAATCAAGGATACTGACAGAATTAAGAAAAATTGATAATAGAAGTAAATACAAAAGTTATTTAGCATTGTTTGTTCTATCTGGATCATGAAAGATAAATGTGTGGGTTTTAAAGGTGCAGTTGGAGTAAAGACAGACCGTTAGATACATACAAATTATTAACTAACACCTAGATTACGAGTCTTGCGTTAGCCTTAAAAAGCAGCGTTGAGAGGTCCCAACGCTGCTTTTTAATGCCCGCTGGTATTACGAGTCTGGCAGGTACAGGTGTACCGCTCACTTTTATTCCGTGACTCGAGCTTACCGCAAATCCCCTTACGTAAATTGTGTATCCTATCTTTTCAATGGGACTTGCCTAACGCCGGTATTACGAGTCTTGGAGAAAGTGAGTGGTACACCCTCTCCTGTCAAGACTCCTACCGCATTTAAAAGTCAGTAGTTAAGAGTTTTATGGGCTAACGCCGTAACATAAAACTCTTAACTAAAGTGCTAAAAAGTACACTAACAGCCATAAACTACCTATTAACCCCTAAACCGAGCCCCCCCCCCCCCATCCCAAACACTTAAATACATTTTTTAACCCCTAATCTGCCGACCGGACATCGCCGCCACTTTAATAAATTTATTAACCCCTAAACCGCCGCACTCCTACCTCGCAAACACTAGTTAAATTTTATTAACCCCTAACATCGCCGACACCTACCTACATTTATTAACCCCTAATCTGCCACCCCCAACGTCGCCGCCACTATATTAAATTTATTAACCCCTAAACCTAAGTCTAACCCTAAGTCTAACCCCCCTTAACTTAAATATAATTTAAATAAAACAAAATAAAATTACTACAATTAAATAAATGATTCCTATTTAAAAGTAAATACTTACCTATAAAATAAACTCTAAGGCCTAGATTTGGAGTTTGGCGGTAGCCGTGAAAACCAGCGTTACAGGCTCCAAATGCTGGTTTTAGGCTACCGCCGGTATTTGGAGTCAGTCAAAAAAGGGTCTAACGCTCCCTTTTCAGCCGCGACTTTTCCATACCGCAGATCCCCTTACGTCAATTGCGTATCCTATCTTTTCAATGGGATCTTTCTAACTCCGGTATTTAGAGTCGTGGCTGAAGTGAGCATTAGAATTCTAACGACAAAACTCCAGCCGCAGAAAAAAGTCAGTAGTTAAGAGCTTTCTGGGCTAACGCCGGTTTATAAAGCTCTTAACTACTGTGCTCTAAAGTACACTAACACCCATAAACTACCTATGTACCCCTAAACCGAGGCCCCCCCACATCGCCGACACTCGATTACATTTTTTTAACCCCTAATCTGCGGACCGCCACCTACGTTATCCTTATGTACCCCTAATCTGCTGCCCCTAACACCGCCGACCCCTATATTATATTTATAAACCCCTAATCTGCCCCCCACAACTTCACTGCCAGCTACCTACACTTATTAACCCCTAATCTGCCGTCCGCATGCCGCCGCCAGCTACATTATAGCTATGTACCCCTAATCTGCTGCCCTAACATCGCTGACCCCTATATTATATTTATTAACCCCTAACCTGCCCCCCACAACGTCGCCGCCACCTACCTACAATAATTAACCCCTAATCTGCCGACCGCAAAGAGCCGCCACCTACATTATAGCTATGTACCCCTAATCTGCTGCCCCTAACACCGCCAACCCCTATATTATAATTATTAACCCCTAATCTGCCCTCCCTAACATCGCCAACACCTAACTTCAATTATTAACCCCTAATCTGCCGACCGAATCTCGCCGCTATTCTAATAAATGTATTAACCCCTAAAGCTAAGTCTAACCCTAACACTAACACCCCCCTAAGTTAAATATAATTTAAATCTAATTAAATAAATTAACTCTTATTAAATAAACTATTCCTATTTAAAACTAAATACTTACCTGTAAAATAAACCCTAATATAGCTACAATATAAATCATAATTATATTATAGCTATTTTAGGATTTATATTTATTTTACAGGTAACTTTGTATTTATTTTAACCAGGTACAATAGCTATTAAATAGTTAAGAACTATTTAATAGCTAAAATAGTTAAAATAATTACAAAATTACCTGTAAAATAAATTCTAACCTAAGTTACAATTAAACCTAACACTACACTATCAATAAATAAATTAAATAAAATACCTACAATTACCTACAATTAAACCTAACACTACACTATCGATAAATTAATTAAATACAATACCTACAAATAACTACAATGAAATAAACTAACTAAAGTACAAAAAATAAAAAAGTAGTCTGTGAAAAGAAAGCAAAGACAGGCGCAGCCCAATTCAAGTGTAGTATTCTTTAATTCAGTGTAAGTGCACACATACAAATGGCTACTTACAAGAGGCACAAATAAAATCTGCATATAAAGGTATCTTTACATCCAAACTGTGTTATAATATAACATACAGCTATGAAACAAACTCTACGCGTTTCGTCTGAGGACGCCCAGACTTTCTCAAGAGATGAAAAATTAGAAGTGTTGCAAGCATGGTGCCTACCGGCTTTATAAAAGGGACCATTAATTGCATGATTAGTTACCAGCCAGTCAGAGTGTGGTGATACTGATTGGCAGGTGAGCTTGTTAAAGCTTTGCATTATTGTATGTTTGAAAAACATATAGGATTTGTTCAGTGTTACCACCTTGAATGCTATAGTAAACATTAAAATATGAACATAGATAAGAAAATAGACAATAAACTTTATGTTAAAAAACCTTGTTTGTTAAAAACTAGAAAAAATCTTAAAAACAATTTGTAGTTGTATACACTAAAATTAAAAATCTGATATTGTGTTTTTTTTTTTTTTTTTTTTTTTTTTTTTTAAAAAAAATAAAAAAAAAAAAAAAATTTTTTTTTAAAAATAAAGCTACATGAAAGCTTGCAGGTCTAATTCTAGGTTTAGACCTGATGGTTGCATGGTGTTAAGTTGGTAAATCCACCATGATTCTCTGCGTCTGAGTGTTAGAAGCCTGTTTGGAAATATATTGGGGGGTATCCAGTCTATGACTTGGATTTTAAGGGATGCAGGATTTGAATTATGATGTAATTTGAAATGTTCTGGCACACTGTGTGTCATGAGGCCATTTTTTATATTATTGACATGTTCTCCCAGCCTTGTACGTATATTTCTTTTGGTTCTTCCTATGTAAATCAAATTGCAGCTGCATTTTAGCAAATAAACTACATAGGTGGTACTGCAGTTGCTCTTATATTTCTGTTTGAATGTAATGTCACCCCCTGAGTTGGTAAAGGTAATCTCTCTATTTACATATTGGCACATGCCACATCTTGATACCCCACATTTGTAGGTGCCGGGTTTTTGTTGTAACCAGTGTGTTTTATCCTTAATTATACCAGGTTTATTGAAGTTACGCAATCTTGTGGGTGCTAAAATGTTTTTAAAATCCATATTTTTTCTGAAAGTTACCAATGGGTGATCTGGTAAAACATCGCCCAATATAGGATCTGCCTTTAAAACACCCCAGTGTTTCTTTAGGATGTTTTGTATTTCTCTGGAGCCCTGACTGTATGTTGTGATGAATCTGACATTGTTTAATGTATTTGATTGGCTCCTTCGTTTTAACTTATCAGTGGGGAGTAAAAGAGTTTTCCTGTCCATTAGAGAAACTTTAGTTTTGGCCTGTTCTAATAGCTCAATGGAATAGCCTTTTTCAGTGAATCTGGAGTCTAGTAGAGCGCACTCTTGATTGTAATCGCTTGTTTTGGTGCAGTTTCTCTTCACCCTATGGTATTGCCCCAGAGGAATGTTAGTCTTCCATCTGGGTAAATGGCCACTGCTAGCGTTGAGAAACCCATTCTTGTCAGTTGGTTTTCTAAAATTCTTCACTGCTACCTTATTATGTTCATCAATATATAAAATCAAATCCAGAAACTCTATTTGTGTAGTAACTATTTTTGACGTAAATTTAAGGTTATAATTATTGGTGTTGATGTGTTCTATGAACTCCTTACATAGTGTTTCACTTCCTCTCCAGATGATAATTACATCATCTATATACCGGAAATAACGTATTAGGTGACTGTAATAAGGGTTATTTGTCCAAATGTGATTGTTCTCAAAATGATGCATGTAGAGATTGGCATACGATGGGGCAAATGTGGTCCCCATCGCAGTGCCCTGTATCTGTCTGTAAAACTGTTTATCAAATGTGAAATAATTATGTGAAAGTATAAATTCAATGCCTGTTAAGATAAACTGAAGGTGTTGGTGGGGTTTTAATACAAGCTCACACCCATCAAATAGTAAAAGAAATCAAAACATTAACACTGTCAATAGGCCCCTTTCAGTCCCCCATACAGGTGGTAACACAGAACACAGAAATGATAATCATCAATTTAACAACAATCATTATCGTGATAATAAAAATGGCAATTTTAGGAGAAATTCCAACACAGGAAACCACATTACACATCATACTACAAATACAAATTACAGTCACCTAATACGTTATTTCCGGTATATAGATGATGTAATTATCATCTGGAGAGGAAGTGAAACACTATGTAAGGAGTTCATAGAACACATCAACACCAATAATTATAACCTTAAATTTACGTCAAAAATAGTTACTACACAAATAGAGTTTCTGGATTTGATTTTATATATTGATGAACATAATAAGGTAGCAGTGAAGAATTTTAGAAAACCAACTGACAAGAATGGGTTTCTCAACGCTAGCAGTGGCCATTTACCCAGATGGAAGACTAACATTCCTCTGGGGCAATACCAAAGGGTGAAGAGAAACTGCACCAAAACAAGCGATTACAATCAAGAGTGCGCTCTACTAGACTCCAGATTCACTGAAAAAGGCTATTCCATTGAGCTATTAGAACAGGCCAAAACTAAAGTTTCTCTAATGGACAGGAAAACTCTTTTACTCCCCACTGATAAGTTAAAACGAAGGAGCCAATCAAATACATTAAACAATGTCAGATTCATCACAACATACAGTCAGGGCTCCAGAGAAATACAAAACATCCTAAAGAAACACTGGGGTGTTTTAAAGGCAGATCCTATATTGGGCGATGTTTTACCAGATCACCCATTGGTAACTTTCAGAAAAAATATGGATTTTAAAAACATTTTAGCACCCACAAGATTGCGTAACTTCAATAAACCTGGTATAATTAAGGATAAAACACACTGGTTACAACAAAAACCCGGCACCTACAAATGTGGGGTATCAAGATGTGGCATGTGCCAATATGTAAATAGAGAGATTACCTTTACCAACTCAGGGGGCGACATTACATTCAAACAGAAATATAAGAGCAACTGCAGTACCACCTATGTAGTTTATTTGCTAAAATGCAGCTGCAATTTGATTTACATAGGAAGAACCAAAAGAAATATACGTACAAGGCTGGGAGAACATGTCAATAATATAAAAAATGGCCTCATGACACACAGTGTGCCAGAACATTTCAAATTACATCATAATTCAAATCCTGCATCCCTTAAAATCCAAGTCATAGACTGGATACCCCCCAATATATTTCCAAACAGGCTTCTAACACTCAGACGCAGAGAATCATGGTGGATTTACCAACTTAACACCATGCAACCATCAGGTCTAAACCTAGAATTAGACCTGCAAGCTTTCATGTAGCTTTATTTTTAAAAAAACATTTTTTTTTTTTTTTTATTTTTTTTTTAAAAAAAAAAAAAAAACAAAAAAAAAAAAAAAAAAAAAAAAAAAAAAAAAAAAACAAAAAAAAAAAACACAATATCAGATTTTTAATTTTAGTGTATACAACTACAAATTGTTTTTAAGATTTTTTCTAGTTTTTAACAAACAAGGTTTTTTAACATAAAGTTTATTGTCTATTTTCTTATCTATGTTCATATTTTAATGTTTACTATAGCATTCAAGGTGGTAACACTGAACAAATCCTATATGTTTTTCAAACATACAATAATGCAAAGCTTTAACAAGCTCACCTGCCAATCAGTATCACCACACTCTGACTGGCTGGTAACTAATCATGCAATTAATGGTCCCTTTTATAAAGCCGGTAGGCACCATGCTTGCAACACTTCTAATTTTTCATCTCTTGAGAAAGTCTGGGCGTCCTCAGACGAAACGCGTAGAGTTTGTTTCATAGCTGTATGTTATATTATAACACAGTTTGGATGTAAAGATACCTTTATATGCAGATTTTATTTGTGCCTCTTGTAAGTAGCCATTTGTATGTGTGCACTTACACTGAATTAAAGAATACTACACTTGAATTGGGCTGCGCCTGTCTTTGCTTTCTTTTCACAGACTACTACCTGCTGGAGGTGTTTGGAGAATACACCCCCCTTTGTCTCAGGCAGCGCTCATCACTACAGTGACACAGGAAGCAGACTTTCACTGACACCTGCAACACGCTATTACAGTGGATCTACTTCCTGCTCAACAGAGCAACCGGCTTTTTCACAGCTCACAGACTTAACCCAGGAACGTAAGCGCCCCTCTGCTTTTCAGTTTCTCTAAAAAATAAAAAAGAACTAAGTTACAAAAAATAAAAAAATATTTACAAACATAAGAAAAATATTACAACAATTTTAAACTAATTACACCTACTCTAAGCCCCCTAATAAAATAACAAAGCCCCCCAAAATAAAAATGCCCTACCCTATTCTAAATTACAAAAGTTCAAAGCTCTTTTACCTTACCAGCCCTGAACAGGGCCCTTTGAGGGGCATGCCCCAAGAAATTCAGCTCTTTTGCCTGTAAAAAAACACATACAATACCCCCCCTCAACATTACAACCCACCACCCACATACCCTTAATCTAACCCAAACCCCCCTTAAATAAACCTAACACTAAGCCCCTGAAGATCTTCCTACCTTGTCTTCACCTCACCGGGTATCACACCGATCCATCCTGGCTCCGATATCTTCATCTAAGCCCAAGCGGGGGCTAGACATCCATCATCCGACGGCTGAAGAAGTCCAGAAGAGGCTCCAAAGTCTTCATCCTATCCGGGAAGAAGAGTAGATCCGGACCGGCAACCATCTTCTTCCAAGCAGCATCTTCTATCTTCATCCGATGAGGACCGGCTCCATCTTGAAGACCTCCACCGCGGACCCATCTTCTTCCGACGATGACTTCCCGACTAATGAAGGTTCCTTTAAGAGACGTCATCCAAGATGGCGTCCCTCGAATTCCGATTGGCTGATAGGATTCTATCAGCCAATCGGAATTAAGGTAGGAATTTTCTGATTGGCTGATGGAATCAGCCAATCAGAATCAAGTTCAATCCGATTGGCTGATTAGATCAGCCAATCGGATTGAACTTGATTCTGATTGGCTGATTCCATCAGCCAATCAGAATATTCCTACCTTAATTCCGATTGGCTGATAGAATCCTATCAGCCAATCGGAATTCGAGGGACGCCATCTTGGATGACGTCATTTAAAGGAACCGTCATTCGTCTTCTAGTCGTCGGTTGAAGAGGATGTTCCGCGTCGGCTTGGAAGAAGATGGTTCCGCTCCGCTCCAGAAGAAAGAAGGTTGAAGATGCGGCTTGATAGAAGACTTCATCCAGATGATGGACTTCCGACTTCCCGAGGATGGATTTCTTCAGTCGCCGCTTGGATCCAGACTTCAGCCCGAGGATGGACGTCACTCTTCAGCCCCCCACTTGGGCTTGGATCAACACTTCCGAGGCTTGGATCAAGACTTCCGAGGACGGATCGGTGAACCTGGCAGGGTGAAGATAAGGTAGGAAGATCTTCAGGGGCTTAGTGTTAGGTTTATTTAAGGGGGGTTTGGGCTAGATTAGGGGTATGTGGGTGGTGGGTTGTAATGTTGGGGGGGGGGGTATTGTATGTTTCTTTTTACAGGCAAAAGCGCTGAATTCTTTGGGGCATGCCCCGCAAAGGGCCCTGTTCAGGGCTGGTAAGGTAAAAGAGCTTTGAACTTTTGTAATTTAGAATAGGGTAGGGCATTTTTTTATTTTGGGGGGCTTTGTTATTTTATTAGGGGGCTTAGAGTAGGTGTAATTAGTTTAAAATTGTTGTAATATTTTTCTAATGTTTGTAAATATTTTTTTATTTTTTGTAACTTAGTTCTTTTTTATTTTTTGTACGTTAGTTTATTTCATTGTATTTATTTGTAGATATTGTATTTAAATAATTTATTGATAGTGTAGTGTTAGGTTTAATTGTAGGTAATTGTTGGTATTTTATTTAATTAATTTATTGATAGTGTAGTGTTAGGTTTAATTGTAACTTAGGTTAGGATTTATTTTACAGGTAATTTTGTAATTATTGTAACTATTTTAGCTATTTAATAGTTCTTAACTATTTAATAGCTATTGTACCTGGTTAAAATAAATACAAAGTTACCTGTAAAATAAATATAAATCCTAAAATAGCTATAATATAATTATAATTTATATTGTAGCTATATTAGGATTTATTTTACAGGTAAGTATTTAGCTTTAAATAGGAATAATTTATTTAATAAGAGTTAATTAATTTTGTTAGATTTAAATTATATTTAACTTAGGGGGGTGTTAGTGTTAGGGTTAGACTTAGCTTTAGGGGTTAATACATTTATTAGAATAGCGGTGAGCTCCAGTCGGCAGATTAGGGGTTAATGTTTGAAGTTAGGTGTCGGCGATGTTAGGGAGGGCAGATTAGGGGTTAATACTATTTATTATAGGGTTATTGAGGCGGGAGTGAGGCGGATTAGGGGTTAATAACTTTATTATAATAGCGGTGCGGTATGGTCGGCAGATTAGGGGTTAATAAGTGTAGGCAGGTGGAGGCGGCATTGTGGGCGGCAGATTAGGGGTTAATAAATATAATATAGGGGTCGGCGGTGTTAGGGCAGCAGATTAGGGGTACATAGGGATAATGTAAGTAGCGGCGGTTTATGGAGCGGCAGATTAGGGGTTAAAAAAAATATGCAGGTGTCAGCGATAGCGGGGGGCGGCAGATTAGGGGTTAATAAGTGTAAGGTTAGGGGTGTTTAGACTCGGGGTACATGTTAGAGTGTTAGGTGCAGACGTAGGAAGTGTTTCCCCATAGTAAACAATGGGGCTGCGTTAGGAGATGAACGCGGCTTTTTTGCAGGTGTTAGGTTTTTTTTCAGCTCAAACAGCCCCATTGTTTCCTATGGGGGAATCGTGCACGAGCACGTTTTTGAAGCTGGCCGCGTCCGTAAGCAACTCTGGTATCGAGAGTTGAAGTTGCGTTAAATATGCTGTACGCTCCTTTTTTGGAGCCTAACGCAGCCATTCTGTGGACTCTCAATACCAGAGTTATTTTAAAGGTGCGGCCAGAAAAAAGCCAGCGTTAGCTACGCGGGTCGTTACCGACAAAACTCTAAATCTAGCCGTAAGATAGCTACAATATAACTAATAGTTACATTGTAGCTATCTCAGGGTTTATTTTTATTTTACAGGCAACTTTGTATTTATTTTAACTAGGTACAATAGTTACTAAATAGTTATTAACTATTTAATAACTTCCTAGTTAAAATAAGTACAAATTTACCTGTAAAATAAACCCTAACCTAAGTTACAATTACACCTAACACTACACTATAATTAAATTAGTTTACTAAATTACCTACAATTAACTACAATTAAATAAAAGAAACTAGTACGAAACACCCACCCACTAAATTACAAAAAAAAAAAAAAATTACAAGAATTTTAAACTAATTACACCTAATCTAATCCCCCTAATAAAATTAAAAAGCCCCCCAAAATAATAAAAATCCCTACCCTATACTAAATTACAAATAGCCCTTAAATGGGCTTTTTGCGGGGCATTGCTACAAAGTAATCAGCTCTTTTACCTGTAAAAAAAAATACAATACCCCCCAACATTAAAACCCACCTCCCACACACCCAACCCTACTCTAAAACCCACCCAATCCCCCCTTAATAAAACCTAAAACTAACCCCTTGAAGATCACCCTACCATGAGACGTCTTCACCCAGCCGGGCACAAGTGGTCCTCCAGAGGGGCAGAAGTCTTCATTCGATCTGGGCAGAAGAGGACCTCCAGACGGGCAGAAGTCTTCATTCAGGCAGCATCTTCTATCTTCATCCATCCAGAGCGGAGCGGGTCCATCTTGAAGCTAGCCGACGCGGAGCATCCATCCAGACCGACGACTACACGACGAATGACGGTTCCTTTAAATGACGTCATTCAAGATGGCGTCCCTTGAATTCCGATTGGCTGATAGGATTCTATCAGCCAATCAGAATTAAGGTAGGAAAAATCCTATTGGCTGATCGAATCAGCCAATAGGATTGAGCTTGCATTCTATTGGCTGATTGGAACTGCCAATAGAATGCAAGCTCAATTCTATTGGCTGATTGCATCAATAGGATTTTTCCTACCCTAATTCCGATTGGCTGATAGGATTCACAGCTGGGTGAAGACGTCTCAAGGTAGGGTGATCTTCAAGGGGGTAGTTTAAGGTTTTATTAAGGGGGGATTGGGTGGGTTTTAGAGTAGGGTTGGGTGTGTGGGTGGTGGGTTTTAATGTTGGGGGGTATTGTATTTTTTTTTACAGGTAAAAGAGCTGATTACTTTGGGGCAATGCCCCGCAAAAAGCCCTAAGGGCTATTTGTAATTTAGTATAGGGTAGGGAATTTTTTTTATTTTGGGGGGCTTTTTTATTTTATTAGGGGGATTAGATTAGGTCTAATTAGTTTTAAAATTTGTAATTTCTTTTTTATTTTCTGTAATCTAGTGTTTTTTCTCTCGTAATTTAGTTAATTTAATTTGATTGTAATTAATTGTAGTTAGTTTAGGTAATTCATTTAATTATAGTGTAGTGTTAGGTGTAATTGTAACTTAGGTTAGGGTTTACTTTACAGGTAAATTTGTACTTATTTTAACTAGGTATTTATTAAATAGTTAATAACTACCTAGTTAAAATAAATACAAAGTTGCCTGTAAAATACAAATAAACCCTAAGATGGCTACAATGTAACTATTAGTTATATTGTAGCTATCTTAGGGTTTATTTTACAGGTAAGTATTTAGTTTTAAATAGGAATAATTTAGTTAATTATAGTAAATTTATTTAGATGTATTTAAATTATATTTAAGTTAGGGGGTGTTAGGGTTAGACTTAGGTTTAGGGGTTAATAAATGTATTATAGTGGCAGCGACGTTGGCGACAGATTGGGGTTAATAAATTTTATATACTTGCGGCGACGTTGGGGGGGGCAGATTAGGGGTTAATAAATAAAATGTAGGGTTTGGCGATGTTGGGGGCATAAAATTAGGGGTTCATAAGTATAATGTAGGTGGCGGCGGTGTCCGTAGCGGCAGATTAGGGGTTAATAATATAATGTAAGTGGTGATGATGTCGGGGGCGGCAGATTAGGGGTTAATAAGTGTAATATTAGGGGTGTTTAGACTCGGGGTTAGGGTGTTAGGTGTAGGCATAACTTTTGTTTCCCCATAGGAAACAATGGGGCTGCGTTAGGAGCTGAACGCTGCTTTTTTGCAGGTGTTAGTTTTTTTTTTCAGCCAGCTCAGCCCCATTGTTTGATAGATTCAATGTTTTCTTACAGCGCCAAAGTTCCTATGGGGAAATCGTGCATGAGCACGTTCAGCCAGCTCACCGCTGAGTTAAGCAACGCTGGTATTGAGGTGAGATGTGGAGCTAAATTTTGCTCAATGCTCACTTTTCTGAGGCTAACGCCGGCTTGCAGAGAACTCGTAATACCAGCGTTGTCTTAAGTGAGCGGTGAGAAAAAAAGGCTTGTTAGCACTGCACACTATTACTGACAAAAACTCGTAATCTAGACAATAGATTCTGAATAGTAATTGATTGAACCATCAAGCTTAAAATATTTTTATTTAAGATTACAAAGGCAATCATCTTAATCTATATGTTAATCAGTGATTACCTTGTTTCAAAGGCTATATGGAGTGGCCATTTTGATTTGATCATATTACACACTCCCATATTATCCAATTGTTGGAGTCTCCAAAGTCAATCCACGGGCATGTGTCTAAAAGAACTCTATGGCGTTTCAATCTCAAATGCATACATGTGTACTGATATATTATCAAAAAGAGAAATATCATATTATAAAATCATAAAGATTAGCAAATAATGTTAACTTTGAAAAATATAGTTTTTGATGTATTGATCAAATGTTCCATGAAAAATACAATTGAACAATCAGAGTTTCAAGGATCAATTAAATATTATTATTAATTAGACTTGATTCCAATCAATCAATACCTTTAAACATAGTCATTATTGTGACTTTGTATAAATATTTTATGAGAACAAGAATACAGATTTTAAATGATGGTGAATATTGAATTATCTCAAGATAATAATATGTTTTCATATAATATATGTATTTATAAAATTGTATTATATATTTCAGATGGAATTTACACTTCTAGGCATCAGCCTTCTGCCCCTTCCCATCCTGACCCCTCTCCTGGCCTTCCCGTCCTGACCCCTCTCCTGGCCCTTCCCATCCTGACCCCTCTCCCAGCCCTTCCCCCCCAAAAATCCTTGCCCTCCCTCGCCGCTCTCTCCATTTTGCCCGTCCTGCTTCCACCCCACCTGCACAGCCACCAAATCCCCCAGGCCATGACTCCCCAGCTGTGCAGGCTCCACCGGAGCATGAACCCAATCCCCCACCTCGCCACATCCCTCCCACTCGCCCCATCCCTCCCCAACAACACCTTTACCCTAATTCCCATCTTCATTGTCATGGGTGTCGAATTGTCCTTCCCAGCCACCAATGTAAGTGTCATTACAAATCAACATTAGAACATACATTCTTAAAGGGACATTATACTGATCTAATTATACATAAATTGATTTGGAATAGAAAATGTTTTTTATAAACCTTTTCTTTATTTGATTAATGTAAATGTTACCGATTTTCAGTTTTTGAAATCAACATCCACATTTTCTAATATTTAAATGATATTGCCTAGATGTTTTGGATTTCTGGATTTGTTATCACCACCCTTTTCACAGTGTGTCATAAACCAAAGAAAGATTTTTTTCAAGATTGATAGTGTTTTGATTTTTCTTAATATCTTAATGGTTTATCTCTGAAGAACATATTTAATGTGTAAATCTTCTTCTCTATAGCATATTTTATTATAATAATGATTTGTATTTTAATTAGTACAATGTCTCTTTGCTCTATTCTTATAATGTTCTGTAATTATTATTATTTTTTATTATTTATTTTTGTTTAGGTTGTGACTCAGCATGGGTAACGCTAGAGGCTCTAGCTCGGATTGAGCAAACCATGTTGAGTTCCAATCAGTTGCTGGGAAAGATGCATGGCACCATGCTTATCCAGCTGCGGCTTCATCGCTTGACTCTAGCCCGAATAATGTGGTTAGAGGCAATGCATGAAACTGCAGCTGGAGGGGCGCAGGACGATGAAGGTGATGCTGATGCCCTGTAAGTGGAGGATCCAGAGATGGCCCGAGGGAGAACTAATAACTCCTCCATCCACATGTTGTTATTTGGTTTTTCGTATTTGTTGCCATTTGGCCTATTTTGTTTTTATTGTTGTGCTTGTTGCACTATTTCACCTTGTCAGATTTATACTAAGGGGCCATGTTGGCCTTTGTTTGCCCTTGTAAACTCTCTCCAAGGACTGTGATGCACTATGTCACCTTGTCAGATGGCTCCAAAGGGACTGTGTTTGCCTTTGGTTGCCCTTGTCAACTCCCTCCAAGGATTGTGATGCACTATGTCACCTTGTCAGATGGCTCCAAAGGGGCTGTGTTGGAATTTGTTTGCCCTTGTCAACTCCCTGAAAGGACTGTGATGCACTATGTCACCTTGTTAGATGGCTCCACAGGGGCTGTGTTGGCCTTTGATTGCCTTTGTCAACTCCCTCCAAGGACTGTGATGCACTATGTCCCCTTGTCAGATGGCTCCAAAGGGGCTGTGTTTGCCTTTGTTTTGCCTTGTCAACTCCCTCCAAGGACTGCGATGCACTATGTCACCTTGTCAGATTGCTCCAAAGGGGCTGTGTTGGACTTTCTTTGCCCTTGTCAACTCCCTCCAAGGACTGTGATGCAATATGTCACCTTGTCAGATGGCTCCAAAGGGGCTGTTTCTCATTGTGACTTTTTTTCAAATTATCTTATTTCTTTATGTTTTATGACATTCTTAAATCATATTTATCATAATACAAAGAATGCCATTAAACTGTTATGTTTCTTCTTTATTTATTAATGTCATTTCTAATAAAATATCTTTTATGTTTATAATCTTTAAAAGATGCTGACCATAATTATTAATTTATGGATATGCAATCATAATGAACATTTTATAATTATTTCTTTTGACAACATGTTTATAATCTTTAAAAGATGCTGACCATAATTATTAATTTATGGATATGCAATCATAATGAACATTTTATAATTATTTCTTTTGACAACAACATACAACATACACATAAAATATCTTTAAAACAGACTCATTTGAAAGTTGATAACACATATATTCAAATTTTCCTTACATCTTAATGTAGTAGTATAACCAAATAAATCACTGTGTGTAATGCACACATTATAGATGATTAATCTCTTTCTATTATTTGTGATTATATTTAATTATACAACAATATATTGCTACATAGGTAACATATAATGTATAAACAATCTACATTTTCGTAATGTATATAGTAGCAGTAATCTTCCTATTGTAATGAAATATATACTTATTCCCAACAATGGATTATATTTCATATATCAGAGTATTACGTTATCTAGTGTTACATTGTGTGAAGCTGTACATAACATGAAACAAACATGCTTCATAGATAACAATATAGCACATACTCTTTTTTTTTTTAAATATAAATACGTTTTTATTGACATACAAAGGTGTTAAATCTGTCCTTTGATTGGATGACGTTTTTATGCGATTTTGGATGCGCCATGTTGCATAAGATGTCTCATGCAAAGGTGTTAAATCCATCCTTTGATTGGATGACGTTTTTACGCGTTCTCGGATGCACCATGTTGTGTAAGACGTCTCATGCAAAGGTGTTAAATCCGTCCTTTGATTGGATGATGTTTTTACGTGATCTCAGATGTGCCATGTTGCTTAAGACATCTCATGCAAAGGTGTTAAATCCGTCCTTTGATTGGATGACGTTTTTACGCGATCTCGGATGCGCCATGTTGCGTAAGATGTCTCATGCAAAGGTGTTAAATCCATCCTTTGATTGGATGACGTTGTCCCGCAATATTGGATTTGCCATGTTTGCGAATGAGAACACAAGTTTGAAACCATGATTTTCTTGGATTACGGATTGTGTCAATCATGTACATTGTTGAAACATAGATGATAAAGAGCAAGTAAATATCTATTGCTGTCTGTCTCATGGAAGAAACGAATGAAGGCAATGTGTTTTTGATCCAGAATATATTTTGAGGCAAGTGCTAATCCATGAATGTTTAACGATTAATATACTCCATCTTGTTTAATATGTTTGTCAATAATTTTAAATTTACCAAATAATTATTGTGTTGTGTTTAATGTTCTACATATATAATTCCTAAACATGCGCTTTTGGATTTTAATTATTTAATATGCATTGACCTTTATCATCTGATAAATATATATGAGATGTCTACTTATTCTATATGTTATGTCCATTATGTTCTTAATGTAAATGCTCAATATTGTGTCATGTATCGATTCCACATTGGTTTTCTCCAAATATAGTACTGTGAGCATTTCTTTCAAATATAACTCTTAAAGGGACATGAAACCCTAAATGTATCTTTCATTAGTGTGAAACATACAATTATAACCAGGTTTCCAATTATCTTCTATTCTTAAAATGTGCTTCAGACTCTTGGTATAATGTGTTGAAGTAGCATCAATACACTACTGTTTTTTAAGTGAACACATGGGTGAGGCAATGACAATCTGTAGATATAAGCATCCACCAAACAGCAGATGTAAGCTATGTTCTTGACTGCTCCTGAGCTTTCCTAGATAAACCTTTCAGCAAAAGCTAACAAGATAACTTGTCCAAATATGATTAAACGTGAATGTTGTTTAAAATGTTATGCTCTGTCAAAAACATGTAAGCGAATGTTCTGCTTTCATACACCTTATAAATGAAATCAAATTAATAAATGAGTCAAACACTATAATGTAGCTTGAAAAATATACACTTTATTTAACACATTGAGATAAATATGGCATACAGGCTTATTATCAAATAGTAATGGTCAATATTTTGTATTAGGAGAACAGTTTGGACATCACAATGCAAAAAACAATCAATCTAATCAACAAGGACAGCATGTGATGATGTTGTTTCCACACACTTATAAAACACACTATGCAAACAATATGTCTTCATGGACCTGGTCCCATAGAAGCCTATTAAATACAGAGTGTGCTCCACAAGTGTAAGAAGACAACATCATCACATACTTTACACATTAAATTTAAAAAATATATATCTATATACATAAATACTTCCTCCTCCTTCAGCTTCTTCCCACGAGACGGAGGCTCTGTGGAAGGCAACTGCCCCCTCCAACGAGTTCTCCTAGGAGATGGTTGTGAAAGAAGAGGAGGAGGTGTACTATGAGTGGTTAAGGGATCACCAGGCTGAGGAGGAGATTGAGACAGAGCTGCTGGTGCTCGGCGGGCTGCTGGGGCATGGGGGGCTGCTGGTGCACGGGGGGGGGGGGGCTGCTGCAGGGATCTCTTCAGCAGTGGGGGCTTCTTCAGGGATGTCTTCCATTTCTCCCAGAGGTGGCGAGTCATCTGCACCACTCTCATGCCTGGATGAAGGAGGAGCCTGTTGGTGCTGTGCTTCCTCCTCCCCGGCCTCAGACTCTGTATATTTGAAAAAGATATTAGCACAGTTCCGAATAAAGATGTAAATGTTAATGAGGCTGCCTTCATAATTCAATTGTAAGCCAAAGCAATCAAAACGGTTTCCGTATTTTCAAACCCGTCTTTCTGATAACTATATGGTCAAGCTGAATGTCTTTTTGCGTTTGTCTTAAATCTGTTGAAATGCACACCTAATCTGTAGACTAGCTACTAAATTGATGGCTTTTCTTGTTAAGTTCAGCTCTGCAGTCCCAGTAATGGTGCTGGATAGACTTGACATCCCTCTTATAGTCCCTCAATGCATTAACGTCATCCCTGATCTCCATCCACAACTTCCTCTTATCCAAAGGGGTGGCCCTCTGTGCCTGCAGCCTTGTAGCCCTCTCCATATAAGCTTCTATAAGGGCCTCCTTCTCCTCCATGGTATATCTCTCCTCCCTCTGCCTGGGCTTCCCCTGCGATGTGAGCCTCTGTTCCCCGTACTGTGAAGCACCCTGTCTACGCTGCACACCACTGGGCCCAGCCACTTGTTCATCTTCCACAATGTGGCTGGGTCCACCCACCTCTTCCTCTCCCCCTTCCTCTCTAGTTCCTCTCCCCCTTCCTTTCCCCCATCCTCTCCCCCTCCCTCTCTCCTGCCTAAACTCCTGCATAACTGCATCAACATTCATACATATTCTCTATAGGGCACCGTACTAGGCAAACCGGTCTATATTTCCAGGCTATCTCTGAGGTTTTTTAGTGTGCAAACGTGCAATAGTACACTATTGGATGCACTAAATATAATAAATATAAGTTCATGTGAATTCACAACTTTCTCTTGACTAATGTTGAGTCTGAGTATATTCAATGCAGATAACGATATTGTAATAGAACAACAAGACAAGTGTGAAAAAACAGAGCGTATAAAATAGCGGATTTTTCAGATTTTCAAAAAATCAGATTCAATTGATAAGGAGGTATCTTGCTCCCACAAAGTTTTATACATTTTTCCCCCACACCGGACAATACCTTATGATTTCAGACGAAAGTGTCCACCCGGTCCTACTCACTGCAGGGAGGGGAAGCAGGTTGCTATAACCTTGTTGCTCTCCTTGTGGATCCAAGACGCTGTACACACCTGCTATTCAGCTTAATTGATTGCACACTGTCAGCAGCACTTACACCTCAGAGGCATGACTGATCCAGCATATCCTTTCATCACAGCGATTTCCCAACTCTGGTTCATAATAGCAAAAAAGTCCAATAGGTTGGAAAGGATAACAGGCTGCACTATAGGAAAGTAGTAAAAAACAAAACTTTTATTGAATTTCGTTAAAATTTCAAAGCACACATCACAGTTGAATCACCCTTGCACACAGGAGCTGCTGCTCTCCGACGCGTTTCCTGCTAAAAAAGCACTTCATCAGGGATAACAGCTGATTCCCTATTCCACCATTTATACACGTAGGTCATTTAACCCCTTCAGTACCATAAACATTTAAACAGCAAATTAAAGATATAATATATGCTAGGTACACTGTGTGTGTTAAACAGGGGGTATACATCATTACCGTGCTAAAAGTGACTATTACATACTCTAAATGAAACATAAGTATTTAAACATTTAGAAAAATATATGTACATATCTAATAATCTAATAAAGAGAAATCTAAGTAACTCGTGAAAAACTAGAATCACTACAGTGTATTTAAGACACTACTATTCTCGCATGATATGTCTATATGGCTTTTTGAAGTAAACTAATGATCTTAGTCATAATTTAAGTATTTAGTTTTCTCACAATAGATGTAGTCTCGCTATATTCCTGCATCCCCCACAGCCAAGGGTTATTAGCTTTGGAAGAAACTTTGAAGTTTTATACAAATTTTGATGTTGTCTTTATTAGCTATCTGGTTGATGTGGTTAACTTCTTACTAACCCATAATTATTTTGTTTTTGAGGGCAAGATGTATTTACAGCATAGAGGTACAGCCATGGGGGCGAAATTCGCCCCCTCATATGCTAATATATATCTTAGCTATTTTGAACTGTTTAAAATATTTGGGGACCTTAATAGCTTTAAAGACAACATCAAATTTTACACTAGATTTATCGATGATGTGTTGATAATTTGGCAGGGGGATGTCTCACAGATTGAAGAATTTGTAAAATCTTTGAATAACAATAGCATGAATTTAAAATTCACTTATAGCTGGGACAAAGAAAGTACCAGTTTTCTAGATTTAATGATTAAAGTGGAAAAAAGGGATCAGACAGTAGCTATGGAGGCATTTAGGAAGGAAATTGCTGGAAACACCATTCTGAGAGCAGAATCTAATCACCCTAAACACCTAAAAATGGCTATCCCAAAAGGCCAATTTATGAGGTTACGTAGGAACTGCAGTAACATTAAGGATTATGATAAGCATGCAGATCTCCTTAAAACACATCTTGAAAAAAGAGAGGCTATAATAAGAATCTTTTACAAACTACCCAAGAAAGTGTTAGGTCTATGGATAGAGACAATCTACTTCAAGATAAACCTAGAATTAAGAACTCAGAGGGGAGTATTGTTTTCTCTACACAGTATAATAATCAGTTTAATAAAATATGTAATTTAGTCAAGAGGTATCCAGCAATTTTGGAAAAAGAACCTACACTAACAAACATATCGAATAATGGAATCACATTTGGCTCAAGAAGGGCTAAGACACTAGGCCAATATGTAAATAGAAACTTTTCAGAACCTGCTAAACATCTTACCACTAGGACAGAAAGTTGGCTCAAAACTAAGAGAGGGACTTTCAAATGTGGAGTTAGACCTTGTAAGTCCTGTCAATATGTCAAACCAGGGGAGATTTTTATGTCCCATATCACTAAATGTGAATTTAGAATATACCAACATTTTACCTGCCAGTCAGATTATGTGGTCTATTTGATTTCTTGTAAGTTGTGTGGTTGTCAATACACAGGGAGAACTATCAGACCCATAAAGGATCGCATGCGCGATGCGGTAATGAGCAAAATTTTGCTCAACGCTCACTTCTTGTCTTTTAACGACGGGTTTGTAAAAACTCGTAATACCAGCACTGCAGGTAAGTGAGCGGTGAGGGAAAACTGCTTGTTAGCACAGCACAGCCTCTAACGCAAAACTCGTAATCTAGGTGTTTATGTTTTTAATTATTTAATAGTATTGTGTATTTTTCTGAACAAACTGAACTTTCAATAGGCCAAAATGCTGATTTATCTCTGCTGAACTTTAAAATGTATCCTTCCACATATAAACAGGAATATTTATATTATATTCTCACATTTCAATCCTAAATAAAGCTGTCAATGTTAGGAATTTTCATGCTTAAACATTTACAGGGAAATTGCCTGAGTTTCACTGAGGTACAAAATACAACTACTAAAGAGGAAACAGATTGTGTTCGGCTCTAAAGGGATTATATTCCTTTATATCCTGATTTGCTAAAAAAAAAAAAAATTAGACTCATTTTAAAATCATCTAGGGAATTTGCTAAAGCAACCTCATTGGGCAGGGAATACAGTTCTTACTGTAATGAAATCCGCTCTTCTCATTGGATGATCTCTTATCCTTGTACAGTCCTGTTGCTAAACAGGTCAGCTGATGTCCTTTATACAGTCCTGTTGCTAAACAGGTCAGATGATGTCCTTTGTACAGTCCTGTTGCTAAACAGGTCAGCTGATGTCCTTAGCACAGTCTTGTTGCTAAACAGGTCAGCTGATGTCCTTTGTACAATCCTATTTCTAAACAGGTCAGCTGATGTCCTTGTACAGTCCTATTGCTAAACAGGTTAGCTGATGTCCTTAGCACAGTCCTGTTGCAAAACAGTTCAGCTGATGTCCTTTGTACAGTCCTGTTGCTAGACATGTCAGCTGATGTCTTTTGCACAGTCTTATTTCTAAACAGGTCAGCTGATGTCCTTTGTACAGTCCTATTGCTAAACAGGTCAGCTGATGTCCTTTGCACAGTCCTATTGCTAAACAGGTTAGCTGATGTCCTTTGCACAGTCCTATTGCTAAACAGGTTAGCTGATGTCCTTTGTACAGTCCTGTTGCTAAACAGATCAGCTGATGTCCTTTGTACAGTCCTATTGCTAAACAGGTTAGCTGATGTCCTTTGAACAGTCCTATTGCTAAACAGGTCAGCTGATGTCCTTTGTACAGTCCTGATGCTAAACAGATCAGCTGATGTACTTTGTACAGTCCTATTGCTAAACAGGTCAGCTGATGTCCTTTGTACAGTCCTATTGCTAAACAGATCAGCTGATGTCCTTTGTACAGTCCTATTGCTAAACAGGTCAGCTGATGTCCTTTGTACAGTCCTGTTGCTAAACAGATCAGCTGATGTCCTTTGTACAGTCCTATTGCTAAACAGGTCTGTCCTTTGCACAGTCCGATTGCTAAACAGGTCAGCTGATGTCATTTTTACAGTCCTGTTTATCAACAGGACTGCTGATGTCCTTTGTACAGTCATGTTGCTTAACAGGTCAGCTAATGTCATTTGTACAGTCCTGTTGCTAAACAGGTCAGCTGATGTCCTTTGCACAGTCCTGTTGCTAAACAGGTCTGTCCTTTGCACAGTAATATTGCTAAATAGGTCAGCTGATGTCCTTTGTAGAGTCCTTTTGATAAACAGGACAGCTGATGTCCTTTGTACAGTCCTGTTGCTAAACAGGTCAGCTGATGTCCTTTGTACAGTCCTGTTGCTAAACAGGTCAGCTGATGTCCTTTGTACAGTCCTGTTGCTAAACAGGCCAGCTGATGTCCTTTGTACAGTCCTGTTGCTAAACAGGTCAGCTGATGTCCTTTGTACAGCCCTGTTGCTAAACAGGTCAGCTGATGTCCTTTTTACAGTCCTGTTGCTAAACAGGTCAGCTGATGTCCTTTGTACAGTCCTATTGCTAAACAGGTCAGCTGATGTCCTTTGAACAGTCCTATTGCTAAAGAGGTCTGTTCTTTGCACAGTCCTATTGCTAAACAGGTCAGCAGATGTCCTTTGTACAGTCCTGTTGAAAAACAGGACAGCTGATGTCCTTTGTACAGTCATGTTGCTTAACAGGTCAGCTAATGTCTTTTGTACAGTCCTGTTGCTAAACAGGTCAGCTGATGTCCTTTGCACAGTCCTGTTGCTAAACAGGTCTGTCCTTTGCACAGTCCTGTTGCTAAACAGGTCAGCTGATGTCCTTTGTCAGTCCTGTTGCTATACGGATCAGCTGATGTCCTTTGTACAGTTCTGTTGATAAACAGGTCAACTGATGTCCTTTGTACAGTCCTGTTGCTAAACAGGTCAGCTGATGTCCTTAGCACAGTCCTGTTGCTAAACAGGTCAGCTGATGTCCTTAGCACAGTCATGTTGCTAAACAGGTCAGCTGATGTCCTTTGTACAGTCCTGTTGCTAAACTGGTCAGCTAATGTCCTTTGCACAGTCCTATTTCTAAACAGGTCAGCTGATGTCCTTTGTACAGTCCTATTGCAAAACAGGTCAGCTGATGTCCTTTGTACAGTCCTGTTGCTAAACAGGTCAACTGATGTCCTTAGCACAGTCCTGTTGCTAAACAGGTCAGCTGATGTCCTTAGCACAGTCATGTTGCTAAACAGGTCAGCTGATGTCCTTTGTACAGTCATGTTGCAAAATGGGTCAGCTGATGTCCTTTGCACAGTCCTATTGCAAAACAGGTCAGCTGATGTCCTTTGTACAGTCCTGTTGCTAAACAGGTCAACTGATGTCCTTTGTAGAGTCCTGTAGCTAAACAGGTCAGCTGATGTCCTTTGTACAGTCCTGCTGCTAAACAGGTCAGCTGATGTCCTTTTTACAGTCCTGTTGCTAATCGGGTCAGCTGATGTCCTTTGTATTGTCCTGTTGCTAAACAGGTCAGCTGATGTCCTTTGTACAGTCCTGTTGCTAAAAAGGTCAGCTGATGTCCTTTGCACAGTCCTATTGCTAAACAGGTCAGCTGATGTTCTTTGTACAGTCATGTTGCTAAACAGGTCAGCTGATGTCCTTTGCACAGTCCTATTGCAAAACAGGTCAGATGATGTCCTTTGTACAGTCCTGTTGCTAAATGGGTCAGCTGATGTCCTTTGTACAGTCCTGTTGATAAACAGGTCAACTGATGTCCTTTGTTCAGTCCTGTTGCTAGACATGTCAGCTGATGTCTTTTGCACAGTCTTATTTCTAAACAGGTCAGCTGATGTCCTTTGTACAGTCCTATTGCTAAACAGGTCAGCTGATGTCCTTTGCACAGTCCTATTGCTAAACAGGTTAGCTGATGTCCTTTGCACAGTCCTATTGCTAAACAGGTTAGCTGATGTCCTTTGTACAGTCCTGTTGCTAAACAGATCAGCTGATGTCCTTTGTACAGTCCTATTGCTAAACAGGTTAGCTGATGTCCTTTGAACAGTCCTATTGCTAAACAGGTCAGCTGATGTCCTTTGTACAGTCCTGTTGCTAAACAGATCAGCTGATGTACTTTGTACAGTCCTATTGCTAAACAGGTCAGCTGATGTCCTTTGTACAGTCCTATTGCTAAACAGATCAGCTGATGTCCTTTGTACAGTCCTATTGCTAAACAGGTCAGCTGATGTCCTTTGTACAGTCCTGTTGCTAAACAGATCAGCTGATGTCCTTTGTACAGTCCTATTGCTAAACAGGTCAGCTGATGTCCTTTGTACAGTCCTGTTGCTAAACAGGTCAGCTGATGTCCTTTGTACAGTCCTATTGCTAAACAGGTCTGTCCTTTGCACAGTCCGATTGCTAAACAGGTCAGCTGATGTCATTTTTACAGTCCTGTTGATAAACAGGACAGCTGATGTCCTTTGTACAGTCATGTTGCTTAACAGGTCAGCTAATGTCATTTGTACAGTCCTGTTGCTAAACAGGTCAGCTGATGTCCTTTGCACAGTCCTGTTGCTAAACAGGTCTGTCCTTTGCACAGTAATATTGCTAAATAGGTCAGCTGATGTCCTTTGTAGAGTCCTTTTGATAAACAGGACAGCTGATGTCCTTTGTACAGTCCTGTTGCTAAACAGGTCAGCTGATGTCCTTTGTACAGTCCTGTTGCTAAACAGGTCAGCTGATGTCCTTTGTACAGTCCTGTTGCTAAACAGGTCAGCTGATGTCCTTTGTACAGTCCTGTTGCTAAACAGGTCAGCTGATGTCCTTTGTACAGCCCTGTTGCTAAACAGGTCAGCTGATGTCCTTTTTACAGTCCTGTTGCTAAACAGGTCAGCTGATGTCCTTTGTACAGTCCTATTGCTAAACAGGTCAGCTGATGTCCTTTGAACAGTCCTATTGCTAAAGTGGTCTGTTCTTTGCACAGTCCTATTGCTAAACAGGTCAGCAGATGTCCTTTGTACAGTCCTGTTGAAAAACAGGACAGCTGATGTCCTTTGTACAGTCATGTTGCTTAACAGGTCAGCTAATGTCTTTTGTACAGTCCTGTTGCTAAACAGGTCAGCTGATGTCCTTTGCACAGTCCTGTTGCTAAACAGGTCTGTCCTTTGCACAGTCCTGTTGCTAAACAGGTCAGCTGATGTCCTTTGTCAGTCCTGTTGCTATACGGATCAGCTGATGTCCTTTGTACAGTTCTGTTGATAAACAGGTCAACTGATGTCCTTTGTACAGTCCTGTTGCTAAACAGGTCAGCTGATGTCCTTAGCACAGTCCTGTTGCTAAACAGGTCAGCTGATGTCCTTTGCACAGTCATGTTGCTAAACAGGTCAGCTGATGTCCTTTGTACAGTCCTGTTGCTAAACTGGTCAGCTAATGTCCTTTGCACAGTCCTATTTCTAAACAGGTCATCTGATGTCCTTTGTACAGTCATGTTGCAAAATGGGTCAGCTGATGTCCTTTGCACAGTCCTATTGCAAAACAGGTCAGCTGATGTCCTTTGTACAGTCCTGTTGCTAAACAGGTCAACTGATGTCCTTTGTAGAGTCCTGTAGCTAAACAGGTCAGCTGATGTCCTTTGTACAGTCCTGCTGCTAAACAGGTCAGCTGATGTCCTTTTTACAGTCCTGTTGCTAATCGGGTCAGCTGATGTCCTTTGTATTGTCCTGTTGCTAAACAGGTCAGCTGATGTCCTTTGTACAGTCCTGTTGCTAAAAAGGTCAGCTGATGTCCTTTGCACAGTCCTATTGCTAAACAGGTCAGCTGATGTTCTTTGTACAGTCATGTTGCTAAACAGGTCAGCTGATGTCCTTTGCACAGTCCTATTGCAAAACAGGTCAGATGATGTCCTTTGTACAGTCCTGTTGCTAAATGGGTCAGCTGATGTCCTTTGTACAGTCCTGTTGATAAACAGGTCAACTGATGTCCTTTTGTTCAGTCCTGTTGCTAGACATGTCAGCTGATGTCTTTTGCACAGTCTTATTTCTAAACAGGTCAGCTGATGTCCTTTGTACAGTCCTATTGCTAAACAGGTCAGCTGATGTCCTTTGCACAGTCCTATTGCTAAACAGGTTAGCTGATGTCCTTTGCACAGTCCTATTGCTAAACAGGTTAGCTGATGTCCTTTGTACAGTCCTGTTGCTAAACAGATCAGCTGATGTCCTTTGTACAGTCCTATTGCTAAACAGGTTAGCTGATGTCCTTTGAACAGTCCTATTGCTAAACAGGTCAGCTGATGTCCTTTGTACAGTCCTGTTGCTAAACAGATCAGCTGATGTACTTTGTACAGTCCTATTGCTAAACAGGTCAGCTGATGTCCTTTGTACAGTCCTATTGCTAAACAGATCAGCTGATGTCCTTTGTACAGTCCTATTGCTAAACAGGTCAGCTGATGTCCTTTGTACAGTCCTGTTGCTAAACAGATCAGCTGATGTCCTTTGTACAGTCCTATTGCTAAACAGGTCTGTCCTTTGCACAGTCCGATTGCTAAACAGGTCAGCTGATGTCATTTTTACAGTCCTGTTGATAAACAGGACAGCTGATGTCCTTTGTACAGTCATGTTGCTTAACAGGTCAGCTAATGTCATTTGTACAGTCCTGTTGCTAAACAGGTCAGCTGATGTCCTTTGCACAGTCCTGTTGCTAAACAGGTCTGTCCTTTGCACAGTAATATTGCTAAATAGGTCAGCTGATGTCCTTTGTAGAGTCCTTTTGATAAACAGGACAGCTGATGTCCTTTGTACAGTCCTGTTGCTAAACAGGTCAGCTGATGTCCTTTGTACAGTCCTGTTGCTAAACAGGTCAGCTGATGTCCTTTGTACAGTCCTGTTGCTAAACAGGCCAGTTGATGTCCTTTGTACAGTCCTGTTGCTAAACAGGTCAGCTGATGTCCTTTGTACAACCCTGTTGCTAAACAGGTCAGCTGATGTCCTTTTTACAGTCCTGTTGCTAAACAGGTCAGCTGATGTCCTTTGTACAGTCCTATTGCTAAACAGGTCAGCTGATGTCCTTTGAACAGTCCTATTGCTAAAGAGGTCTGTTCTTTGCACAGTCCTATTGCTAAACAGGTCAGCAGATGTCCTTTGTACAGTCCTGTTGAAAAACAGGACAGCTGATGTCCTTTGTACAGTCATGTTGCTTAACAGGTCAGCTAATGTCTTTTGTACAGTCCTGTTGCTAAACAGGTCAGCTGATGTCCTTTGCACAGTCCTGTTGCTAAACAGGTCTGTCCTTTGCACAGTCCTGTTGCTAAACAGGTCAGCTGATGTCCTTTCTCAGTCCTGTTGCTATACGGGTCAGCTGATGTCCTTTGTACAGTTCTGTTGATAAACAGGTCAACTGATGTCCTTTGTACAGTCCTGTTGCTAAACAGGTCAGCTGATGTCCTTAGCACAGTCCTGTTGCTAAACAGGTCAGCTGATGTCCTTAGCACAGTCATGTTGCTAAACAGGTCAGCTGATGTCCTTTGTACAGTCCTGTTGCTAAACTGGTCAGCTAATGTCCTTTGCAGAGTCCTATTTCTAAACAGGTCATCTGATGTCCTTTGTACAGTCATGTTGCAAAATGGGTCAGCTGATGTCCTTTGCACAGTCCTATTGCAAAACAGGTCAGCTGATGTCCTTTGTACAGTCCTGTTGCTAAACAGGTCAACTGATGTCCTTTGTAGAGTCCTGTAGCTAAACAGGTCAGCTGATGTCCTTTGTACAGTCCTGCTGCTAAACAGGTCAGCTGATGTCCTTTTTACAGTCCTGTTGCTAATCGGGTCAGCTGATGTCCTTTGTATTGTCCTGTTGCTAAACAGGTCAGCTGATGTCCTTTGTACAGTCCTGTTGCTAAAAAGGTCAGCTGATGTCCTTTGCACAGTCCTATTGCTAAATAGGTCAGCTGATGTTCTTTGTACAGTCATGTTGCTAAACAGGTCAGCTGATGTCCTTTGCACAGTCCTATTGCAAAACAGGTCAGATGATGTCCTTTGTACAGTCCTGTTGCTAAATGGGTCAGCTGATGTCCTTTGTACAGTCCTGTTGATAAACAGGTCAACTGATGTCCTTTGTACAGTTCTGTTGATAAACAGGTCAGCTGATGTCCTTAGCACAGTCCTGTTTCTAAACAGGTCAGCTGATGTCCTTTGTACAGTCCTGGTACTAAACAGGTCAGCTGATGTCCTTTGCACAGTCCTGTTTCTAAACAGGTCAGCTGATGTCCTTTGCACAGTCCTGTTTCTAAACAGGTCAGCTGATGTCCTTTGTACAGTCCTGGTACTAAACAGGTCAGCTGATGTCCTTTGCACAGTCCTGTTTCTAAACAGGTCAGCTGATGTCCTTTGCACAGTCCTATTGCTAAACAGGTGAGCTGATGTCCTTTGCACAATTCTATTGCTAAACAGGTCAGCTGATGACATTTGCACAGTCCTATTGCTAAACAGGTTAGCTGATGTCCTTTGCACAGTTCTATTGCTAAACAGGTCAGCTGATGACCTTTGCACAGTCCTATTGCTAAACAGGTTAGCTGATGTCCTTTGCACAGTCCTATTGCTAAACAGGTTAGCTGATGTCCTTTGCACAGTCCTATTGCTAAACAGATCAGCTGATGTCCTTTGTACAGTCCTATTGCTAAACAGGTCAGCTGATGTCCTTTGCACAGTCCTATTGCTAAACAGGTCTGTTCTTTGCACAGTCCTATTGCTAAATAGGTCAGCTGATGTCCTTTGTACAGTCCTGTTGATAAACAGGACAGCTGATGTCCTTTGTACAGTCATGTTGCTTAACAGGTCAGCTAATGTCTTTTGTACAGTCCTGTTGCTAAACAGGTCATCTGATGTCCTTTGCACAGTCCTGTTGCTAAACAGGTCTGTCCTTTGCACAGTCCTATTGCTAAACAGGTCAGCTAATGTCCTTTGTACAGTCCTGTTGATAAACAGGACAGCTGATGTCCTTTGTACAGTCATGTTGCTTAACAGGTCAGCTGATGTCCTTTGTACAGTCCTTTTGCTAAACATTTCAGCTGATGTCCTTTTTACAGTCCTGTTGCTAAGCAAGTCAGCTGATGTCCTTTGCACAGTCCTATTGCTAAACAGGTCAGCTGATGTCCTTTGCACAGTCCTATTGCTAAACAGGTCAGCTGATGTCCTTTGTACAGTCCTGTTGCTAAACGGGTCAGCTGATATTCTTTGCACAGTCCTTTTGCTAAACAGGTCAGCTGATGTCCTTTGTACAGTCCTGTTGCTAAACAGGTCAGCTGATGTCCTTTGTACAGTCCTGTTACTAAACAGGTCAGCTGAAGTCCTTTGTACAGTCCTGTTGATAAACAGGTCAGCTGATGTCCTTTGCACAGTCCTTTTGCTAAACAGGTCAGCTGATGTCCTTTGCACAGTCCTGTTGCTAAACAGGTCAGCTGATGTCCTTTGCACAGTCCTATTGCTAAACAGGTTAGCTGATGTCCTTTGCACAGTCCTATTGCTAAATCGGTCAGCTGTTGTTCTTTGCACAGTCCTGTTGCTAAACAGGTCAGCTGATGTGCTTTGTACAGTCCTATTGCTAAACAGGTCAGCTGATGTCCTTTGTACAGTCCTATTGCTAAACAGGTCAGCTGATGTCCTTTGCACAGTCCTATTGCTTAACAGGTCAGCTGATGTCCTTTGTACAGTCCTATTGCTAAACAGGTCAGCTGATGTCCTTTGTACAATCATGTTGCTAAACAGGTCAGCTGATGTCCTTTGCACAGTCCTATTGCAAAACAGGTAAGCTGATGACCTTTGTACAGTCCTCTTGCTAAACAGGTCAGCTGATGTCCTTTGCACAGTCTTATTGATAAACTGGTCAGCTGATGTCCTTTGTACAGTCTTATTAATAAACAGGTCAGCTGATGTCCTTTGCAAAGTCTTATTGATAAACAGGCCAGCTGATGTCCTTTGCACAGTTTTATTGATAAACAGGTCAGCTGATGTCCTTTGTACAGTCCTGTTGCTAAACAGGTCAGCTGATGTCCTTTTTACAGTCCTGTTGCTAAACAGGTCAGCTGATGTCCTTTGTACAGTTTTATTGATGAACAAGTCAGCTGATGTCTTTTGTACAGTCTTATTGATAAACAGGTCAGCTTGCTTAGATGGACATTGTATATATTTGAAGACTGTAATTATATTTCCTTGGAGAGGCCACCTTTCCAGTTTAAATAATTTTAAACTTTCCAGCATTTTTTTATAATTTAAATCTCAAAGATGCCATACACTACAATCCAGCTAAACCGGCAGGTAGAGAGGGATTCTGCTTCCTTGAGGTATGGGGAAACACTCGCGTGTTTGCCTCTTACCCCCATGTGGAGGGATGTGGCCGTCCCTCTCGCGGGGATGCTACTATATCCTTCTCATCAGAGGAAGCTTCCCTGAGGAGAGCTTACAACCATGCGGAGGTCTTGCAAGTGGGAACGTATACTTCAGCGTGGGATAAAAGGGTGACACCCAGTCTGGATAATGGTGAAGAATCCATTATCTGATGCCATCTGAATTTGATATACTTGTTTAAGCCTGCTGAAATGAAGATTATAGACTTATCAAGAGGTAGCTTATAGCTCTCGACACAAGCCATTGCTAATATAGTTGTCAATATGTATACTTCTTAGTTGCTCTCTCCTTTTTGCAGGGATCTTGCTCATTTAACTTACATGCAGTATTTAGGGCGAGCTCCTGTTTATACTTAGGGGGATATTTATCAAAGCCTCAACTACGCTGCATTCGCCGGCACCAATACGCTCACCTAACATCGCCTAACATTGCGGCCTCGGACCTGAATACGATCTCCATATTTATAAAAAAAACAGCAAAAAGCCGACTGTTGTTAACTAACAGTTATCGATCTTGCTGCTATTCGGCTTTTCACCAACTTTATTTATACCCTGTCACTAAACGCCGCCACTATACTAAAATGTTTAACCCCTATCGCGCCGCTTCCGGACCCCACTGCAACTTTAATAAAGTTATTAAACCCTATCCCGCCGCTCTCCGACACCGCCACAACCTAAATAAAATTTATTAACCCCTATCCCACAGCTCCCGGACCCCGCTGCAACTTAAATAAAGTTATTAACCCCTATCCCGCCGCTCCCCAACGTCGCCGCAACCTAAAAATTTTTTATTAACCCCTATCCTGCTGCTCCCGGACCACGCCGCAACCTAAATAAAGTTATTAACCCCTATCCCGCCGCTCCCGGACCCCGCCGCCACTAAATACACCTATTAACCCCTAAAACATCCCTATCTTAAAATAAATTTAAACTGACCTCTAGAATTAAAATAAACTAATTCTAAACTATTAATTAACCTAACTATTATACTAAAATTACATTAAACTAGCAATTAAATTAACTATATTACAAACCCTAACCCTACTCAAATTATTTAAATCTACTATTAAAAATTACTAAATTACAAAAAAAATAAATGCTGTTACAAAAAATAAAAAACACTAACTTACGAAAAAAAAATACACCACAGTATCAATAAAAAAACGAATTACACCTAATCTATTAGCCCTATCAAAATAAAAAAGCCTCCCAAAATAAAAAAAACTAGCCTACAATAGACTAACAATGGAACTTAAAAGGGCCTTTTGCGGGGCATTGCCCAAAGAAATCAGCTCTTTTACCTGTAAAAAAAATACAAACACCCCCCCACCAGTAAAACCCACCACCCAACCAACCAACCCCCCAAATAAAAAGCCTATCTAAAAAAACCTAAGCTCCCCATTGCCCTGAAAAGGGCATTTGTATGGGCATTGCCCTTAAAAGGGCATTTAGCTCTTTTACCTGCCTAGACCCTACTCTAAAAATAAAACCCACCCAAAAAATGCTTAAATAAACCTAACACTAAACCCAGACGATCCACTTACAGTTTTTGAAGTTCCGCTTGAAGGATCCATCCAGCCGGCAAGAAGTCTTCATCCGGGCGGCAAGAATTCTTCATCCGAGTGGCCTCTTCCTTCTTCATCCATCCGGCGAATTCGTCAGCCATGCGGCCTTTTCTATCTTCATCCATCAGGCAAAGTCTTCATCCACGTGACCTCTTCTATCTTCATCCATCTGCCGCAGAACGGGTCCATCCTGAAGACATCTGGCGCGGAGCTCCTCTTCAATATGGTTGCCGCTGCAAACTGGAACTTGAATGCAAGTGACGTCATCCAAGATGGTGTCCCTTGCATGCCTATTGGCTGAAATGTTCCAATCAGCCAATAGGATTAGGGCTGCTAAAATCCTAATGGCTGTTCCAATCAGCCAATAGGATGAGAGCTCAATTCTATTGGCTGATTGGAACAGTAAATAGGATTGAGTTCTCATCCTATTGGCTGATTGGAACAGCCAATAGGATTGAGCTGTCATCCTATTGGCTGATTGGAACCTTTCAACCAATAGGAATGCAAGGGATGCCATTTTGGATGACGTCACTTGCATTCAAGTTCCAGTTTACGGCAGCAACCAAATTGAAGAGGAGCTCCATGCCGGATGTCTTTAGGATGGGACCCGTTCTGCACTGGATGGATGATAGAAGAATCCGCATGGAAGAAGACTTTGCCAGATGGATGAAGATGGAAGAGGCCGTCCGGATTAAAACTTCTTGCCGGCTGGATGGATTCTTCAAATGGAACTTCAAAAACTGTAAGTGGATCGTCAAAGTTAGTGTTAGGTTTATTTAAGGGTTTTGTGGTTGGTTTTATTTTTAGAATAGGGTCTCGGCAGGTAAAAGAGCTAAATGCCCTTTTATGGGTGATGTCCATACAAATGCCCTTTTCAGGGCAATGGGGAGCTTAGGTTTTTTAGATAGGCTTTTTATTTGGGGGGGTTGGTTGGTTGGGTGGTGGGTTTTACTGTTGGGGGTGTTTGTATTTTTTTTACAGGTGAAAGAGCTGATTTCTTTGGTGCATTGGTAGTTTACTGTAGGCTAGGATTTTTTTTTGGTGGGGGGGCTTTTTTATTTTATAGGGCTATTAGATCAGGTGTAATTTGTTTTTATTTTTGATACTGTGGTTTGTTTTTTTCATAATTTAGTGTTTTTTATTTTTTGTAACATTGCGTTTATTTTTTTGTAATTTAGTAATTTTTAATAGTAGATTTAAATAATTTGAGTAGGGTTAGTTTTTTTTTTTTTTTTTTTTTTGAAAAATAAATTTTTATTAACAATGAATGTACCGAACCAAAACACATCACAGTTTACATTTGACATATTTGTGAACGCTATTACACGCGATTTTTCTGAGGGCAAAAGACATTCAATTTGCCCTGTGATCATACTTCGGCTGTGTATTTTCATTGTCCCGTGGATGTGCAATGGCTTGTCAATGTGTAGGTTTCCCTTTTTATATTTTAGTTTTGTAAACTTTCTGTAATTTAGGTAGTGCATGATGTCATACGTCATACCTGATAATCCTGACATCTAAGTGAGGTGGGATAGTAGGGGGAAGTGGTATATATTGTTGGGGGAACTATCAATTAAAGTCGGTCTCCCACCTCTCTCAAAGGGAAGAGTGGGGAATATTAGGGAAAGAGGTAAAGATGGCAAATGGGGGGGGGGGGGGTGGGGGGGGGTCGGGGAAGCGAAGTACACCTCAAGTCACACATAGTGAGGTGTATCTTCTAGGGGGGGAAGAGCAAGACGGTCAAGAGGAGGTCTCCAATTTTTGGGAGAGTAGGGCATTATGGATTTGGTTTTAGGTAGGCCTCCCGGGGTTCCCATATAAGGGAGAAGAGATCTGACTGTTTCCTTGTTCTAAAGACATAGTCCTCCATTACTTTGAGGTATTGCAAGTAGTCAAGGACTGCCTGCCATCTCGGGGGCTGCAGCTTTTTCCAATTTCTAGCAATCAACATCTTGACTGATGTCAACAGATAGATTAGGAGGTATCTCTTGTGTTTTGGGAGCTTTTTTACTCCAAGATGTAAAAGGGCAAGGCCCAAAGTATCCGGGGTCGGGAGCTCCAGGGCCGTACAGGCCGCGCTGACTCTCGCCCAGAGTGGCCGAAGCTTGTCACACGTCCACCACATATGAAGTGGGGACCCTATCTCTCCACACTCCCTCCAGCACAGGGGTGAGTGCTCGGGGTAGAGGGTCCGGAGTTTGATCGGCACTAAGTGCCATCTGGTGAGAATCTTAAAATAAAGTTCATACATTGTGGTGCAATGGAGCGGAGCTTTAGTCAGTTGTATCGCCTTAGACCACTCAAGTGACGTGAAAGTCAGTCCTAGCTCAGTCTCCCAGGAAGCCATATGTCTGGTTTTCACTAGAGTGGGAGACCCCAAGAGGGCTCCATAGTGGGTAGTGAGGGGTTTGAACAATTGCAGGTTCGCTCCCCATCTAATCTCCCAAATCGTGGGTCTCCTGATCCTGTCAACTAGGAATCCCCAAGTCTTCATCATAGACCGGAGTCTCGCAAGGTCAAACTCCAGGGGGCGGGGAATACCATATTTGGCAATCATATCCTGGGACGAAAGAAGATTCTCGTCCAAATAGAAATCACTCAATGTGAAGATCTCTATGTCTCTCCAAGGGACAAGGCGAGTATTGGGTAGTCTCTGCAAGAGTGACATAACCGGGTGGATAGGAGAGGGATGCGGGGCGATCAGCTGGTGGTGCCTTAGTCGGAACCAGGCCAATTGACAGTCTTTGACTAGAGGGTTAGAAATCGGAATTTGTGTGGCCAGATGCGGAGGAACCCATAGCAAGTCCGAGAGGTCAACATAGGCAGGCAGGGAAGCCTGTTCCAGTTCCCTCCATCTCGTTGGGGGCAGGGAAGGACCCCACGCAGAGGCATGCGAGAGCATCGCCGCTTGGTGGTACAGTTGGATGGAAGGCAGCCCCAACCCTCCCCGGTCTATTGGGGCCTGAAGTGTGGCCGCCGCCACTCTCGGACGCTTATCATCCCAGACATAGGAATTGAATGCAGTTTGGAAGCCACACAGAGTCTTTTCCGGCACAGGGATGGGGATACACCTCATAATATAGGTTACCTTGGGGAGAATCATCATCTTCAGTGCGGCAATTCTGCCTATCCAAGAGATTTCTTCGTATTTTTTGGATCTCAATCTCACCTCAACTTCTCGCAGCAAGACAGTGTAGTTTTTCTGTAGGACTATATTCTTATCATGAGAGAAGAAGACCCCTAAGTGTCTAATCCCATCTGTTGACCATTTGAAAGAGTAGAGTCGCTGTAAGCGTCTCTGTTCAGGTGGTGCAATATGGATCATATATGCCTCTGTTTTGGAGACATTGATCTTATAATTAGAGATACTGCTGAAGAGCTCAAAAATCTCAAAGAGATGGGGAAGTGATTCCACTGGGTCAGTGAGGAAGAGAGTGAGGTCGTCAGCGAAGAGTGCCAATTTCTGGAGGGTATCATGGATTTGAAGGCCCTGAACAACAGAGCTATCTCTAATGGCCTCCGCGAGAGGCTCCATCACCAGTGCAAAAAGAAGCGGGGACAAGGGGCAACCTTGTCTGGTAGTGATGTTGCAAACCTAAAATTTTCAGTTCGCGAACCGCGGACTCGAACTTCCGGTATTGTTCGCGAACGCGCGAACCGCCATTGAATTCAATAGGCAGGCGAACTTTAAAACCTACAAGGACTCTTTCTGGCCACAATAGTGATGGGAGAGTTGTTTCAAGGGTACTAACACCTGGACTGTTGCATGCTGGAGGGGGATCCCTGGCAAAACTCCCATGGAAAATTACATAGTTGATGCAGAGTCTGCTTTTAAGCCATAATGAGTCTAAATCAACTAACATTCCCAAAGTGGCTGTCTCAAAACATCCCGGACAGAAGATAGATTGATAGTGATAGATAGGATAGATAGATATACATAGATTGATAGTTAGATAGAATCGATAGAAGAGAAATAGATAGATTTATTAGATATATAATTACCCCTAATAAATTCTAATAATCAAACATGCGTTCTTGGACCCAACTAGCTTGTGTCAATTAGTACTTTTCTTAGCACTTTAATCCCTGTTCCCCCCCCCCCCTATCTGGGGAGTTCTATATGGCCTGCCAGATTACCCTGAAAAATTATAATAATAAGACATGTGGTCTGCTACCTATTTTAACGAGGTTGTGTTTTAAGTACTACCATTCTTAGCACTTTAATCTCTGTAACTCCCCCTATTTGGTGAGGTCTATACGGCCTGGCACACAGGCTTGGAAGGCTGTAGAAAAGTGCAATTCAAAGGCACGAGCAAACTGAGGGTTAAGATCATCAAAAATAAAGATTTTTTTAATTGTAATTAGTAACTATACTGTGACAAAAAAATTTGGATTGGTGTAAATAGTTGGCAAGACGGCCTGGCACAAAAGGATGGCAGGCAGGAGGGAGATGCAATTCAAGGACACTAGGAGACTGATTACTGACAGTCTAAACAGTGATGATTGACAATTTTTGCAATACTGTTAACAGAAATATGATTGCTGACAACAATTGGCTAGGTGGGCCTGGCTCACAGCAGGCTGCAAGGCAGGAGGAAAGTGCTATTCAATGGCACCAGCAAACTGACGATTCAAATCACAGCAACTATTACCAAAAATTTTTTATTTTTTTTATTTTTAATTATTAGAATACTGTCACAACAAATATGATTGGTGTAAATATTTTTTAAGTAGGCCTGGCACACAGGCTTGGAAGGCTGTAGAAAAAGTGCAATTCAAAGGAACGAGCAAACTGAGGGTTAAGATCAACACTAAAAAATGTTTTTATTTAAATTAATAACTATACTGTCTGACTGTGACAACAATTATGATTGGTGTAAAATAGTTGGCTAGACGGCCTGGCACAAAAGGCTGGCAGTGGCAGGCAGGAGGTAAATGAAATTCAATGGCCCTAGGAGACTGAATATTTGCAGTCCAAAAAATTATGTTTTTTTTTTTTTATTATTACTGTTACAAGAATTGTGATTGGTGCCACTAATTGGCTACTTGGGCCTGGCAGACAGGCTGGCAGATATGAGTCGTGGATGGTAGGTAGGGCAGTAATTTAACACAGTATGCTGTGTAAGTGACAAAAACACAGGACTGATAGAATTTTTTTTTTACACTAGCAAAATATTTTAAAATTTTAGATTTTTTTTTACACTAGCAAAATATTTTAAAATTTTAGATTTTAATATTAAAATTAACTTAAGAAGTGCAATGCACATATGACTCTATGAGTGGTCGCACTGGCTGGCTGCTACGTAGGGCAGCAATTATAACAACAGTATGCTGTGTAAGTCAGATAGACAGTTAGACTCAGGCCTGATAGAAAATACAATTAGATTACACTAGCATAATGATTTAAAGACTTTTTTTTGGAAATTTTAAGAAAAAGGTTAAGCACATACATATGAGTCGTGGCTGATAGCCTTGGAAGGGCAGCTATTAAAAACAGTAGGCTATGTATGTCGGATACACACATGCCTGATAGAAAATACTATTAGATTACACTAGAAAAATGATTGAAATTATTTTTTTGGGGGGGAAATTAAAAAAAGGTTAAACACATATGAGTCGTGGCTCATAGACTAGGGAGGGCAGCAAGTAAACACAGTAGGCTCTCTATGTCAGCAAAACACACAGGCCGGATAGAAAATTAGATTTGATTACACTAGCAAACAAATTTAAACTTTTTTTTTTTTATATTAAAATTAAGGTGAAAGAAAAATAGATATGAGTGCTAGGTGGCTGCCTGGCACAAACCAATTAACCAAAAGACTGAAAAAAAAGAGGTATATTAATGCTGAGTGAGCCTGACAGACACAGGCATGATAGTAAATGTAATTAGATTACACTAGAAAAATATTTTTTTGTGTTTTTTTTTAAATTAAAAATAATGTTATAAACGGATATTAACACTGCTGGCTGCTGGCTGGCACAGAGCAATGAGCCAGAGTATATGCTGTGTGACACTGGCCTGATAGAAAATGAAAAAAAATTACACTAGAAAAATAATTATATTTTTGGTTAGTTAAATTTAAACTAATGTTGTTAGGGAGATATCAGTGGTGGCAGTAGTCACAGCATATGCTGGGAGCCTTAAACACACAGCTGAAAGCCAGGCAAATGCTAATAAAAAAAAAAAGAAAAAAAAAAAAAAACGGCACGAAATATAGCCCTTAAAAGGGCTTTTTGGGGTGCTGTGCTTGCAGCAGAGATGAGTGGAGTCCTTCTGGACTGTAAATACACTAGCCTAGCTATGCTTTTCCTATTAATGTCAGGAGCAAAAACACAACACCGTCCTCTCATTAAAAAAGCAAGGTCGTTATGAGTCTAAAATGGTGGATTCCGAGTAGCTGGGAGTGTCTGTGAGGGAGTGTCTGATGTTGATTGGCTCTAATGTGTCAGGCGGCTGTGACATAAAGGGTCAAAGTTTCCACAATGATGACACATAGGGGCGGATCGAACATCGCCATGTGTTCGCCCACAAACGCGAATGCGAACAACCTATGTTTGCTGTGAACCGTTCGTGGGCGAACAGTTCGGGACATCACTATTGTCTTGTCCCATTCCTGATCACGACTCTAGGGGAGCAGAAACCCATACCTTTGATAACGGCTGTCGGGGAGGTGTAGAGGGCAGCAATAGCCGCGCGAAACGTCTCAGGGATCCCAAAATGTTCCAGGGTGCAGAACATATAATCCCATCCCACCCTGTCAAACGCTTTCTCAGCATCTATAGACAAGGTGAGGAGGGGTAGTCCCATATCTGCCGCTTCCATGAAAACATTCAGCAGTCTACGGGTATTATCCGTACCCTGTCTCTCTTGCACAAATCCCACTTGATCCAAATGGGACCAGAGAGGGTAAGTGTTTTCCAAGCTGGTCACCAGGACCTTGGCGTAGACCTTCACGTCCACATTAATAAGGGAAATAGGCCGGTAGCTCGCACAGAGGACCGGGTCCTTCCCCTCCTTGGGGATAGTCAGGATATTAGCTTCCAGAAATTCAGGGAGAAAAGCTCCCCTCTCCCTCACTGCAGCAAAGAGGCGAAGCAAAACGGGGGATAACAGTTTGGGTAAAGGAACGATAGAAGAGGGCCCGTAAATCCATCTGGGCCCGAAGCCTTATGTGGTTTCAGGGTCAAAATAGCCGCTTTAATCTCCTCCAAAGTGAAGGGGGTAATGAGGTCATCAACCGCATCTGCATCCAAGGAGGGGAGCTCCAGACCCTTCAAAAACTGCTGGGTTGTTTTTCTGCGAGCCTCAACTCCCCGAGAACCGTTATTTAAGTTATAAAGTGAGGTGTAATAATCGGCAAACGCTTCCCTATATCCCTTGGGGAGTGGACAATGCCTGCCGTTGTTAAATCGCGGGTATCCTGGCCTGGACGGCCCGGTCTCGCAGCTTACGGGCCCAACAGCCTATCGGCTTTGTTTCCTTTATAGTAGTACACCTGTCGGAGTCGGAGCAGATTTGCCTGAACTCGCAACTGCTCGTCTCTTATTAATTTCATCTCTATTGACTCCAACACGGTCCGCCCAAGCCGGGGGTTGGTTCAATTGTGTTGGCTAATTCAGTCTGTCTCAGTTCTGCATATAATTTAGCAAGGGGACACATTGTTTGTAGCCCCTTAACAGTGCTCTTTTCTGAGAAAATGGCCTCTAAGATAAGCTTTAAGTGTGGCCCAAAGGATTTCCTGGCTCGTGTCTCCTGTGTCATTATGTCTCAGAAAATCTGAGATTATCTCTACCAATTGAGGGACATCCCTCCTCCGTAAGGAGATGGTCAGGTAACCTCCAGGACGGCCTGCACTCAGGAGGGCGCAATATACTACACCCGGCACGACGAGGTCTAGTGATCCGACCAGGAGCACGGCCTTATCCGCGGGGTGCAGAACTGGTCCAGAGTCCAGGAGTCACACAGGAGATAGTCGATCCTGGAGTAGGTGTTTATGTGGTTTAGAAATGATGTGTGTAGTCTACGCTCAGTCGGAGCAAGGCAGCGCCAGATGTCATAGAGGGCCAAACTGGTACATGAGCTTGCGTAGCGCATTAGATTGGGTATTGAGGTTTTCGGTCAGAGGGGCATGCTTTTGGAGTCTTTTTATCTAGTGTAGGATCCCACACCAGATTAAGGTCCCCTCCTATCAAAAGGTGTCCTCTCCTGACTTCTCCAAGTCTCCGTAGGAACTTTCTCAGAAATGGGAGCTGTTTAACATTCGGTGGCGTAGATGGATGCCAGAGTATATAAGATCCCATTTAATGAGTAAACCAAGATCAGGTATCTGCCTTTAGGGTCTCGGTCAAACATATTTCTATGACACAACCAATGTCTCTATGGACCAGGATCGCTACTCCTCTCTTTTTCTCTAAGAAAGGAAGCCATTTCACATTTGGGGTAGTGTACCGGGGGCACGAAACGGCCTAGCTTTATTGTCCAGTGGGTCTCCTGAAGAAACACAATATGCAGTTTGTGAGAGTCAAGGAAGTTTGACAGGAGCTTCGCTTAGTTGGAGAGTTTAAGCCCTGGGCATTGAGGGTGGCTACGGTCACAGGCGCCATATGGTTGGGAGAGTCCATGTCTCCAGTAGAAGAAGAGTGGTATGGGAAGAGGGGTGTGCACTAGGAGAGGCTGGGGAAGGGAAACAAAAAGGAGGGAGGGGAGGGGAAGAGAGAGGTGGGTCTATCCGTGCTCAAAGAACTGCGCGGATTGTTTTGGTTACCAGTCAGGATACTTTGGTGATGTGTGGAGTACACAATCTCTATGAGTGCTCTTACTAAAAATAGTAAGAGATCACAACTATTAAGGCGGGGGGGGGAGAGGTCAGCATAGAGAGCCTGACCCCAGTCAGTCGTTTTGTGTCATGTGTCAGATTTTTTAAAAATGTCAGTTTTCAGCAGTCTGTGGCATGTGTACCGTCTCTAGAGTAGCGTGTGGAAGGTCAGTATGGCAGATACACAGCTCTACAGGGGATACATGTTGTCAAATATCAATAGGGTTGAACACAAGAAGCAGAGCAGGGCTATGATAATAACCATAAGGTGGGGACCAGCACATAAATCGGTTATAGTTGATGCGACATCAATGGCATGTATCCCAGCTCTACAAATTGTAAACATATAGTGATTAACAACAATAGAAGTTGTTACAACACATTAATTCTTACTTATCTCCCAGAAGATAGAGAAAAGGCCCAAATGGGGAGAGGGGAGAGAAAAAAAAAAAAAAAGGGGGGAAAAGGAGAAACAGCAGAAGGGAGATAAGGGAAAAGCTATAGAACAACGAGGAATTGAAAACACCATGCAAGGTCCCTTTAGGAACAGTTAAGTTCTATCAATCCCGCTAGGGATATCAAACTTCCTCTAAAAGAGGAGGGAGAGGGCTCATTGCCTAGGTTTAGGTGCAAAATGCTGAGTAAGCAGGATTCATGTGGAGCTTGGAACCGCGGGTGGCACCAACCTGGAGGGGGGGTCCCTTCCCGTCTGTTGCGGGGGTTTTTTTTCTGAGAGTTTCCCACTCTTTGGGGGAGAGGTCGCCACTCAGGAGCAGCAGCCCTTAAGCCTCTGGTTGGATCCTTTTGGAGCTGTTGGAAGTTAGGCGGGTCGGGCGGGTAATAGATCCCATTTTTGCAAGAGTTCTCTAGCTTGCTCCGGTGAAGACCGTATACTGGTGACCTTCCTTGGTTATAATGCAGTTTTGACAGGAAACCCCCATCGGTACTTTATTGCTTTGTCTCGCAGTAGTCTCGTATATGGCTGGTAATGGCGTCGTATTTGGAGAGTATGCGGTGAGAGGTCTTGATAAACCTGCACCTCAGAGAATTGATCTGGGAGAGTTCTGCCCCCTGCAAGGGCACGAAGGATAGTTTGTCTCTAAAGGAAAAATAGTGGAGACGGATTATGACATCTGCGACGTTTCTCACCTTCACTAGATCTGGTGCCCTCAGCGCCCTGTGTGCTCGATCAAATCATCATCTCTTGTCCTTCTTCTGGGCCCTGCGATTGCGGTATAACAGCTCCCGAAGGTATTTCTCTAAATCTTGTGGCGAGACAGTCTCCGGAATACCCTTCACCCTGATATGTTGTTGTGCCGGGTGCGGTCCTCTAAGTCAGCCAATTTGAGCTCTAGATCCGTTATTTGTTCAGCGCAGGCACTGGGGAATAGCCGAGTTAGGTTAGTATGATCAATCATCAGATTCCTCTTGCTTGTGCTCTATTATGTCTGTGCGTTTCGCCAATAGAGGGCTATGTCGACGTTTCAAATCCGCATGGCTGCTTCTCGAATTTTTTTAGTTATGAGAGTCATGATGAGAGGCCAGAAGTGCCGTAATAGAGTCCATAAAGATTGTTATTTACATCCTTTTCAGTTCTCGCAACGAACATCCCACGGCCTGGGACAAGGTATTTTCACCAGTTTGTTTGTTCAGCGGAGCTACTAGCATCTGTAAGTTCCTCATCAGAACCAGCGCCTAGATCTAGAAAGGGAATTTGCTTGAAGTGTGTCAACCACTGTACGTTGGTTGGGGTATTGAGAGGTTTTTGCTTCCTTTTGAATGATTGAGGCATTTTGCGGGCTTGTATGGGTTTTCAGGAGAATTCTAGACACAGGACAGCACTGTATTGGTTCACTTTATATCTGACTGACTGGGGTCGACAGCATTAGATAAAAAGCAATTCACATGTTTTCAAAAGTACCTTACACAGAGAGAAATGTTTTGAAGGTTATGCTATCAATAGAATCTATATATCACATGTACGTTTTTCACAGTTATTGTTGCTAGGGCAGATTATTTTTCCAAGTATCAAGGACGCCCTCGCAGACTCGGGGAGCAGGGGATACGACCTTGCGGAAGGGGAAAGGGGGAAGCGGTAGTGACCAACCTAGACTAGCTAGGTCGGTAAAGGGTGAGTCTTGAGGTGTTACCCACCTTGGCAAGAAAAATAAACAATCAATTACAGATAAATGAGACAATAGTAGTGGCAACCTGTCAGGGAGGCAAGGGTGGATTAGAGAGATATTAGTGTTCAGATTGCAGTAGCTTCCCTAAGTGGACCCTGTATATATAGCAGCCTAAACTAGTGGCGCATATAGGACCTTCAGAGAAATATCAGATTGGAAAGCAACATGACAGGCAATGCTGCTAGGCACAAGAAAGTAAAATTGTTTATTAGAGGGGTCACGAAGTAAATTCAAACATCACAATAGCACTTTACAAACTAATGGTATATAGAAAAAACAGTAGAAACAGGAAAAGGGTATTGACACACGCCACTTTAAGTTGAATGACTGGCAATTATACAAAAATGATAGGTGCAGGACTCCTATGTGCAGCAAAAGTCATATAAAGATCCAGCCTTGTAATAATATATGGCAAAGGGTCTTTTATAAGTCCACCTCAGACTAAGTGGACAGTGTTGCCGTAGGCCTAGTATAAGGGTAAAGCAGCCACAAGTACGTTGGTATATGGGAGCAGGTAGAGGAGTGTTCCTGGTCTCCTGCAGATATGAATCTGAAAAGGGTTCTTTTGTAGTGGACCTGAGCTTCCCTAGGCGATAAATTTCTATCTCCCTTATAGGCCTCAGATATAGGTGTCTTGAGGTATTTCCTGTAAACCAAGAACGAGCAGGAGGGAATGTAGACTGCACAGAGTTCAGATAAGTCTCTTCCGGTCAAGGGCCAAATAGTTTAGTATAGCAGGTGGGCAGTGCCACTAAACCTATGTTGTTAATTTTAACTTGAGGGGAGATGGCAATCAAGTGCTGCAATTGAAGGCCAGGTGTTGCAGGGGGAGCGTTAATATCAAGGAGCAATACGTAGAAGCTGCAGCTAATCTAGGGGGTCCCCCCAGTTTTACCTGCCTTGCCGTGTATCCAAATGGGCCTAATAGCAGGGGCAATGTCTGCAGAGGGCAGGGGAGCCGGTCCCCAAGATGGCGGGTGTTCGCGCCAAAGAAAAGGTATGGCACAGCTCCCTCTCCCTCTTACCTCTCCTGGATCTCTGTTAGCTCCTGGCTGGGGTCAGGGATGCTGCCGCGGGGGTGTGCAGCGCGTTGGAAGGGTAAGTTCCGGTGCGGATGTATGGGTCAGCTCTGGAAGATCCGGACTCTCAACCCCATCAGATCAAGCGCCGGGTCTGCTCACTGCTGCGCCGGAGCGGAGCCCCGACCCTCCGGTCAGCAGTGCGGCTCAGGTAATGCCGCTGTGAACTCCCGAGCCTGGGTCAGTGGAGGGTAAGGCGGGTATATCCAATTTGCGGCGGGAGCCTCTCGGGAACGCAGATAGATATCGCCTCTGGGTCTTTGCAAAGAGTCTGTCCGCCAGATAAGTTAATGGAAACTCAGTCCCAAAAATCTCAAAAGAGCCCAAAGTGTTTCCAGATCTCTCAAGGGCAAAACACAATGTCTTTAATAAGTGCTGGAATCACTTTATTAGCACTTTTTTTATACGTTTTTAGGGAAACTAGCAGAGAGCACTCTCCAACCACGTCTCTCTTGCTAGATGGCTAACTTCCGCCCCCCGGTTAGTTTTTTTTTAATATGTAATATAGTTAATTTAATTGCTAGTTATGTAATATTAGTATAATAGTTAGGGTAGGTTAATTAATAGTTTAGAAATTAGTTTGATTTTTTAATTCTACAGGTACGTTTAAATTTATTTTTTAGATTAGGGGATGTTGTAATTTTAATGTACAGTTAGCGGGTTGTTAGGTTAGGGGTTAATAGCTTAATTTTAGTTTTATGGCGATGTGGGGGGCTGGCGGTTTAGGGGTTTAATAGTTTTAGTTAATGGTAGTGATGTGGATGGCCAGAGGTTTAGGGGGTTAATACGTTTTATTTAGTGCGGCGGGTCCGGGAGCGGCGGTGGTAGGGGGTTAATACCATTTATTTAGTTGCAGCGGTTTGTCGGGGGAGTGGTGGAATAGTGGGTTAATAACATTATGTAGGTTGGCAGCGATGTCGGGGCGTTTAGATTAGGGGGTGTTTAGACTCGGGGCTTATGTTTAGGGTGTTAGGTGTAAACGTTACTTGTTTTCTACCATAGAAATCAATGAGTATATCTGGCAGCATTGAACATAAGCTTTTGCTGCTGCTTTCAGACTCCCATTGATTCCTATGGCATCAGCAGTCTCCGGGTGGCGGATTGAAAACGCAGTTACGTTGGTCCGGGAAAAGCAGCGAGCGTACCTGTTTAACTATTTGATAACTTTTTAAAAAGTGTCAAATAGTGCTGAATGTGTTATCGGAACATCTGCAATGATGTAAAGCATCGATCTGTGTCAGATTGAGACCGGATGATCATATGTTACATCAGCCAGATTTTCAACTTTTTGCCGGTCTGTAGGCTTTGATACACTAGGTCGGATTAAGCTCGCCACAGATTACGCTGCGGAATTCCAGCATATTTGCGGTTGACGGCTTGATAAATATCCCCCCTTAGAATATGTGGTGGTTTTGATATATATGATTGGTTCAAAAACATATTTTCAAAGCTGACATATACCACCAAAAGTATATTTCTTGTCCACTAGGTGCTACACACACTTTTTTTATTGATATATACATAATTCACCAGCTGCTATTTTTCTTTTATTAAATTTTTATGTTATTCATTTCCATAAAAAAAGTGGAATTCCTTCTCATAGCACATATTTAGTTTATATAGTTGTTCTCAAATATAGAAAAGTTTCCATTACTTGAGTATACAGTATGTATAAACGTAAGTCTAGGGGTCCAAGAGTGTACCTATCACTAGTTAGACAAAACCTCCTATGTTTTTTACTGTTGGTTTTTAAAGGTCCAAGAGAGGCCTTTATTACTCCAGGAGGGTGGAAAATGGAGAGCTTATTATATATGTTCAGAAATTCTATTGTACACACTCGCTAGATTACGAGTTGTGCGTTAGTGCCTGAAAAAAGCAGCGTTAAGATGTCCTAACGCTGCTTTTTTACACCACCCACTGCTATTACGAGTCTTGAAGGTTTAGGGTCACCGCACACTTCTGTGGCGCTTACCCGCAAAACGACTTACGTAAACATTGTAAAGTCTTTTTCTATGGGAGTTCCATAGCGCTGATATTACGAGTCTGTCGCGGGAGGCCGAAAAAGTGAGCAGTACACCCTCTACCTCCAAGAGTCCTAACGCATTTAAAAGTCATTAGTTAAGAGTTTTTATGTACATACGCCGTAACATAAAACTCATAACTAAAGTGCTAAAAAAGTACACTAACACCCATAAACTACCTATTAACCCCTAAACCGAGGCCCTCCCCGCATCGCAAACACTATAATACAATTTAATAACCCCTGATCTGCCCGCGACCGGACGACGCCGCCACCTACATTAGAATTTATTAACCCCTAATCTGTCCCGTCCCCACATGTCGCCGCCTACTATAAGAAACATATTAACCCCCTAAACGGCCGCACTCCCACCTTCGCAAACATTAGTTAAATATTATTAACCCCTAATCTTGCCGTCCCTAACATCGAAGCCAGCCAACTACATTTATTAACCCCCCTAATCTGCCTCCCCAAACGTCGCCGCAACACCTCCCTAACTTAAATATAATTTAAATAAATCTAAATAAAATTACTATAATTAACTACATTATTCCTATTTAAAACTAAATACTTACCTATAAAATAAAACCCTAAGCTAGCTACTATATATACTAATAGTTACAGGGGTTATCCATGGGGGGTAGATAAAATGAGAAGTGATATACAACAATTGGAGGATTCGACAAACGGCTGGGATCTAAAGTTTAACACAGCAAAGTGAAAAATTATGCATTTAGGGAAGAAAAATCCAAATGTTAATTACAGACTCAATGACACTTTACTGACTGTTACAGATGAGGAACAGGACTTGGGAATTATTATTTCAGATGATTTAAAACTTAGTAAACAATGTAGTAATGCAGCGAGTAAGGCCAGCAGAATGCTTGGATGTATTGGTAGGGGTATTTGCAGCAGAAATAGTAAGGTTCTTATGACACTTTATAGATCATTAGTTAGGCCTCATCTTGAGTATTGTGTGCAGTTCTGGAGGCCATACCTTCAGAAGGATATTAACAAACTGGAATCTGTACAAAGGAGGGCTACAAAAATGGCACATGGTTTAAAAAATAAAACATTTTTAACCAATCAGCCAATCGGATTGAACTTGAATCGGATTGGCTGATTCAATCAGCCAATCAGATTTTTCTACCTTAATTCCGATTGGCTGATAGAATCCTATCAGCCAATCGGAATTCGACGGATGCCATCTTGGATGACGTCATTTAAAGGTACCTCATTCGTCGTTCAGTCGTCGGCCGGGATGGAGGCTCCACGTTGGAGGAGCGAAGAAAGAAGATTGAAGATGCCGCTTGATGGAAGATGCTGCCGGATGGAAAAAGACTTTGCTGCCGCTTGGATGAAGACATCGCCGGGATGAAGACTTCTTCTTTGCCGCTTGGATAAAGACATCGCCGGGATGAAGACTTCTTCTTTGCCGCTTGGATAAAGGCATCGCCCGGATCGGATGAGGAGTTCGGCCCGGTTAGGTGAAGACAAGGTAGGGAGATCTTCAGGGGGGTAGTGTTAGGTTTTTTTAAGGGTGGGTTTAGAATAGGGGTATGTGGGTGGTGGGTTGTAATGTTGGGCGGTGGTATTGTGTTTTTTTTTTCAGGCAAAAGAGCAGTTTTCTTTGGGGCATGCCCAGCAAAAGGCCTTTTTAAGGGCTGGTAAGGTAAAAGAGCTTTGAACTTTTTAAATTTAGAATAGGGTAGGGAATTTTTTTTATTTTGGGGGGCTTTATTATTTTATTAGGGGGCTTAGAATAGGTGTAATTAGCTTAAAATCTTGTAATCTTTTTTTATTTTTTGTAATTTAGTGTTTTGTTTTTTTTGTAATTTAGTTTAGTTTATTTAATTGTATTTTTAGATAGATATTTGTAGTTTATTTAATTTATTGATAGTGTAGGTGTATTTGTAACTTAGGTTAGGATTTATTTTACAGGTAATTGGGTAATTATTTTAACAAGGTAGCTATTAAATAGTTAATAACTATTTAATAGCTATTATACCTAGTTAAAATAATTAACAATATACCTGTAAAATAGATATAAACCCTAACATAGCTACTATGTAATTATTAATTATATTGTAGCTATCTTAGGGTTTATTTTATAGGTAAGTATTTAGATTTAAATAGGAATATTTTAGTTTATAATATAAATTAGATTTATTTAATAAAAATTTAGTTAGGGGTGTTAGGGTTAGATAGAGTTAATATAGTTAATATAAATACTATAGTAACTATATTAACTATATTAACCCTAATATAATTAGGGTTAATATAGTTAATATATATAATGTAATAACTATATTAACTATAATATACTTAGGGTTAATATAGATAATATAGCTGGCGGCGGGGTAGGTAGATTAAATTAGGGGTTAATAATTTTAAAAAAGATGGCGGCGGTGTAAGGGGCTTACATTAGGGGTTAATACTATTAATATAGGTGGCGGCGGTGTAGGGAGGGCAGGTTATAGGGCAAAAAAGCTGTTTACTTTGGGGCAAAGCCCCGCAAAAGGCCCTTTTAAGGGCTGGTAATAGAACTTATTACTTTAGGGATATTAGATTAGGGGTTAATAATATTAATATAGCTGGCGGCGGTATAGGGGGATTAGATTAGGGTTTAATCATTTTTATATAGGTGGCGGCGGTGTAAGGGGTTCACATTAGGGGATAGATAAGGTAGATGGCGGCGGTTTTAGGGGTTCACATTAGGGGATAGATAAGGTAGATGGCGGCGGTTTTAGGGGTTCACATTAGGGGATAGATCAGTTAGATGGTGGCGGTTTTAGGGGCTCACAGTAGGGGGTTAGTTTATGTAGATGGCGGCGGGGTCCGGGAGCGGCGGTTTAGGGGTTAAATACTTTATTAGGGATTGCGGCGGGGGATCGCGGTTGACAGGTAGATAGACATTGCGCATGCGTTAGGTGTTAGGTTTTATTTTGCAGGTAGTTTAGGTAGTTACGGGGCTCCAATAGCCAGCGTAAGGCTTCTTACGGCTGCTTTTTGTGGCGAGGTGAAAATGGAGTAAGATTTCTCCATTTTCGCCACGTAAGTCCTTACGCTGTATATTGGATACCAAACTGCGCGGGTTTGGTATACCTGCCTATGGCCCAAAAAACTACGGGCGACGGCAGAAATATATGGGCGTAACTTCTAGGTTACGCCGAATATAGGATACCAAACCGCTCAGATTTTGGCGTCGCCGGCTTTTGCGGGGGACGATTTATATCGGATCGAGCCCCATGTGTATATGCAAACCTCAATAGAAAATTATTACAAAATAATAATAAATGAAATAAATAAATATAAAAAAAAATCTTGTTTTTCTGAATTCTAATAAATCATAACTGGAAATCAAAAACAATACCTGTAGTTTTTCATTTTTCGTTACATAAATATTTATACTAGGGCTGTTTTTTTTTAAGAGAAACCAAACTGGAAGAAACCATATTGTTTAGTGATATTTTATAAAGAATTATATTAAAGCATATAAATACATATCTAACTCTGGGCCTTATTATCTAAAGGTCTCTGGGCTTGGGAGATTTTCTAAAACATCTCAGCAGTACTATGAAGCATGTGTCCTTATTCTCCATAGGCAGTTTTTATTTTGAGAATAGTGTATATCGAAAAGGGATGTTCCCTGCATTTAACACCTTAATGACTGTGACGTACCATGTATATTGCCAGTCGTTAATAGTTTTCTTGTTACTAATAGCGTTGGTCCTGATGCCAGCGGCAGGACCACGCTATTCTACCCACTCCTTCCTTCTGGTCACTGGAAATAGAGCGGTTTCGCCCTAAAAGAGACAGTGTACACCAATTTTAACATAACTGCATGTAATGGACAGTACTATAAAGAAGAATATACACAGATAATGATCTAAAAGTCATGTATAAAACCATTTAAAAATGTACTTAGAAGCACCAGTTTAGCACTGTTGATGAGTTTTGGCTGGGTCACCCAGTAAAAGGAGCTGGGAAATCAGGAAGCGCAGACAACCCCCCAGTGTTCCCTCTAAGGCCAGTTCTGTGTGCAGCACAGCAGTGAAACAGTTAATAACAGAACCATACCTTGCAGTCTGCATTGTTTGCTAATTGCAGGGTACGGTTAACTAATTAATTGTTTCACTGCTGGGCCGCACACAAAACTAGCCTTAGAGGAAACACTGCAACCCCCACTTCACTGCATATGAAAAGACCCCTTTAGACCAGTGGTGCCCACACTTTTTTGTGTTGGGATCCTACTTTTCAAATGACCAGCTCAACAAGATCTACCCACTAAAAATGGGCCCAGCCTTCTAAGCTTACATTCCTGGTTTTTCCAATAAAGAATACCAAGAGAAGAAGACAAATTAATAATAGGAGTAAATTAGAAAGTTGCTTAAAATTGCAAGTTCTATATCTGTTTAAGGTTGCATGATTTAGCAACACATGGATGTGTAAAAAACAGATGATAAAAGTAGCACTGACTTTAATTTGGGTTAACAGGCGCAACTCCTTGAGCCATGTTACAAAACACTGCATTTAAAATTACTGCCACCTGACCCCCCTTTACTTTGTGCCGCGGGCTTGGCCAGATATGAGCCAGTGAGGCTTACACAAATAAATTTCAATAGCGCGCCATGCAGACCATTTTTTTTACCCGGGGTCAACACGTTCATTTGCCAGACATCAATCAGACTTGTTCTTTAGCATAGCACAGCAGCCTCCTCCTTTACATTTTTCTATCTATTGGCACTTACCTCCTAACAATACTTTACCGCCATATCCTTTGAAAGAGTACTCACTCAACCATGCTTCTTGATAGTCCAATTGTGCTGTCAATTCAAAAATCATCTTCATTGATTGGTTGAAAATCAATGTCCCTCAGAGATCCAATCCTGTAGCACTTTCAATGTCCGACCATCAGACTGTTTAATGACCTGCCCCTTCACACACTGCGGTAGATAAAGCAGAATCCCTAGCAACCATACTCTAACTCATTCCCAGTGTTGAGATCGCGTAACTGACCACATCATTTTGATCACATCGGCCGAGATCTACCAGCAGCGCTTCGAGATCTACTGGTAGACCCCAATCTACCTATTGGGCACCCCTGCTTTAGACAAACAGGAACTACAGCAATATGTATACATCAGTATACATCTGATACTTTGGGGCTTGGTTAGGAGTCTGAAAATCAGCACAATGTTATTAAAAAATAAGCAAAACTATACATTGTTACAAAAACACTCTCAGATGGGCTGTATAAATGGATCATCTACAAAACATTTATGCAAAGAAAGATCTAGTGTACAATGTCCCTTTAAATATACTAAGGAGATGTATACATTACAGTAGGGCAAAAAAAAAAGAAGTAATTTAAAAATAAATTTAATAGATAAGATATTGAAATAAAAATACACTGTAACAAATTGTATTGTTAATTCACATTAAAAATCCTAACAAAACTGTTCTGTAAAAATATTTTTGGGAAAAATTAAAATTCATATTAAACTTACACAGGAAATAAATGATTTAAGGTTCACATTAGAAATTGTAATAAAACTGCATGCACGTGCAAACAATGTTGTGAAATTCGTATTTATAATATGAAATTCAAAGCATTTTATTTTCCCTATAGGTAAATGAGTTTCCCCACCTCTGCTAGTGGGCTGAACAGTGAGGTTCCATTGGAGATGCTGAAATTTCTCCTCTGGGTCTGGAATATTCCCCCCCCCCCCTGCTGATATGGCAATTTTTTTCTCACAAACTAAACGTTTTGTGTCAAAATACTCAAAACACTTATTACCCGAATAAAAAGAAGAAAAAAAACAGGCATATATAAATAGAGGCTGATAAATTAGTAATCTGAATGTATTGGCTGCAGTATTGAATTTATAAAGTGCCCCCTGGTCCCTGCTAACTTCGCTCTCCCCAGCGAGCTCTATTACTTTCTATGGAAGACATCTCGCAAACTCACAGAGACAGACTGTTTTTAAGAGAATACCCCAAGGGCAGCCCCTGCGAGTGCCAGTGTGGTTTTTCATTTTTGGCTCAGACAAGTTTTGATTATTAGGCACTGTATGTGATTTGTTTACTGATTTCTATATCCCATTACAAGTTTTTCGTTACATTGTATCCCATCATTAATCTATGGTACTATATTTTTTTGCCAATATCATGTATTTTTTTAGGCATGTATGACTATGACATTAGAGCTAATATCAGTTATCACTAATATAAACTATGACATATTTCTTGTCAACAGAATCACCTAACTTCCACCTCTGAATAAAACAGCGTGATAATTAGGGAATCACAGCTGTTAGTCACACAAAATGTGTAGCAGTTGTAGGGTAGGACTCTGGGGTCAGCCAGTACAGGAAGGAAATTATAGGCTTTCAGAGGCCCAAAATACACATTATGGCTCTCAACTACTTGTGGTTCACCCACACCTGTTTTAAGAACAAGGGGACATGCAGACAAAACAGATTATATCCAAAACATCTGACATCGCACATTAGCAGAGTCAATAGCTTCAGTTTGCTTGAGTATCTACCAATAATTAGGATGATGGGATATTTATGGGAATTAGTATATTTTAGTATTTCTATGATCTTATTAGTACATACGATTTGTGACCTCAAGGAATAAAATGTATGAATGCTGAGTGCTTGTTGATAAATGAAACAAATATAAATATATTCACAAAGGGTAGAGCTGTTGCTTCAGTAACATTAATCTGAATCCTTGTCATTAATATACAGAGATATTTTATACTACCAATAAGCAGCAATACAATTATAGTGACATAAGGTCCAAATTGACCTTTCATGATTCAAAACATTTAGTACAAAAAATCCTATTCATGTCTATTAAGCTGTGCACATCAGTGGTGGCTGGTGACGCTTTATATTTACGAAGCAGAAGTTTCTGCCATTTCCATAACCGAAAAGTTGTTGTTTTTCATGGTTTACAGAAACCAGATATTTATTCAGTAACTTATGACCTTTTGCTTTAGATATTTAAACATAATTGACATCATACTAATTAAATTAACCTCTTTATGATATTTGACTAGAAATTAATCACTAAGGGTTATATTACGAGTGGATAGCTATCTCGTATATAGGGTTATTTCTCTTCTTTTTTGCACCTAACGGAAATAGATTTTAAATTTTACTGTATTTATTACTGTAGATATTTCACATTTTAATACTCTTCACTTACAGTATAAAATACTATTTATTTTAAATACATATTTCTATCTATACTATAATTGCGTTTGTAATGTCCGTCGCCTTCGGCAGCTGCGCACGCATCCTCAAAGAATGTTGGCAGCGCGAGGCAGCCAACAGAATGTTGGCTGCGTGTGCAGCCAAAAGAATTTCACCTGGATTCCAAAAATGGCACAGGGTGGGATTCTTTCACCACTCTGCCATTTTCAGAATCCACCGGATGCAGCCAAAGGCAAATAGAGCATTACAAAAAAAAAAAAAAACTGCCCGCAATAAGTATGTAAAAACACCTAACCGCACGCAATAAGTAAAGAAAAAAAAAGCTACCTAATAAAATTATTAACCCCTAAATCCGCAAACCCCAACATAGCAACCTACCTAATACATCTATTAACCCCAAATCGCCAACCCCCTACAACGCATTAACCTAATTTACCATTAACTCCTACACAGCCAACCCCCACAACGCAAAAACTAATTAATGACTAAGCCCCTTAACCTAATACCCCCTAAATTAACCCTTAATTACAATAAAAATAAACTACATTACTATAAAAAAAATACAAAAAAAATTACATTACCTTAATCTAACATTACAGAAAATAAAAAAGGCTAACATTACAAAAAATAATACACATTATCCAAAATAAAAAAATTAAACCTAATACCTATGAAAATAAAAAAGCCCCCCCAAATAAAAACACCCCTAATCTAATGCTAAACTACCAATAGCAGTTAAAAGGGCTTTTGTTAGGGCATTGCCCTAAGTTAAACAGCTCTTTTACATTAAAAATAAACAAAGTCCCCCCCACCCACCAAACCCCCTAAAATAAAAAAAAACTAACACTAATAAAACCTAAACTATTCATTGCCCTGAAAAGGGCATTTGTATGGGCATTGCCCTTAAAAGGGCATTTAGCTCTTTTTCACTGCCCTTAAAAGGTCATTTAGCTCTTTTAAGAAAACCCCAAAAAAAACCTAAGTAAAAAAAAAAAACTTTAAAAAAAACTAACACTAAAGCCCCAAATAGGTACTCACGGTTTCAGAAGTCCGGCGGAGAAGGTCTTCTTCCAGGCGGGTCCATCATCTTCATCCACAGCAAAGGCGGCACAGAGTGGAGTTCCGGAGCAGTCTTCCCAGATGTGGCGATGCCCATACAAATGCCCTTTTCAGGGCAATGGGTAGTTTAGTTTTTTTTTAATGTTAGGTTTTTTTTATTTTGGGGGTTTGGTAGGTGGGGGGTTTTACTATTAGGGGGCACTTTGTTTATTTTTAATGTAAAAGAGCTCTTTAACTTAGGGCAATGCGATACAAAGAAAACCCCTTTTAACTGCTATTGTAGTTAAGCATTAGATTAGGGGTGATTTTATTTTGGGGGGGGGGGGTATTTTCATAGGGATTAGGTTTATTTTTCTTATTTTGGATAATGTGTTTATTTTATTCTGTAGTTTTATTTTTTTATTTTTTGTATTTACAACATATAGACTGCCCTCTGGGCAGGCTTACCAACTAGTGTATCTGTAAATACCTATACCTATATATCTGTTCCTATTGATGTAGGTATAGATATGTATTTTACATGAACATTATCAAAGATATAAGTAATATAATTTAATAATAAACATACGTTATTTTTTATGTAAAGAACATAAGATTATAAAATATAACGCCCATTGGTTCACAATTTAGGACTAACACGGTCGATTGCATTAAAGAATTGCTATAACCAATGCACATTATTAAAATATTAAATATAAAATATTTAAAAAAATTCTAAAAATAATTTAAATCATTATATACAGTAAAATAAAAAAATAATATATATATATATATATATATATCAATGGGTTATTTAGAATATGTTACAGTATGTATAATAATTTTAAATAATTGTTAAATACAAGTAGCACTTCGCTATTTCCAAACCACTCTTTTTCAAAATTAGCGCTAGTTACATTGTAGTTACATTGTAACACTGATATCTGTCAGGAATCCCTGAATAACCCTTCACATGTTTATATATTTTTTTAGAAGACATCCCAAAGTATTGATCTAGGCCCATTTTGGTGTATTTCATGCCACCATTTCACCGCCAAATGCGATCAAATAAAAAAAATCATTCACTTTTTCACAAATTTTTTCACAAACTTTAGGTTTCTCACTGAAATTATTTACTAACAACTTGTGCAATTATGGCATAATTGGTTGTAAATGCTTCTCTGGGATCCCCTTTGTTCAGAAATAGCAGACATATATGAATTTGGTGTTGCTTTTTGGTAATTAGAAGGCAGCTAAATGCCACTGCCCACCACACGTGTATTATGTCCAGTAGTGAAGGGTTTAATTAGGGAGCATGTAGAGAGCTCCTAGGGTTAATTTTAGCTTTAGTGTAGTGTAGTAGACAACCCCAAGTATTGATCTAGGCCCATCTTAGTATATTTCATGCCACCATTTCACCACTAAATATGATCAAATTAAAAAAAAATGTTAAATGTTTCACAATTTTAGGTTTCTCACTGAAATTATTTACAAACAGCCTGTGCAATTATGGCATAAATGGTTATAAATGCTTCTCTGGGATCCCCTTTGTTCAGAAATAGCAGACATATATGGCTTTGGCATTGCTTTTTGGTAATTAGAAGGCTGCTAAATGCTGCTGCACACCACACGTGTATTATGCCCAGCAGTGAAGGGGTTAATTAGGGAGCTTGTAGGGTTAATTTTAGCCTCAGTGTAGTGTAGTAGACAACCCAAAGTATTGATCTAGGCCCATTTTGGTATATTTCATGCCACCATTTCACCGCCAAATGCGATCAAATAAAAGAAATCGTTATTTTTTAGGTGCAGTACATCTAACCCCCGTTGAACAATCCTAGCCTATACTACCTTGAAGACATTTTGTGTTTGTTAGGACACACAGATTTTTATCCCAGGGCACACATATATTACTAATATCTCTAAAACCTAATAATTTATTAACGTAATGTTAAGATATTTTTAGAACAGTTTATGAAAAACAATTTAAAATGTTCAAATTGTATGTGCAATTGCAAAATTAATTGATAGAATTTGGTAATTTGTTTGAACACTTAGGTCCACTTATCTCATAATGCACACGTTTCATCTCATCGTAATATTGAACAGAGCATTTTTGCACTCCTCCCAGTATATCAAAACTCTTAAATGGTAAACATTTTAGCAGCAGAAACCCCAATCTATCTTTTAGCTGACTGATGTCCCATAACTATTGTCTCAGTCCTTGGGTACTAAGTTATATGAGGCTGCCCTATTGGCAGCATGGCAAGAATCCACAAATATACCCCTCTGTGTCTAACAGCTTATTAGCTGTATATGTGTTTACAATAAGCCCTGATACAATTTATGTAATGACTCATGTAAGCACATTTACATCAAGCCAACGCTTTCTCTAGAGGCGCAACGTAACTTCCCCAGTATAAAATGTTTGGAGCAACATATACAACACTGTCTACCTTCTTAAGCAATTATTGCTTTTAGTTTCAGATGTTATAATAAACTGCTATTATACTTTTTTATTGTCTTAAGGTTACATTATCCTGATATTTAAAAATCTGGGAGTATGGATACAAACTTTTAATATTTTTGCTTAAAAAGTAAATTCCCTACCAAGGAAGAACAATAAATAAGATTCACCGTACCGAACAACAAAACAAAAAATGAAAACAAATATTGTGTATAATCCATGCATTAAAATATCTATTATGTGAGATTTTGAGGCTGGACAATATATGTTCCACATGAATGGAAATATTAAACTAAAGTTAATTTTAAATTAATAACCTAAATCTATCTCCTCACACAAAATCTCTCCCTCACCCAAACACAGACACAGATAAATATCAGATTAAGTTTATGTAAATTTATTTTCTTGGTCAAAATCTTTTTTCTTTTTTTTTTTCATATTCTGTATTTCTATATCATTGTGTTGCTCTAGTTATGTTAGTGTAAAATGAGCTGGCTTAATCAAAGCTTAGAGGTAAATAGTTCTAGACACTATAAGAACCATGTAAAGAAAGAATTTCCATGACTGGTTATTTCCCCTTGATTCTATACACATATTATAAAACGTTGTAATACTGATGAAATTCTATAGTTCCTCTATTTCAAGTCTTTGGCAAAAGTCTACGATGCATGGCGTCCAATTAAGAACTTAAGCTTCCAATAAATATTGCATTCTCTGCTACAACAGAGGTTTCAATCATCTCAGAACATGTGTTTGGTTCTTGCCCAACACTGAGTCGTTTAGCATCCTCATAGTAACAAAATAGATGCCCTTGCCACAAAATGCCATATAACCTATTGTTAAAAAGGTAGGTCAAAATATTTGTCATTCCCAGAAAAGACAGTTAATGAACTTACCATACATTAAATTCACATAATTCAAGACACGTTGTAAATGTACTGAAAAATTATTTCAAGTGCATAACAAAATAAGTATTTCCTTGCTATTTTTATATAATTTTAGTATATATGTTTGTGTTTGGAGTCTTAGGAAGCTCAAGAATAAACTTACAGTGGGATAAAACTATTAAATTTTAGTTTTATGTGGTTTCATTTTGAGAAAGAATAGTTTCAACCAAGTCTGCCCTTTACAAGATTAGGTCATTATAAAAAAAACACTGCTCAATGAAAAAATATGTGAATACAAATGCAATGCGGAAACCACAGCTAACAGATGTCAAAAAATAAACTTTAATTAATTGCACGTCTGTTATAAAATTTACTTTGTTCTATTGTTATCCTTTGTTGAAAAAGTAAATATAGGTAAGATAGGAGCACAAAGTATTACTAGGGATAAGGTTGCCAACCCGCCCTTATTTCTTAATTGCCCAAATATTTTTACAGTCTCCAAGGCTCCCTTATTTATCTGCTCTAAGAACATTTTCTTCATTTTTTTACAACATATAAAATCTTAATTTCAAACATTTAAGGCTAGATTACGAGTGGAATGCAATATTGCGCTTATGTGAGCGCGATATTTGCACTCTACTCAGTAATACCAGTGCACGCTGGTATTACAAGTGCTGGGCAATGCGTACGCAACCTTGCGTTCACATTGCCCGGAAGCCAAGCGCTAGGCTCCAATGGGAGCCTTGTTTTAATGCCGACAGCCAAGGCAAACCAGCTAGTGCAGCACAGGGGACAAATCGTGCAGTGTTGGGCAGCAATAAATAAATATTATATCTATGAATATATACATATAAATGTATGTGTTTATGTGCCGTTTGTCTTCTAACACCCAACTTCCCCTCACTTTAACCCTCTCTTTAACTCCTTATAACTGCTTTATGCAGTTTTATTTTAAATGTTTATGTACTGTCCTCTTTATTTTGGCGGCAATAGGGTCTGACCTCTGGTTAATTGCGCTAAGCGTAAAGTTCTACCGCAAGCTTGCAGGAGCATTAACCAGCTACTTGTAATGGCTGGTTATTTAATATTCATCCGTAAAGGGGCAGATGTGTCCCTTTACGTGTGCATGATAATATATCGCTATTTGTCCCTTTATGTGTGCATGTTAAGATAGCACTATTTGCCCCTTTATGTGTGCATGTTAAGATATCGCTATTTGTCCCTTTACGTGTGCATGATAAGATAGCGCTATTTGTCCCTTTATGTGTGCATGTTAAGATAGTGCTATTTGTCCCTTTACGTGTTCATGTTAAGATAGCGCTATTTGTCCCTTTATGTGTGCATGTTAAGATAGCGCTATTTGTCCCTTTATGTGTGCATGTTAAGATAGCGCTATTTGTCCCTTTACGTGTGCATGTTAAGATAGCGCTATTTGTCCCTTTATGTGTGCATGTTAAGATAGCGCTATTTGTCCCTTTGCGTGTGCATGTTAAGATAGCGCTATTTGTCCCTTTATGTGTGCATGTTAAGATATCGCTATTTGTCCCTTTACGTGTGCATGTTAAGATAGCGCTATTTGTCCCTTTATGTGTGCATGTTAAGATAGCGCTATTTGTCCCTTTATGTGTGCATGTTAAGATAGCGCTATTTGTCCCTTTGCGTGTGCATGTTAAGATAGCGCTATTTGTCCCTTTACGTGTGCATGTTAAGATAGCGCTATTTGTCCCTTTATGTGTGCATGTTAAGATAGCGCTATTTGTCCCTTTGCGTGTGCATGTTAGGATAGCGCTATTTGTCCCTTTACGTGTGCATGTTAAGATAGCGCTATTTGTCCCTTTACGTGTGCATGTTAAGATAGTGCTATTTGTCCCTTTACGTGTGCATGTTAAGATAGCGCTGCCCCTTTACTTGTGCATGTTAAGATAGCGCTATTTGTCCCTTTACGTGTGCATGTTAAGATAGCACTATTTGTCCCTTTACATGCGCATGTTAAGATAGCGCTATTTGTCCCTTTACGTGTGCATGTTAAGATAGCACTATTTGTCCCTTTACATGCGCATGTTAAGATAGCACTATTTGTCCCTTTACGTGCACATGTTAAGATAGCGCTATTTGTCCAGTTACGTGCACATGTTAAGATAGCGCTCCACTCGTAATTTGTCCCTTAGTTCATAAAGTTGATTTATTTGTCTTTATCCAACTGCACCTTAAATGAGTAATAGAATTCACAGATTTAAAGAAAGTTATTAAATGTATTAAGCTAGACTGTGTGAATGAAGAAAATTTGTATGAATAATTTTGTTGTACCAAACTGTATGGAATTATGTGCTAACACCTTTGCATGGGGTTAAACACAGTTCTATGCAATCAGTAGTGCAATAAGATAATTATAATAATAATAAAATGTCTGCAGACTTTTGCTGACGTCACGATCCTCATTATATCCACAGTGAGACGCATCGTCATGATTCAGCACTGCGGTTCAGCCACGTTTTTTGGAATATATCACCAGACTGAAGGGCTGCTAACTTGGTAATACAAAAAGCCATTTCCCTGTTGTTTTAAACAATAAGATCTAAATCAATATGTCACAATCAATTAAACATTATTTGTCAACAAAACACAAAATCCTTTCGGCTAGATTTAGAGTTTGGCGTTAGCCGTCAAAAGCAGCGTTAAGGGGTCATAACGCTGCTTTTGACCGCCCGCTGGTATTTAGAGTCAGCCAGGAAAGGGTCTACCGCTCACTTTCTTTCCGCGACTCCAGGCTACTGCAGATCCCCTTACTTCAATTGCGTATCCTATCTTTTCAATGGGATTTGCCTAACGCTGGTATTTGGAGTCTTGGAAGAAGTGAGCGGTAGAGCCTCTACCAACAAGACTCCAGCCGCCAAAAAAAGTCAGTAGTTAAGAGTTTTATGGGCTAACGCCGGGACATAAAGCTCTTAACTACTGTGCTATAAAGTACACTAACACCCATAAACTACCTATGTACCCCTAAACCGAGGCCCCCCCACATCGCAAACCCTCTAATAAAATTTTTTAACCCCTAATCTGCTGACCGGACAACGCCGCCACCTACATTATAGCTATGAACCCCTAATCTGCTGTCCCTAACATCGCCGACACCTATATTATTTATTACCCCCTAATCTGCCCCCCCCCCAACGTCGCCGCTACCTAACTACACTTATTAACCCTTAATCTGCCGACCGGACCTCGCCACCACTATAATAAATGTATTAACCCCTCGCACTCCCACCTCGCAAACACTATAATAAATTTTATTAACCCCTAATCTGCCCTCCCTAACATCGCCGCCACCTACCTACAATTATTAACCCCTAATCTCCCGCCTGCAACATCGCCGCTACTATAATAAAGTTATTAACCCCTAAACCTAACTCTAACCCTAACTCTAACACCCCCCTAAGTTAAATATAATTTTAATTAAACAAAATAATATTCCTATAATTAAAAAAAATATTCCTATTTAAAACTAAATACTTACCTATAAAATAAACCCTAATATAGCTACAATATAACTAATAATTACATTGTAGCTATTTTAAGATTTATATTTATTTTACAGGCAACTTTGTATTTATTTCAACTAGGTAGAATAGCTATTAAATAGTTAATAACTATTTAATAGCTACCTAGTTAAAGTACAAAATTACCTGTAAAAAAAAATCCTAACCTAAGTTACAATTAAACCTAACACTACACTATCATTAAATTCATTAAATAAATTACCTACAATTAGCTAAACTAAAATACAATTAAATAAACTAATCTATAATACAAAAACAAACACTAAATTACAAAAAATAAAGAAATATTACAAGAAGTTTAGCTAAACTAAAATACAATTAAATAAACTAAGCTATAATACAAAAAAACCCCCACTAAATTACAAAAAATAAAGAAACATTACAAGAGGTTAAAATTAATTACACCTAATCTAAGCCCCCTAATAAAATAAAAAAGCCCCCCAAAATAAAAAAATGCCCTACCCTATTCTAACTTACAAAAGTAATCAGCTCTTTTACCAGCCCTTAAAAGGGCTTTTTGCAGGGCATTGCCCCAAAGTAATCAGCTTTTTTACCTGTAAAAAAAAATACAACCCCCCCCAACATTAAAACCCACCACCCACATACCCCTACTCTAACCCAAAACCCCCCTTGAAGATCTCCCTACCTTGAGTCGTCTTCACCCAACCGGGCCAAAATCTTCATCCAAGGTGCGCAGAGGGGGTCCTTCATCCGGTAGAAGTCTTCATCCAGGCGGCGTCTTCAATCTTCATCCACCCGGAGCGGAGCGGAGTGGAGCCATCTTCCAAGGAGCCGACGTGGAGCCATCTTCTTCATCCGGAGTCTTCTAACACAATGACGGTACCTTTAAATGACGTCATCCAAGATGGCGTCCCTTCAATTCCGATTGGCTGATAGGATTCTATCAGCCAATCGGATTTAAGGTAGGAAAAATCTGATTGGCTGATGCAATCAGCCAAACAGATTGAAGTTCAATACGATTGGCTGATCCAATCAGCCAATCGTATTGAGCTTGCATTCTATTGGCTGATTGGAACAGCCAATAGAATGCAAGCTCAATACGATTGGCTGATTGGGGTTAATAAAATTTATTATAGTGTTTGCGAGGGGGAGTGTGGCGGTTTAGGGGTTAATACATTTATTATAGTGGCGGCGAGGTCCGGTCGGCAGATTAGGGGTTAATAAGTGTAGTTAGGTAGTGGCGACGTTGGGGGGGCAGATTAGGGGGTAATAAATATAATATAGGTGTCGGCAATGTTAGGGGCAGTAGATTAGGGGTTCATAGCTATAATGTAGGTGGCGGCGGTGTCCGGAGCGGAAGATTAGGGGTTAATATTATAATGTAGGTGTCAGCGATAGTGGGGGCACCAGATAAGGGGTTAATAAGTGTAAGATTAGGGGTGTTTAGACTCGGGGTTCATGTTAGGGTGTTAGGTTTAGACTTAGAGAGTGTTTCCCCATAGGAAACAATGGGGCTGCGCTAGAAGCTGAACGCTGCTTTTTTGCAGGTGTTAGGTTTTTTTTTCAGCCAGCTCAGCCCCATTGTTTCCTATGGGGATATTGTGCATGAGCACATTTTTCCAGCTTACCGCTACCGTAGGCAACGCTGGTATTGAGGGTTGAAGTGGAGTTAAATGTTGCTCAACGCTCTCTTTTCTGAAGCTAACGCAGCCATTCAGAAAACTCTAAATACCAGCATTTTCTTATGGGTGCGCTGGAAAAAAAAGCCTTGTTAGCACCGCGGGTCTTTACCGACAAAACTCCAAATCTAGGCGTTTGATATTATCAAATGCCCAGGTAGGTAGACTAACACAAAATAGATTTGTTTACAATGTTCTAGATGGTTAAAAAAAAATAGCTTTGTTTAGTTTCTGGACCACGACTGAATATTGCAATAGAGATATTGTGCATATCTATATCTACATAAATTTGAGGATGTTTGAACAAACATTATTCATCAAAAAAACAAAAAAATCGGATATATTTCACCTTTGAATTTACCAATGCTCATCTATGTTATTTTTAAACTAACATAAAATAGAATTACGAATGCTCTAGATGGAGGGGCGGAGTGGACAAGCGCCACAATGGCAGCGTAACTCTGGAGCTCCGCAGTCAGAGGGGTATATTTTTTCACAGTGCGAGCGGAACATGATACGATGTAGTGCATCATGTCCTCTGCACATCGATAAATACCGGCAGCATACGCTGTCGGCACTTATCATTGTACAAGCAGTTCACCAGGACACCGCTAGCAGGGGGTGTCAATCAACCTGATCGTTTTTAATCGGGTTGATTTCTGTCTGCCGACTCAGAGCAGATGGACTAGTTATGGAGCAGCGATCTTCTGTTTCCCAGCGAGCCCTTCAGGAAACATGGGGCATAAAGCTCCCATTCGGGCTTGATAATTCGGCCCCAGAGTCTTTAAAACAGCCTCATCTGGGGCACAAATTCAACCTAACTTGAGAGACTCAGTGCCTGAGAATCTAGTTCGGCGGCTGAACAAATCCATTGCGGACCGACTCCATAACACAAACCTGACCGCAGGAACACAGAGGAGACAAGCGCCATTTTTCCAACTGGCACTACCTCAGCCACAACGGTGCATCTCCTAGACATAACTGGGTGTTTAAATAAACACCCTAAGAACAGTCGGAGACCTCAAGGAACAGCCACACAGAGTAAGCAGTGTAAACGAGTATGCCCCGTAGCACCCGGCCCATGTAACCGGACCAAGACTGCAGGACACAGAGAGGACAGGCGCCATCTTGCCTACCGGCACTTGATTCAAACCACACGGTGCATCTCCTATGCACATCTGGGTGCATAACTACATACCCTAGAAGCAGCTGGGGGCCTTAGGGAGTAACCACACAGAGATAACGGCAGAAATAAACATGCTACGATGCAAAAACATATAGCAAAGCATACGACAATGCCCAAATCTTCAAAGGAGCCCACCGCGCCGCCCCTTACCGCGTTTCGGCTACATGCCATACCTCATAGCTGACTTAATGATCCCTATAAACTACAAGCTATTTAAGAGGGTTAATAACATCCTATTGGTTCTTTCCAAGATGAAATGGGCAGGTCAGATTGATTAGCATTAAAGCTATTAATACATACTTAATGTCTAATACCCTATATTCAAATAATTGAGGAATGTGGCTGCACCTCACTGACGAGGCCCATAGGAAGGCCGAAACGATCGTCTGAGGTTGTCATGTTCCTTTGTTCAGAGGGAGAATTGCCTGGTATTTCGGGGCTGGACTGACCTTACTTGGCGGGATCAGACTGATATACTTCAGGAAAGTTTTCTTCTGTGAAAAGCACACTGGTCTAAAAGAGGCTGCTTCCGGGTGGTAAATCGCCATAGAACAAGCCACTGAGCTGTTGTTCGTTCCTGGTAGAGCGCTTCTCTCTTTGTATGCAAATTATTATGACCCTGGGGAAGTCTCCCTATGGGTGATGGGGGAAACCAGACGTGGACTCCTTGCCCCTGTGTGCTTAGAGGAATGTGGCTGCACCTCACTGACGAGGCCCCATAGGAGGCCGAAACGATCGTCTGGGGTTGTCATGTTCCTTTGTTCAAGGGAGAATTGCCTGGTATTTCGGGGCTGGACTGACCTTACTTGGCGGGATCAGACTGATATACTTCAGGAAAGTTTTCTTCTGTGAAAAGCACACTGGTCTAAAAGAGGCTGCTTCCGGGTGGTAAATCGCCATAGAACAAGCCACTGAGCTGTTGTCGTTCCTGGTAGAGCGCTTCTCTCTTTGTATGCAAATTATTATGACCCCCATGGGTGATGGGGGAAACCAGACGCGGACTTCTTGCCCAGTGTGCTTAGAGGAATAAACTTATATAAACAATCAGTTGCGCCAAGTACCTGTATATAAATTTATAAAACATATAGTGCATCAAAATAAAAACACCTATGATATATATATACACAAAAGTGACAACTGCGAATAAAAACAGTGTGGTATAAAACCCAGTCAAACCAAACCAATGGTGCAGATGATGGGAATGTTGTAATGGACAGTTCGTCTAGTCCATAATCCAAATCCTGAAATCTGGAACGGATGGCAGGCTGCTTCTTCGAATTTCTTGTTGGTGTCCCAAGATGTTAAACTCTGCAGAAGTGAATGATAAAAAAAGAAGGCGCCACCATAGTGCACAATCAGATGTGTATAACACGCCAGTTAACAAGTAAGACCGTACTTACAAGCTGTAAGACACTTGAGAAGTGTCCACAAACGCCTTCTGGACTGTTATGGAGTCGTCCAGCTAACTCACACTGGTGGATCTCAGAGATCCTCTGCGGATGTGAGGGCGGCGATGGCAAAAAAGAAACCAGCATCCAGCAGCAGAAGTTCCACAGAGCCGGCTCGTCCTGTACTATCCACTATTGTTGTAGATACATTTGTAGATACAATGTATCAGATGGATCGGTTAGATGATTAAGTAAGTGGATAAAAGATACTTCGTGGCAAAAGTCTTGTAAAAGCAAACAGACTTTATTTAGGGTACATAAGACACCAACGTTTCTCGGTCTCTCCTGACCGTTTCCTCAGGTGCCAATATACATAATAGTTTAAAACCACAAACTTTTATTGCCGCATTCTCGGCGTCCTCTAAAGTGAACAGCGCATGCGTGAAGGGTGTGACCACTTGATAGAGCTTCCATTGGTCGCTGATATCCAATGATAAGAGCAGTTTATATTCAAGCCTCTGTGTAAAATCAATAGCGTGAGTAAAAATCTGCTATTGATGGCAAACAACCACAATCAGGACCTTACATCGCTACAACTGTCTGAGCATATCAAAAAAAATGTGTGTCTTGAAATATGTATAAAATTATATCAAATGTCTTAAGGGATATATTAATATATTGAAATGGTATATATATATATATTACACAGGGTAAAATAAAATAAAAAAATTTCCATTCGGTCGCTCTTAGTGGTGACACCCACAGCGCAACTCAAATCCTAAAACCTAAACAGGTTGAACCAGAGGGTCTCTCTGTCAGGATACAAGTAGTATAGATAAAGCACTATTACTTAGTATACCAACTCGTTACATAAAACTATAGATTAGAACCTCATATAAAAAGCCTAATAAATGCAGTTTTTTTTAAAAAAACATATGTTCATACTCTTAAAACATATGCAGAGTTCAAAATCAAATAAGAACACTTACTATTGGACTAAATAAATATATGTAAATATAACACACCCTGAAAACATATATAGAAATATATATATACACATATGCATATACACATGCACAAAAAGATATAAATAAAGGTATAAATATAACCATACATGCATATATGTATATACACACGTCATATATCCACTAAGTGCAAATAAGTCAACAATACAAATGGCATCAACAGTGAAATACAATATGCCTGTCATATAATAGTAATATAATACATCTGTATTATTAGCACCTAGTGTAATCAACGTCCCAGAGGGTCATAGTGATAGAATTATCCACAAAAAGCCCTATGAGTATAATCAACAAATTGTAAGCTAAAAAATATGTTAAAAAATATATTATTAAAATAACATGTAATAAAAACTTAGTTAAAAGCTGCCATATCAATGTTGGCATTGAGTCCACCGGGGGACAAACTTTTTGAGTTTCCATATCCAAAAGGTCCTCCCTTTGTCTCAAATATAGAAACCTATTTCTGCCCCACTTGGGTAGGATCTGTTCTAATGGAAATATGGAAAAGCAATCAGTTGATGTGGAATGGCAATGACTAGCATGTTTGGGGACACTGTGGTTTTTTATATTATTCTCTATATTTCTTTTGTGTTCCCCCCCACCTCTTTTTAGGGGCCTGGAGGTCCTCCCCACGTATTGGGACCCCACAAACACACTCCAAGAGATAGACATCAAAGGGAGAGTCACACGTAAAATGTGATTTTATATTGAATTTTTCTTTGGTGGTAATGAAATAAATTCAGTTCTATTTGGATTTGTAAAAGCACCACAGGCACAATGCGCCCGATTGCATTAAAAAAACCTGGTTTGCCTAGTATTGTAGAGTCCCTAATTCCAAGGCTGCATCCCTTAGCTTTGTTTTTCGGACTGATGTACTTTCATGACTACTTTGCTGGGTGCCCAGCTTGTTTTTGTAGAGTGGGAGCTCTTCTGAAAGTAAATACTGGTTGCTTACTCAGTGTGTTTGTAAGAAATGGACTCGTTCTCCCAGGATGTACAAATATTTTTGTAAAATGCCTTTAATCTATTGTGATTATTATTGTATTGTGTAACAAATCTAACCCCAGTATTACTTTGCTTCATAGGAGTTTTTGACTTATCCTTCTTTGTTAGTCTCCTTATTTGCCCCTGTGTATTTAATAAAAAAATCCTCTCTGCATTTTTTTCTGGCTTCAAGAAAACTAGTCTCAATTAAACTACTAGGGAAATTCCTTCTCTAAAAATCTTTCCTTTAAGAGGTTGGCCTGTATATCAAAAGTTTTCAAATCAGTGCAGTTTCTGCGCAACCTACAGAACTGGTTGTAAGGTATATTCTTTTTCCAGGGTAAGTGGTGGTTGCTTTTAAAGTTAAGATAGCTATTAGCATCCACTGATTTGAAAAACGTTTTGGTAGAAATATTACCTAGGTTATCCCATTCAAGTATTAAATCCAGAAAGTCAATACTCATTTCATCCATTTTGGATGTAAAATGCAAACCCATATCATTATCATTTAATCTATCGACAAAATTTTGGGCCTCTAGATGGGTGCCTTCCCCAGATGAACAAGAGAGGTCATCAATGAAACGGCCTTAGAAGACCAGATTCGCCACCGAGCTGAGGAATAGATGTATCTGTCCTCAAAAGGCCCATAAATAAATTGGCAAAGCTCGGGGCGAATCTGGTCCCCATGGCTGTTCCCTTGATCTGCAAAAAAATTTTTTCTTGATAAACAAATAATTGTTCTTAAAAACAAATAATATACACTCTAAAAGGAATTCCCTTTGTTTGTCTGGCATATAGATGTCTTGTTTCAAATAGTATTCAATGGCTTTGATGCCCTAGATCATGGGCTATATTTGAATACAAAGCCGAGACATCACAAGTAAGCCATAAGAGTTTTCCTATTTGCCCTCTTGATTTTAGAAATCTTATAAATAAGATCCGGGGTATCTTGAATATATGAAGTTAAGGTGACTACTGATTTTTTTAGGAATTGGTCCACATATTCAGATAGATTACATGTGAGATTGCCAATGCCCGAAATGATAGGCCTCCCAGGAGGATCCACCAAATTTTTGTGGATCTTCGGGAGGCGATAATAGTAAGCCAAATTCGGATTACTTGGGATTAAAAAATCCCTTTCTTTCTTAGTTAGAATACCTTCTAACCAGCCACGATCTACCATTTTGACCAGACTGGCCAGAAATTTATTAGTGGGATTAAAAGTGAGAACTTTGTAATACTGTTCATCATGCAAAATCCTATCCGCTTCTCTTATATAATCTACATGATTCTGTATAATTATTCCTCCGCCCTTATCGGCTTCTCTAATTACTATGTTATTGTTGGAAGCTAGTCTGGATAGAGCTTTGATTTCATAAACATTCAAATTGGAATGAGAAGGGAACCCCAAAGGGAACCGTGTGCGGGGTGCGCTGTAAAAAGTTAATACGTGGTATTGGTATAAAAACAAACCATAAAGTTCATGTGAGTAGGTAGTGCTGAGTCTAGCACTCAAAGATACTGGCGGCAAATGCTCCTCTGGTCTTCGGAAAGGAGATATCTGTAATTAGGAATAAAAAAGAGGGCGCCACATAGGGTGATATTGTTGGATCAAAGTTCAACAGGGTAATTATTATCGTCGCTTACCGGAGAACGATGCACCGTATTGTAACCGGTGCTGACAGGCAGGCTAACACTTTCAGTGGTTAGCACACTGGGTGGCCTCCGGCAGGTTATACACAGCTGGTACTCAGCGTTCACTTGATTGATGTGCGTCTGTCCGGCTGCAGCTAGCGAGTCAGGACACTGTGATGGATCAGACCAATTTCGAACCTTTGTCAGGGAGGAAGCACTGCAGTGGATCGAACACTTTGACACCTTAACCAGGAAGGCTCAAAAGAGAACAAAGGACAACTTCCGTATATAAAATAAATGAATTTTATTCCATACAAACTGCTACGCGTTTCTAGACCTACACCGGTCTTTTCATCAGGCATACAAACAATGGAACAATTCAAATTGGAATCTTTGATTTTAGCTCCTGGTAATTTTCCAAAGTCTTCCAATACTAACTTCTGAATAATTCAATGTTTTAAACCTGCATTGGGTGGATTGAAGTTTGATTTGGGGGTTAAATTTGAATGTACACAATCTTCAAAGAGATCAGCACAGAGAGTATCTGGATCAAAATATACAATATCCATAGTAGGACGTTCACTCATATCATTTGTCAGAATTGGTCTGTGGCCTGAATCTTTTAATTTCTTTTCACAGAAATAACGCTGTAAAGACAATTTGCGAACAAATTTGTTCAGATCCACAAACAAATCAAACAAATTATGTTGATTTGATGGACAAAACGATAAACCCCCTATTTAAAACGCAAATTTCTTCATTAGAGAGAACGTGGTCAGATAAAATTGTATATATTTTTTACTCATGCGTTTAAGTTTCTCTTTTTTGGAAGCCTTACCTCTCCCTCTGCTGCCACGTTGGCGTATGATCTTTTTCTTGGTGTAGTAGTAGCTGGTTTTTCCCCCTCTTGGGCCCTTTCTAGTTGTTTTAATCTGATGGGTGCATGTCTGAGATGTGGCGGGGTGTACATTTGTTTTTGGTTGTACTGAAAAACCTGAGATTTATTGATCTGTCTATTTTCATCTCTTTGGTAGCTGTTGTTATATTCAATTTCATTTTGTTGCACTCTAGAATTACCCCCCATGGTTCCTGTCTTGGAAACCACGGTTTCTATATTCTATCTCTTCCTCCCTGTTGCATTTTATAGGCTTTTTATATGAGGTTCTAATCTATAGTTTTATGTAACGAGTTGTATACTAAGTAATAGTGCTTTATCTATACTACTTGTATCCTGACAGAGAGACCCTCTGGTTCAACCTGTTTAGTTTTAGGATTTGAGTTGCGCTGTGGGTGTCACCACTAAGAGCGACCGAATGGTAACATTTTTATTTTATTTTACCCCTGTGTATATATAATATATATACCTATTCAATATATTAATATATCCCTTAAGACATTTGATATATTTTATACATATTTCAAGACACACACATTTTTTTGATGTGCTCAGACAGTTGAGCGATGTACGGCCTGATTGTGGTTGTTTGCCATCAATAGCAGCTTTTTACTCACGCTATTGATTTTACACAGAGGCTCGAATATAACTGCTTTTATCATTGGATATCAGCGACCAATGGAAGCTCTATCAGTGGTCACACCTTCACGCATGCGCTGTTCACTTTAGAGGACGCCGAGAATGCGGCAATAAAAGTTTGTGGTTTAAACTATTATGTATATTGCACCTGAGGAAACGGTCAGGAGAGACCGAGAAACGTGTGTGCTTATGTACCCTAAATAAAGTCTGTTTGCTTTTACAAAAACTTTTGCCACGAAGTATCTTTTATCCACTTACTTAATCATCTAACCGATCCATCTGATACATTGTATCTACAAATGTATCTACAACAATAGTGCTTAGAGGAATGTGGCTGCATCTCACTGACGAGGCCCATAGGAGGCCGAAACGATCATCTGGGGTTGTCATGTTCCTTGTTCAGAGGAGAATTGCCTGATATTTCGGGGCTGGACTAACCTTACTTGGCGGGATCAGACTGATATACTTCAGGAAAGTTTTCTTCTGTGAAAAGCACACTGGTCTAAAAGAGACTGCTTCCGGGTGGTAAATCGCCATAGAACAAGCCACTGAGCTGTTGTTCGTCTCCTGGTAGAGCGCTTCTCTCTTTGTATATATATATATATATATATATATATATATATATATATATATACAAATATACTGGAATACATGGTATGTTACATTTCATCATTAAAGGTACAGTTTAAATTAAAAAGAGCTAATTCATAACTTTATGTATATTATGATTATACTTATAATTCACTGTGAAAATTTCTCAATACAGGGGCATACTACAAGACTTAGTCCATGAGGTCACTGTGTGCAATCTACAATTGTTCCCATCATTTGCTTAATTCATGGATACAGAGCATAACTCCTAGTGTATACTAGGTAAAATGAGAGATGAAAACATAGGAAATTTAAGTGACCTAATCTCATCCCTACACCACTGCAATGATAAGTTTGATTTGGTTCTAATTTAATTTAATTTAATTTTGAATTTGAATAAATATATAAAATAGCTTGCTCCTAAACTATAAAGCAGAGGTTTATGCTGTATTTATATAATACCATTTTTATGAAGCAACCATTGCAATTATGCCATTATTTTATACTGGACTCCCCCCAGTGGTAACATTTATTGGTTCTAATAATGGTGCAATTCCATTAATGTGAAGAAGGAGAATGTATTAAATTCTGTTTATACCGTCCGTATATTCTTTATGCACATAGGGATGTAGAAAAATTGTTAAACACAACAAACATATGTATCAATCTATTAATTAAAATTATTATTACCAAACAAATTAGTCCCAAAAGTTTATAAGGTCGTATTCTGAGTTAAGACCTTTTGGTTGTCTGGCCTATAAGTGAAATATCCAGAATACCTACATTTTGGCTAACATCTGGTCTCTATCACCCCCTCTTTTTCCAACACTAACAGTTTTGATTAAAGTCCATCCAAAACTGGAGGGATCCTTGTTATGCACACTGTTAAAATGCTGGACCAGAGGGGTTGTGAGAGTACCTGCCTTTAAATTGGAGAGATGCTCCCGAATACGTGAACACACCTCCCTAGTTGTTAGGCCTACATATTGTAGATGGCAAATTGTACAGCCTGCTAGATACACAGCATATATGGACCTACAATTCATACACATTCTATGGTTGTAAGTCCTATTAGTGACAAAGCTTTCAAAGCCTTCCCCAAGTAGGAGGTGATCACATGCTTTACAGGTGCGATTGCTTGCATCTGCATACACCATTAAATCTCAGCCACGAGCTTCCTTTATCCTTTCTTATTTATTTTAACTGTGTGGGTGCTAAAGATGTTTCCCAGAGTTAAACCTCTTCTAAATCTGGGTACCAGCCAGAGTGTCATCTGCAGCCAAGAGTTTGAAATGCTTCTGCACTATTCCACAAATTTTGTGGTACTGATCGCAATAGTCGATAACCAAAAATGTTCCCTTGTTGACATCCAAGGATTTCCTACCTTTGTTTATTAACAGGTCTTGTCTCCTACTAGCTCCCACTTCATTTCTTGCCCTTTGAATAATGATCATAAAGATACCTAATAAACAAAGTTAGATATCTGGAATAGGGCCTCCCTTCACACACTTAAGACTGGTCACTCAATAGAGATGCACGGCTAAGGTAGCAATAAAGGCCAACTTACACTACACCCGACCACGTGATCAAGCCAAACAACCTCCTACAACGTTTAGAACTCACTCTAAAGACCCTACTCAGTTATTACCTGCATGGCACTTTGCCTCTACCTTATTTAAGACACATAGGGAGTAGACATGTGCGTTTTGTTTCGTTCCGAACTTAAATTCGGACGAATTTGTCAAATTCAGAGATTCGGATCATTTCGAATTTCCAAATTACTGTAGCACCGAATCTAACGAATAAATCCGAATTAGTTCGGATTTATTCGTAATATTCGGATGGCCATGGACTAATCACAACAATTACACTAGTATTGTACTATATATAAGGTTATATCACTCTGCTATGGGTTACACCTAATATTACAGTACATAATACTAGTCTAATACACAGCACATCCCACCTAACACATACCGAACTTCCGAATTTACGAATCGAATCCGAACCGAATACATCCAAATTTATTAGAATCCAAATTAATCCGAACAAATCCGAAATGAATGCATTCGAATGTATCCAAATTCGAATCGATCCGAAAATGAAATTCGAAAACATCCGAATCGATCCGAAACAAAACAAATTTTTTCGCCATGCACAAGTCTAATAGAGAGAGGGATAGCTTATATCAAGGCTACTTCATAAGCTTATTACCCTTCTACACTTACTCCCTATACACCAAAGCAGCAAATTGCTTCCCTTCTTCCACAACATCACTGGAAGTTAAAAGTGCACCTACTCATGCTGCCCTCAAAGAGAGTTATACTCCAATAACAATACCAGACCACTAGATTATCAACACATTATTTCAAGCACTGGTCTAAATTGAAACCAACCTATACCACTTCAGGATGGCTACTAAAAAGATTACAAAATCAGAGAGGATACTTAAACAAACAACCACTAAAACCCACACCATGCCTTCATATTTTGCCACTGAGCAGCCTCCTTCACCTGCTAACTCTAGCAACAAGAATAATCCCTCTCCTGGCCCTCAAACTCAGGCTCCTGTATCCACACTTTCTTCTGATGAAAACACTCATATTTCTGCCTCTTTGTTATCTCACTTTGCATCAAAACAGGAAATTTCTGACATCTTTAGGACATACCTAAAAGAAGAACTGACAGAGTTGAAGCAGAACTTCCAAACCTTATGCTCTACAGTAGAAATGCTAGAAGCAGACACTGAAGAAATAAGACAAGATATCCAACGAATAGATGATAGATCCTCAACACATCAGGAAACAATTGAATCTCTCATGGAGAAGATAGAAGCAGGATAAAAAAATCTGCAACTAAGGGGCATACCCGAATCTATATTGCCGAGATACTTTCATGAATACCTACAAGCACTATTCATTACTTTAAGGAATCTTTATACACGGAAAACATCCTCTGGGTCAGAGCCCATAGAGCTCTCCGTCCCAGGCCTCCTGACACAGCTCCCCCCAGGGACATTATTATCTGGTTTAAAAATTTCTTAGAAAAAGAAATGATGCTCAATCAGTCAAGACGACAACAACCTGTAAGATTCAGAGGTAATGTCATACAATTCTTCAAGGACCTCTCTACAAGAACCCTACAACTTAGAAAGGAATTCACCCCACTCACGTCCATGCTACGCAACAAAAAGATCGCATACAGATCGGGATTCCCCGTTTAACTTATGGTCATCCAAGACAACAAAAGGTTTGTTTGCAACTCACCAGAGGACATAGAAACCTTCAGCAAGGCACTCGTCCTTGTTCAACCATCCAACATAGTTCCTCCACCCACTTCTCATCTGGCAACACCTAAAAGGACGAACCCAAACCCCACAAAACGGCAAACGAAAATCCCACATAAAAATAAACATAGAAATATAGATATTGATGGCAGATAAGAGCCATAGGCCCAGCAAGTATGCCCGATATTACCTAAAAGTATACACAAATCTAGTTCAAAGGATAGCCTTATGCTTGTCCCAGGGATTTTTAAAGTCCCCCACAGTGTTTGTCATTACTACCTCTTGAGGAAGTGTATTCCATAAATCAATCACTCTTTCTGTAAAGAAGTGCTTCCTCAAATTACTCCTTAATCTACTACCCTACAGCTTGAGATCATGACCTCTTGTTCTTGAATTTTCCATTTTATGTAAAATACCCACAGCCTTAGTTTTACTAAGCCCTTTAACATACTTGAAAGTTGCTATCATATCACCTCTTTCCCTTCTCTCCTCTAAGCTATACATATTTAGGTTATTGAGCCTATACTGGTAAGTTTTATTTTTTAGACTATGTACCATTTTGGTAGCCCTCCTTTGCAGAGATTCAAGTTTGCTAATATCCTTCTAAAGATATGGCCTCCAGAACTGCACACAACACTCAAGATGAGGCCTAACAAATAAGAACCTTACTATTTCTGCTGCAAATACCTCTACCAATACATCCAAGCATTCTGCTGGCCTTACTCGCTGCAGTACTACATTGTTTACTAAATTTTAAATCATCTGAAATAATAATACCCGAGTCCTGTTACTCATTTGTAACATATAGAGAGAAGTGCACTCACAGGAACGAACAACTGGCTCAATAACATTGTTAACCTGTTATATGGCAATTTACCACATGGGTGCAGCTTTTTAGCCCAGTAATGCTTTTCACAGAGTAGAACTTTCCTGTAGTATATCAGTCTGATCCCACCAATTACGGTCAAATACCAAGCAATTCTCTCTGAACAAAGAAACACAGCAACCTCAGGACAATCGTTTTGGCCTTCATTGGGCCTCGTCAGTGGAGTGTATTTGTAACAGTCAGTAAAGTGTCATTGAGTCTGTAATTAACATTTGGATTTTTCTTCCCTAAATGCATTATTTTACACTTTGCTGTGTTAAACTTTAGATCCCAGTCATTTGTCCAATCTTCCAATTGTTGTACCTGGAATCTGCTCAACCTTCCCATACCAGCGGATCTACTAGCCTACCATTCACATGTCGAATGGTTCCACACTGGCTTACACCACAACTGAGTCTTCCACTTCCACACTCAGAATGTAAGAAATCTACCTGACCAGGTAATATGAACAGCTTCAATTTATTTTTGACACAAGCTCCCCCTATTGTTTTATGAAACCTCCAAAGCAAGTGCCTTCTTCATATATCACTTGAGATGAAAAATAAATAATTAATGTATCAATAGGAGATACTCTTATCTTGTTATTTTCCCCAAAAACACTTTCTCTATTTATGTCTAATTTTAGACTTAGAGACATGTTTGTATTTTTTATATTTAACGTTTTCAATGTTTTGTTACAAATGTGTGCTCTACATTACTTTATATTGTATAAATGCAATGCTATACTTTCTTTAAACAGTGCAGAAGAGGCCTCTAAGAATCAACACCACCCTGACAGACACTCTAACTCAAACCTCCAACACTCCCATATCTTATGCCACCCCATACTACTAAAACACCACGCTCATTAGTTATACTAACCCAAAATGCCAAGGGCTTGAATTCACCATGTAAGCATTCTAAAGCACTTTCTGACATGACAAAACGCCAATATGACATTTTATATTTACAAAAAACCCACTTCAAAAGAAAGCATCACCCGAAATACCTAGGACAAACATTTACTCAACATTGCCATAGCTCTGGCCCTACTGAAAATGTGGAGTCAGTATATTATTAAAAAGAACATTACCCTTTACACTTACACAAAAATCTGACACAGAAGGCAGATTATTGGGCTTGGTATAACTTCTGTCTGGAAAACCCATAACACTTATAAACATCTATGCCCCCAACACTGAGCAAAAACCATTCAACACAAAAATGTTTAATCATATACAAGATATCTCCAAAAGGGACTATTTATGTAGGAGGGGACTTTAATTTTCCTAGACAGCACTAACCCTCTCACGAAACCAAACACAAAATTACTCATTTACTTTTGGAAGACCCTTAAGCTACACAAACTATATGACATCTGGCGATTTTGACACCCTTCTACAAAGGATTTCACATTTTACTCCCACCCTAAAAAAATCTTACAGCCACATAGATTACCACCTTACTAACCAGCTAGGCCTATCTCAAATATGCTGCTGTGAAATATCACCCACCCCATGGTTAGACCACTCAGCTGTGATGCTCCATATCAACTGGCCAGAACAATCATCTAGCCCTTTCCTTTGGACACTAGATGACACATTGCTAAGCAATGTTGAATTGATCACCAAATTGAACAATATCCTAACAGAATATTTTCACATCAACACCCCTTCGACCCCCAATCAGTTTGCTGTATGGGAAGCACATTAATGCCTTTTCAGAGGAGAACTCATCAAAATGAAAACCCAAATTAAACAAGCCCAAAGAAAATCATATCATGAACTGACATCTAAACTTTCAAACTTATACTTCCAACCAGTGGAGGCTACTCCATTGGAGCACACTCGCACGTGCCCCCCACAGGCCAGAGGAAAGAAAAAAGAAAACAGAAAAAAAATATAATTTTTCAATAGCCCCCTATTGAAAAAAAAAATATTTTTTTTTACCCCCAGAATAAATTATTTTTTTAATAAATTATTATTATTTGTTGTGTCCTGCCTGGCCCCCTACTGTTTGAACAATCATACACACATCATGATCATCAGTGATCTGATCACACACCCAGCGTCCAGCCACTGTACTGCTGTACTGTAGTAATCAATCCAGTCCCTAGGGCCTAAGCGCACGTGCGATAGAGAATCTATGGCACTGTGTCTGTGCGCATGCTAAATTTGGCTGCTGCGCAGCTCCCAGCCTCCTCATCCCCTTAGACGGCTGATCGCACACTTCAGCCTGTGCGAGGGGTGGGAGGCGTTAAGAGCTCAGCCCAGGCAGCAGCCAGTGACACAGCCCACAGGAGAAGAGCCGAGTCTGAGCGTCATCACTAACAGTCACGTGATGACGCTTGAGACGCTCCTCCCAGCTCAACGGCGCGAAATCTCATTGCGGAGATAGTCGTTGAGCTGAGAGGAGCTCAATTTGTGTTGTCTTATCTGAGTGACACTGTCTGCCCGCTCTGGCGATATTTTGAGTCTGACTCAACGATATATCATATAATACTTATTATCCAGCAATTGAATTATCCATCCCAGGATTCCCATCTCAGTTTCATCTGACTAGTGACTACTGACCTGAGGACTCAGTTACTTAGAGATTAGTTAGCGGCAGGCTTTCCCACACGTGTTTCCTTCTGTGAAGAAGAAGAAGAGTCTGGCTTGGAAAGATAAGGAAGCAGGGTGGAGAAGCAGGCTGCATCTTTGTAGAAAAAATCAGGTAATCGTTTATGCACTGCTGCTTTTTTACAGGGGCTGACTGGGCCAAGGGCAGGGGGCAGGGCATAGGGATTAAAGCAGGTCCGGTAGTAGTGTTTACTTTCACCTCCTTAGAAGTGTTACTTTTGGGGCCGTTCAGAGCAGGGAAGCTAACTGTCCTGTAAATAACCCAGATGTGATTCTTTCATGACCTCTGCTCAGTATCTCATTTCATGCAGGGTGCCTGACAGATAGTTACAGCCTCGAGTGTAAGCTATTCCCAGGGGAGGGAGGGAGTGTTAGTGTAACTGTTGTTTGTATTCTCTATTTCATACTCTGGGTTTCCCTCATCCTGAATTTAAATTACTACATCAGTACTTTGTATATTTCTGTTTTGCAGATGTTTTGCTTTGTGGCAAATACTGATATCTGATCATTGAATATGCATATCTTTCATATTTAGGATACAAGAAATGATTTGGCAAAATATGTATATCTATTTATATAAAAGCATTTTAAAAAGTGGCATTATGGCCAGTGACAAATGACACCCCTAATAGAAACCCATTTACTTATTCTAACTCCAGTTAAGTTTTCAATGGTTGATCTGTTCTGTATGGAAAATATTCTACTACAAAAACATTGACTGAGGGCAAAATGTAAAGGAATCTTAACACTGTCTATTTAAATAGCCCCCCCCCCCCCCTTTAAATAGCTTTTTTTAGGAGGAGGCTTGCAAACTGTGGATGGAAGGCACTTCTGTGTTTGCTAACACAGCATAAAATTTTATTATTGAATGAAACACTACAGATTCATTGGCCTTTCCTTTTAGAGGGACATAAAAGTGCAAACATTATATACAGTGTTATAACATTTTATTTTTGCACTGTTGTTTGTATATATAACTATGTTTAACCCTGCAAATCATTGCTTCTCTGAAGCAAACTTTAAAAATGTGTTTAACACATTTCCAAGGGTTAAACACAGTTATTTGCAAGCAATAGTGCTATAGTAAAATGTTCTAATCCATTTATTTTTTTTTGCAATTTAATGTCCCTTTAATTACAGTGCACACATTAGTTACATGTTAAAAATAATATTTTCCCATCCCATATTTACAGTGGTCTCTTAAAATCCCAAACTACCAGATCACACTAAATCTAATCTAAATCTAGTTGTGAGAAATCAAGGCTGAGCTGTGTGTATATGTATGTATGTATGTATGAATATATATATATATATATATATATATAAATGTATGTACATATATATATATATATATATATATATATATATATACACACACACACATTAAAATGGGCGGGGCCATCTGAGGGGCGGGGCTAGTGCTCCCCCATCTTCAAAAGTCACCAGCCGCCACTGCTTCCAACACAATCACCATTAGACCCCATCCTTTTATCCGAACTAACAAACACCAGAAAAGCTTTAGATGATTTCTTACAGATAGAATACCATACCCTCTGATGGAAAACTAACAGCCTATTTCACTATGAAAGCAATAGAGCCCACTTTCTCAAACGTCTCATAAAACTGAACAATTTAACCAGAACTGCCCCTCCCCACTCTTACAGACCTTAATGCTCCCATCACCACACAGCAAGTAATAACGGCTATTCAGACACTTAAACAAGGTAAAAGCCCAGGCCCAGATGGCTTCTCAACAAAATACTATCAAATATTCCAAGAAACCCTTACCCCACACCTAAACATAATTTTTAACGAAATCGCTAATGAAGCCAAGTTTCCACCCTCCATGTTGGAGGCACAAGTGGTAGTCCTTCTGAAACCGGGTAAACCAGCTATGACACCTTCAAGGTTTCACCCCATAAAGCTACTAAATGTAGATATCAAATTGTATGGAAAAATCCTTACCACACGTTTAAACACAGTTATACAGAATCTAATTCACACTAATAAAGTGGGATTCACCCAACATCGGGAAGTCAGAGACAGTACTATCAAAATCCTAAACATGATAGAATATGCCAATACCCACCATATTCCTTCCATAATCCTTTCAATGGATGCCGAAAAGGCTTTTGACCACCTAAGCTGGTCAGTCCTTTCACACACTTTAATGAGATTTGGCTTCAACGCTCAATTCACTTCGCCCTATATAACAACCCCTGTAAAGATTGACACCAAATTATTTGGAGGACCACAACTGCAGAACTACATTATCAAGGTAATATACCTTTAAATGGTGAATGTATCACTATCGACTAGATAACTACTATTGGGAAGTAGTTTGATAAGTCAGAAGTGAATTAGTAAAGTGATGTAGAATGTTTGGAAACAAAGTCTCCCAAATAAGTGTAAAATTATCACACACTTAAATTATTTCTGATGTGCATCACATCTGCAGAACAAATATCCAGGTAGTTTATATCCTGTAAGAACTGATACACATAAACAGATTTGAGAAAGGTTACTAGAGGTATCAGATTACTTTTGGCAGCATATACCCTAGATTGATTGCTTGACAGTCTGTGAAACATGTAGTGTTATGCAGGAGCTGACAGGTAAACAGATTGTTTGGTTTGTGTGCAGAAAATGCAGAAAACAATCCGGAATAAAACAGATTGGTGCTAAGATAAATCGTATCTTTACCTCTTTCTCTGATGTGGAGTCACAAGTAGTGATGTCCCGAACTGTTTGCCCGCGAACGGTTCACAGTGAACATAGCTTGTTCGCGTTCGCGTTTGTGGGCGAACACATGGCGATGTTCGATCCGCTCCTCTGTGTCATCATTGAGGAAACTTTGACCCTTTATGTCACAGCCGCCTGACACATTAGAGCCAATCAACATCAGACACTCCCTCACAGACCCTCCCAGCTACTCGGAATCCGCCATTTTAGACTCATAACGACCTTGCTTTCTTAATGAGAGGACGTGTTGTATTTTTTCTCCTGACATTAATAGGAAAAACATAGCTAGGCTAGTGTATTTATAGTACAGAAGGACTCCACTCATCTCTGCTGCAAGCACAGCACCCCAAAAAGCCCTTTTTAGGGCTATATTTCATGCCGTTTTTTTTTTTTTTTTCTTTTTTATTAGCATTTGCCTGGCTTTCAGGCTGTGTGTTTAAGGCTCACAGCATATGCTGTGATTACTGCCACCACTGATATCTCCCTAACAACATTAGTTTAAATTTAACTAACCAAAAAATTTAATTATTTTGCTAGTGTAATTTTTTTTCATTTTCTATCAGGCCTGTGTCACACAGCATATACTCTGGTTCATTGCTCTGTGCCAGCCACCAGTGTTAATATCCGTTTATAACATTATTTTAAATTTAAAAAAAATGAATAAAAATATTTTGCTAGTGTAATCTAATTACATTTACATTTAATGTCAGGCTCACTCAGCATTAATATACCTCATTTTTTTCAGTCTTTTGGTTAATTGGTCTGTGCCAGGCAGCCACCCAGCACTCATATCTTCTTCACCTTAATTTAAATATATAAAAAAAAAAATTTAAATTTGTTTGATATTGTAATCTAATATAATTTTCTATCCGGCCTTTGTGTTTTGCTGACATACAGAGCCTACTGTGTTTACTTGCTGCCCTCCCTAGTCTATGAGCCACGACTCATATGTGTTTAACCTTTTTTTTAATCCGCCCCCAAAAAAATAATTTAAATCATTTTTCTAGTGTAATCTAATAGTATTTTCTATCAGGCGTGTGTGTATCTGACTTACAGAGCCTACTGTTTTTAATAGCTGCCCTTCCAAGGCTATCAGCCGCGATATGTATGTGCTTAACCTTTTTCTTTAAATTCCCAAAAAAAGTCTTTAAATCATTATGCTAGTGTAATCTAATTTTATTTTCTATCAGGCCTGTGTCTAACTGTCTATCTGACTTACACAGCATACTGTTGTTAATTGCTGCCCTACGTAGCAGCCAGCCAGTGCGACCACTCATAGAGTCATATGTGCATTGCACTTCTTAACATAATTTTAATATTAAATTCTAAAATTTTAAAATATTTTGCTAGTGTAATCTAACTTAATTTTCTATCAGGCCTGTGTTTTTGTCACTTACACAGCATACTGTGTTAAATTGCTGCCCTACCTACCATCCACGACTCATATCTGCCAGCCTGTGTGCCAGGCCCAACTAGCCAATTAGTGGCACCAATCATAATTCTTGTAACAGTATATAAAAAAATAAAAATCATAATTTTTTGGACTGCAAATATTCAGTCTCCTAGTGCCATTGAATTGCATTTACCTCCTGCGTGCCACTGCCAGACTTTTGTGCCAGGCCATAATTGTTGTCACAGACAGTATAGTTACTAATTAAAATTAAAAAATTCTTGATTGTTGATGATCTTAATCCTCAGTTTGCTCGTGCCCTAGAATTGCACTTTTCTACTGCCTTCCAAGCCTGTGTGCCAGGCCTACTTGAAAAATATTTACACCAATCATATTTGTTGTCACAGTATTCTTAGTAATTCAAAATTAATTTTTTTTGGTAATAGTTGTTGTGAATCCTCAGTTTGCTGGTGCCATTGAATAGCACTTTCCTCCTGCCTTGCAGCCTGCTGTGAGCCAGGCCCACCTTGCCAATTATTGCCAGCAATCATATTTCTTTTAACAGTATTGCAAACATTGTCAATCATCACTGTTTTGACTGTCAGTAATCAGTCTCCTAGTGTCCTTGAATTGCATCTACCTCCTGCCTGCCAGCCTTTTGTGCCAGGCCGTCTAGCCAACTATTTACACCAATCATAATTGATGTCACAGGGATTAAAGTGCTAAGAAAAGTACTAATTAACACAAGCTAGTTATCATGGGTCCAACACCGTGTGTCTTGATGTTATACTTTGTCAGGGTAATCATGCAGGCCATATAGACCTCCCTTGATAGGGGGAATAACAGGGATTACAGTTATAAGAATAGTACTACTTAAACACAACCTAATTACCATGGGTCCAAGACCAGATGTTTTATTATTATACTTTGTCAGGCTAATCATGCAGGCCATATAGAGCTCCAACAAAAGGGGGGGTAAGAGGGATTCAAGTGATAAGAAAAGTTTTACTTAACACAACAAAATTAGCATGGGTCCCAGACCACGTGTCTTGTTGTTATACTTTGTCAGGGTAATCATAACCGCCATATAGACCTCCACCAATAGGGGGAGTTACAGGGCTGAAAGTGCGAAGAACAGTACTACTTAACACAACCTAGTTGGGTCCAAGAACGCATGTTTAATTATTAGACTTTATTAGGGTAATTATATATCTAACAAATCTATCTATTTCTCTTCTATCGATTCTATCTAACTATCAATCTATGTATATCTATCTATCCTATCTATCAATCTATCTTCTGTCCGGGATGTTTTGAGACAGCCACTTTGGGAATGTTAGTTGATTTAGGCCCATTATGGCTTAAAAGCAGACTCTGCATAAACTATGTAATTTTCCATGGGAGTTTTGCCAGGGATCTCCCTCCAGCATGCGACAGTCCAGGTGTTAGTACCCTTGAAACAACTTTTCCATCACTATTGTGGCCAGAAAGAGTCCTTGTAGGTTTTAAAGTTCGCCTGCCTATTGAATTCAATTGCGGTTCACGCGGTTCACGGGTTCGCGAACAATACCTGAAGTTCGAGTCCGCCGTTCGCGAACCGAAAATTTTAGGTTCGCGACATCACTAGTCACAAGCTGGGGTGAGCCAGAACAGTATGTACAGCAGAGATAAAGGTTAAGGTTGGTGCTCAATATATACAGTGAGTTTAAAGACAATAGATTTGCTGATTCAGTAAATATGTCAAATGCAGAGATCTTTTTAGGAAAATGTAACCTGAATTTCTGTGAAGTAGTTGATTCCTTCCAGGGAGAAAAGAAAGGTGGAATACTTGCTAGGAGCTTGTAAAGCAAGCTGAATGTGTGAGGCTGCAGAGACAGTCTCATCAGGATTCAAATTACTAAGCACCTGTGTGCAGGTGAAAGGTACGTTTATAGCACAATCTTAAAGGGTTATTACAGCAAATATAAAAACAGGACATGACAACCCCACAGCTAAAATTAAATTAAATAACTCCTTATCATGTCTATTCCAAATCAATAACGGGACTAGACAGGGATGCCCTTTATGCCCACACCTATTCATATTGGCAATGGAGGTTTTAGCATCATACATCAGAACCTCCCCTATGATTAGCGGAATTACTATAGGACAACAAGAATATAAAATTTCCCTTTATGCAGACAATATTATCTCAACACTCACAAATCTTGAAACCTCCATTCCCTCTCTAAGCACCTTTTCAAGGCATATGGAAACCTCCCTAACTTTCGTATTAATAATTCTAAGTCAGAATTCATCAACCTAGGAGCAACACATGAAGACGTATTACTTAAATCACACCAATTTCGACACCAACCGGTAGCAGTCAAATACTTAGGAATACAAATCTCCCCACACCTCAATAAATTAACTGCCTTAAACTACAAACCTCTCAAAGCCCACATAATTGCCACCTTACACTCCTGGACCCACAAACCTATCTCGTGGCTGGGCAGAATAAATGCAATTAAAATGGTAATCCTCCCCAAAATACTATATGTACTCCAAACACTTCCCATACCAATTCCAGATGCAACAATTTATCAATTGCAGAAACTCATAAATTCCTTTATATGGACCCATAGGCGCCCAAGAGTCGCCACACACACTCTTGTCAGGGTTTTTTCCCTGTTGTGTTTGCCATGTGCTGCTGGCAGCCATTTTACTCACCTCTCTTCCTGACTGTGGTGCATTGTGGGGGATGCTGCTCATTTCCTGCACTTCCTTTTATGGCCAGACTGGTTTGCATCATCCGTGTGAGACAGGATGCAGTCTCAGAATTGTGATGTCATCACTTATTATTTAAAGGGCCTCTGTTCAGTATGCTTTGCCTTTGCATTGTCTCAGACCTGTTTGTGAGAGTTCCTGTGTATTACCTGGCTGCCTGATGTCCTTCCTGGTTCCTGATCCCTGGCTTGTTCCTGACTCTGCTGTTTTCCTCGTTCCTGATTCCGGCTCGTCTGACTATTCGCTTTGGCTCCTGACTCGGCTCGTCTGACTACCAGCTCTGGTTTTTACTCCTGGCTTGTTATTTGACTTGTGGACTTTTTATTATTTTTTGCTATTAATAAAGGTGTGATTATTTTTGCGCTTCTCGTCTCAGTCTGATTCCTGGCACCTCTATACTGACAACTCTATACTTAACCAAAGTTAATCGAGGCCTAGGAGTTCTGAATCTTATGCTGTATTGCTTTACAACTTTCATGACCAGAATTGTGGACTGGTGCAAACACGGCAACCATAAAGAATGGGTACCTCTTGAACATGAGCTTTCCAAATGTGCACAATTAGGTGATCAGTGTTGGCTTAAGGTCAAACACGAACAGAATCACCCAATCCTTCCCCCCTCATACGCAAAACATTCAAAATATGGTATAAAATCTTAAGAAACTATAAGACAATCTTGACACCACACTCCCCCCTAACACCTCTGCTAAATGACCCCAATAACCCTCTGCAACTGAAATCAACCAATTTAACCAATCGGATTCTACACCTAGTGATACCCCACTACTCACTCTTACAAAATGGCAAATTAAAAAACTAGGAAGAAATCGCTGAAATCTTAGGCCCCACACTTAACAAATGGTATGCACATCTCCAACTTGCACACTATTTCTCAACACATGCAGATAAACATAACTCACTCAGACCCTTTACACCATTTGAAACAATATGCTACATGCCATTCCCGCATATGGGTATCCTCTACCTAACCTATAAACTGCCTCTCTCACATCATTCTGTAAACCCCCCATCATATAACACAAGATGGGAAACGGAACTCGAAGACCATAAACCACTTAAAACATGGCAAATAATATATAAACAAATTAGTTCTTCCACATCTATATCCATCGCAGAAATGAACATAACACTCCTCTGCAAGTGGCATTACACCCAGACAAACTGGGTAAAATATCCCCAGGCTACCATACCGACTGCTGGCGACATTGCAAACACAGAGGCACCTATACACATATATGGTGGACATGCCCCATAGCATAACAATACTAGTCGAACATTAGAAAATAAATAGAATCAGTTCTAGACACTCCCAGGAGATAAAGGACATTCCCTTGAGGACTCTAACACAGATATATAGATATATTCCTCTTTTCTTAAGCATTCTATATTTTAATATTTATCATTTATATATAATTACCCTGCACTTTATAAACCTTCATTTTTAGCCAGGCCAACTGTGTTTGGACTTTGGCTTTCACTTTGCTTTCACTTTGCTCATTGGTTTTAACATTGTTCATTGATTTTTCTATCGTATCTTATCTTATAGAGATATCTATTGGATATTTGCTACATTTACAGAAATCAACAAAAATCAATGATCAAATGTTAAAAACAATTCTAAAAAAAGATTTGAATGTCAGAATAAATGTAAAAGATCCTTATTCATGAAGTTTCCTAGATTATTATGCAGACAAACTTTATTGAAGAGCAGGAAATATCCACACATTTTTATTGTACTCATTAGAAATTGTATCACATGGATTCAGATGTATCTTCCTGCTAAAGTATACTGTATAACCCTCTCATGTCATTCTCTCTCCCCCCATCCCCATACTACAATCTAAACAGAGACTGCTTAGTGGCTTGTCAAAGGGTATGAACCTTGACTGCAATGCAATACAAATTTTGCTAATAAACTAATAATTTAAATGCTTTTAAAAGATTTACTTTATTTTGCAGTACAGTGCTAATTGCTAATCTACACAATGGATATATAAAAAAAAGCCTTAAATGTGCATTAAACACTAAGGGCAAGATTACAAGTAGAGCGCTAAATATCGCTTTCTTTCCTAAAATTTGGTGAGTCCACAACGTCATCAATTACTATTGGGAATATCACTCCTGGCCAGCAGGAGGAGGCAAAGAGCACCACAGCAAAGCTGTTAAGTATCACTTCCCTACCCATAATCCCCAGTCATTCTCTTTGCCTCTGTCAATGGAGGAGGTGAAGTTTGGTGTCTGAAGAAATTAATTTCCTTTTTTGGATATTTTTCCCTGCAAGCAAGGATTTGTGGTTTAGCTGTGTCTACGTCAATCTCTGCAGCAGAGTAGTGGTGGCTTTTAAGCAGCTAAGAAGTTGTAAGGTTGTGCTTACTTTGATTTCTAACATATTGCTTCCCTAGGTATAGAAAGCCAGAGTTGGTTACTCTATTCTTTCTTTTTCTACAGGTCTCTGTAACGAGTATGTGTCCTTTCACGCCTTGTGAGTTGTCTTCTTGCTGGACAGCTAGACTGCAGGTAAGTGCTTTTTGTCTTCTAGGTATTGGAGTCTTTGCACTTTAAAGGATGCATTTATTTATATTCTGCAGTTTTAAATAATTGGATATAGTAATCCTTTAAATAGGATTCATTGGGCAGTGTGCAGGCACTATGTGGGGATCAGGGATTCATTTTGCCTTATTTGGGAAATATTCCTCTATGTGGGTCTTTTTATTTTTCACTTGGCTTTAAGTGTTTTATTAGGGGCAGTCCTATTTAGGGCGGCAATGGTTTGCACTGTTTGTGTATAGTAACGGCTGTTGCTAGGTATCTTTTCGGATTGCACGCTTTTTCTCATTTCTGCGCATTTCCGGATAGGCCGATCATGTGACTCCTGTGTTTCCGCAATACGGAGCGGATCAGCGTCACTGTGCTTATAAGTGGTCTGTTTTCGGCTTGTGTGCAGTCGTGTGTTTTTGGCTCTTTGAGTCTCCTAAAATTGCGGTAGGCATCTCAGATCTGCTGAGGTGTAGAGGTCCCAAGTTTTAGTTTTCTTTTTTATTTAGGCTGTGTTTTATTATAACGCTTTTTAGGACTCTCTTAAAGTGATAGTAATCCTTTCTTCAAATTTATTGTTCTTTTATTTTTGGAGTCTTATTTTTCTAGCTATGGATATGGATAATGATAATATTGCTTTTAATAAATGCTTATTATGTCTAGAAGCACAAATTATTTCTCCATTGCAATGTTTTACTACTTGTTAAGCTAGAACGCTTCAATGTAAAAAAAAAAATATTGCTTTATGAGCGTAATGTCACTCAGGATGATACTGTTCAGGCAATGAGGAAAACTAAACATTTAACAGATAGTAAGGTGTCTGTTTCAGTTGCTGCTATGCAGGTTGATCTTCCTCATAACATTGAGGAGGATGTTATCCTCGGTAGCTTCTGAGGGCGAGATCTCAAATTCTGACAGTGTAAATCCTTTGTATGAGGTAGAAGAAGTAAATTTCAGGTTTAAGCTTGAACACCTTTGTGTATTGTTAAAGGAGGTATTGGCTACTTTGGACGACTCCGACTCTCCAGTCATGGTTAACCCTAAGAAATCTAATAAGCTTAATAGATTCTATGATGTTCCTTCCTCAGCAGAAGTGTTTCCTGTTCCAGACCGTGTGATGGAGATTATTGCACAGGAATGGGAGAAGCCAGGGATTCCTTTCACCCTGTCTTCAGTCTTTAAAAGGATGTCTCCTGTTGCTGATTCCATTAAAGATTCATGGCGCACAGTGCCTTAAGTATAAGGGGCTATTTCTCCTCTGGTTAAGAGGACTACGATTCCTATAGAAGATAGTTGCTCTTTTAAGGATTCAATGGACAAAAAGCTGGAGGCTTATTTGAAGAAGATGTATGTTCATCAGGGTTTACAATGGCAACCTGCATTTTGTATTGCCACAGTAACAAGTGCAGCATCTTATAGGTGTGATGCCTTGTCTGAATCTATTTTAGAGGAGACTACGTTAGAGGAGATTCAGGATAGGATTAAGGCTCTTAAGCTAGTTAATTCCTTTATTTCTGATGCTTACATGCAAGTTATTAGATTGGGGGCCTAGATGTCTGGCTTATCTGACTTGGCCCACAGGGCTTTGTGGCTAAAATCTTGCTCAACTGATGTTTCCTCCAAATCTAAGCTTTTGGCCCTTCCTTACAAGGGTAAGACTGTTTGGACCTGGATTGGCAGAAATAATATCTGATATTATGGATGGAAAAGGATCTTTTCTACCGCAAGACAAGAAGATTAGACTTAAAGGACGTCAAAGTAATTTTTGTTCCTTCCGTAATTTCAAAGGTCAGAAGTCTTCCTCTTCCGCTTCTTAACAGGAGCATTCCAGGTCTTCTTGGTGACCCAGTCAGTCTTGGAACAAGGGGAAACAAACAAAGTAAACCACAGCTGACTCTAAGTCAGTATGAAGGGTCGGCCCTCGGGCCGGGATCAGATCAAATGGGGGGCAGACTTTCTCTGTTTTGTCAGGCGTGGTTTCGAGATGTCCCAGATCCTTGGGCTGTGGGCATAGTTACCCAGGGTTACAAGATAGAGTTCAGATCTCTCCCTCCCAGGGGCAGATTTCACCTCTCAAGATTGACTGCAGATCAGGTAAAAACAGAGGATCTTTCCTTTCTGGGAGTGATTGTTCCAGTTTCTGTAATGGAACAGGGTCTAGGATTATATTCATATCTGTTTGTGGTTCCCAAAAAAGAGGGAACTTTTCGTTCCATTTTAGATGTAAAGAGTCTCAACAAGTTTCTCAGGGTGCCATCCTTCAAAATGAAGACCATTCGGTCCATTCTTCCTTTGGTCCAAGAGGGTCAGTTCATGACGACTATAGACCTGAAGGACGCATATCTTCATGTTCCTATTCACAGGGATCATTACAAATTCCTGAGATTAGCTTTTCTAGACAAAAATTTCCAGTTTGTGGCTCTTCCATTTGGCCTTGCCACAGCTCCCAAATTTTTTTCAAAGGTTCTTGGGGGCTCTCTTGGCAGTGATCAGGTCTTGGGGAATTGCAGTGGCACCATACTTAGATGACATATTGGTTCAGGTGCCATCTTTTCAACAAGCAAACTCTCATGCAGAGATCTTGTTGTCTTCTCTACTTTCCCACAAATGGAAAGTGAATCTGGGAAAGAGTTCCCTTGTTCCAGCTACAAGGGTGGTGTTCTTAGGGACTATATATAGATTCCCTATTTATGAAAAATGTTCTGATGGAGGTCAGGAAATCCAAAATTCTCTCTACTTACCTCTCTCTTCAGTCTACTGTTCAGTCTTCAGTAGCTCAATGTATGGAGGTAATTGGTCTGATGGTCACTTCCATGGACATCATTCCCTTTGCTCAATTCCATTTGAGAGCTCTGCAGTTATGCATGCTCAGGCAATGGAATGGAAACCATTAGGATCTGTCTCAGAGGATAGATCTAGACGTGTCAATGAGAAACTCTCTTCCGTGGTGGTTTTCTCAGGAACATCTGTCTCAGGGCACATGCTTCCAGAGACCTTCTTGGGTGATCGTGACCACGGATACCAGCCTGCTAGGCTGGGGAGCAGTCTGGGACTTGTTAAGGCTGCAGGGATTATGGACTCGGGAGGAGTCTGCTCTCCCCATAAACATCTTGGAGTTGAGAGCGATTTACAATTCTCTGATAACTTGACCTCAGTTAGCCTTAGCCTAGTTTATCAGATTTCAGTCAGACAATATCTCCTCAGTGGCTTACATCAACCACCAGGGGGGAACTCAGAGTTCCTTAGCCATAAGGGAGGTAGCTCAGATTATTCAGTGGGTGGAAGCTCACAATTGTTGTCTATCTGCCATCCACTTTCCAAGAGTGGAAAACTGGGAAGCGTATTTCCTTAGCAGACATTTAATCCCGGGGAGTGGGTAATCCATCAAATGCGGGTACCGGAGTTGTATCTGATGGCGTCTTGGCAGAATGTCAAGCTTAAAAGGTACTGTTCAAGGTCAAGAGATCCGCAGGCAGTTCTGATAGATGCTCTGGCGGTTCCTTGGGGGTTCGTTCTAGTTTATCTGTTTCCTTTATTTGCACTTCTTCCACAAGTCATTACTCATATCAAATTGGAGAGAGCATTGGTAATTCTAATAGCTCCTGCATGGCCTCGCAGGATCTGGTATGCAGACCTAGTGAAAATGTCATCTCTGCCACCTAGGAGGTTGCCTTTTAGGAAGGACCTTCTCATTCAGGGTCCATTTCTCCATCCAAATCTTGTTTCTCTGAAACTGACTGCTTGGAGATTGAATGCTTAGTTTTGTCTAAGCGTGGTTTTTCTGAGTCAGTCATTTAGACCTTGATCCAGACTTGCAATCCTGTTACTCAAAAAATTTACCATAAGGTATGGCGTAAATACCTTTATTGGTGTGAATCTAAGGACTACTCTTATAGTAGGGTTAGGATTCCTAGAATTTTGTCTTTCTATTCTGTTAGATAAGCGTTTGGCGGTTGTGCCAAATGTTCAATCCTTTTGTCAGGCTATGGTCAGAATCATGCCTGTGTTTAAATCTGTTACTCCTCCTTGGAGTCTTAACCTTGTTCTTAAAGTTTTGCAGCAGGCTCTGTTTGAGACAATGCATTCCATAGATATTAAATTGTTATCTTGGAAGGTTTTGTTTCTTGTTGCTATTTCTTCTGCGAGGAGAGTTTCGGAACTCTCGGCTTTGCAGTATGATTTACCTTACCTTATCTTTCATGCGGATAAGGTGGTCCTGCGTACTAGGTTGGGTTTTCTTCCTAAGGTGGTTTCGGTTAGAAATATTAATCAGGAAATTGTTGTTCCTTCTCTCTGTCCAAATCCTTATTCTCATAAGGAGCGTCTGTTGCACAACTTGGATGTTGTGCGTGCTTTGAAATTCTATTTAGAGGCGACTAAGGATGTTCGCCAGTCTTCTGCCCTTTTTGTTTGTTTCTCGGGAAGCATAAGGGTCAGAAGGCTACTGCTACTTCTCTTTCTTTTTGGTTATGAGACTGCTGGACAGCAACCTCCTGAGAGAGTTACGGCTCATTAGGGCTGTCACATCTTCTTGGGCTTTCAAAAATGAAGCTTCTGTGGAACAGATTTGCAAGGCTGCAACTGGGTCCTCTCTGCACACTTTTTCTAAATTTTATAAATTTGATACTTTTGCCTCGGCTGAGGCCTCTTTTGGGAGAAAGGTTCTTCAAGTGGTGGTACCTTCTGTTTAGGTCTGCCTGTCTTGTTCTACCTCCCTAGTCATCTGTGTCCTCTAGCTTGGGTATTGGTTCCCACTAGTAATTGATGATGTTGTGGACTCACCATATCTTAGGAAAGAAAACAAAATGTATGCTTACCTGATAAATGTCTTTCTTTCCGGATATGGTACGTCCACAACCCCACACTTAAATTTAAGACAGTTATTTTTGGCTCAGGCTCCTCTACACCTTTGTGTTATTCCTTTTTCCACTTCCCTTCAGTCTAATGACTGGGGATTATGGGTAGGGGAGTGACACTTAACAGCATTGCTGTGGTACTCTTTGCCTCCTCCTGCTGGCCAGGAGTGTTATACCCACTAGTAATTGATGACATTGTGGACTCACCATATCCGGAAAGAAAGAAAGTTATCAAGTAAGCATAAAATTTAGTTTTTGCGAAAGTTTGCAGTTTGAGTAATACGTAGCAAACACTAATGTATGCTGGTTTTACTAGTTGACAGCAATGCAAATGCGAGCTTGCGTTCCCATTGCTGGGAAGCATTGCACTCATGAGAGCGCGCTTCCATAGGCTCCAATGAACAAGGGCAGCAAAGGGGGTAAGTCACGCAGAGATGACAGCAAAGTGTAAATATATATGTATATGATTATATAGATAAATATTTATGTGTTAATATGTGTATATATATATATATATATATATATATATATATATATATATATATATATATAAAAGCATATACATTTACTGGGCACACACAGTTCCCATAGACCACAATGTAAAGGCACTTTTCAGTGCCATTTTTTTTCTAACACCCCCACACCCACCAACTTTAGCCGCCCAAAACTGTCTGGTGCAGTTATTTTACTAAAAAATAAAAATTCTACAATTTTTATTTTATTATAATACACACCACTGTGTAGCCACCAATCTTCAAGTGCTACCCAGGTTACTGAACCAAAAATGCTCCGAAGCTTACATTCCTGCTTTTCAAATAAAGATACCAAGAGAACAAAGACAAATTGATAATAGGAATAAAAGTTGTTTAAAATTGCATGCTCTATCTGAATCATGAAAGAAAAGAATTGGGTTTCATATCCCTTTAATTTCACAATTTTTGAAAGAAGAATTTGATGTCAACGGGAATATCCTGGCTTTACTTAACAGATAGAGGTTTATATGATAAGATAATACAGAAGCAGATCTTAACTCCATAGGGCCGATTTATCAAAGTCTGGCGGACATGATACGCTGTCAGCATTTAACATTGCACAACTTCTTGTGCAATGCCGCCCCCTGCAGATTTGCAACCAATCGGCCGCTAGCAGGGGGTTTCAAGCAACCCGATCATATAAGATCGGACGGATTGATCCTGCTTCATAGCTGTTTCTGGCAATCCTGAAGACTCGTACGGAAACAGGGGCATCAGGGATCATTCGGCCCTTGATAAATTCCCCCCCATATATTAAATGTTATATGGATGTTATAGGTGTCAATGTCAGGCTTTTAAAGAGACTTTAACTATGATACTTGAAATTGGATTTAGAGGATTAGAGACAATAGATGCAGATTATTACTCATTAATATTTTGAACGTAACAATTTGACTTGGATATTGGTATATTTTTTTTTGGTTTGGTAATCACTACAAAACTAGACACCTGGCCAGGGTAGAAGTACACATTACTTTTAATACCTTCTGGTTAACTTTCACAGGTATAAACTAGAAAAAAACTGGACATTAAAGGGATAGTCTAGTTAAAATTAAAATGTTGTGATTCAGATAGGGCACGTCATTTTAAAAAACTTTCCAATTTACTTTTCTAAACACATTTGCTTTATTCTCTTGGTATTCTTTGTTGAAACCTAAACCAAGGTAGGCTCGTATGATCATTTCTAAGCCCTTGAAGGTCGCCTCTTATCTCACTGCATTTTGACAGTTTTTCCCAGATAGACAGTGCTAGTTCATGTGTGTCATATAGATAACATTGTGCTCACTCCGGTGGAGTTATTTATGAGTCCGTACTGATTGGCTAAAATGCAAATCTGTCAAAAGTACTGAAATAAGGGGGCAGTCTGCAGAGGCTTAGATACAAGGTAATCATAGAGGTAAAACGTATATTAACCCTTTAGTGACCAGTCCATTTTTCAATTTTCTTAACGTTAAGGACCAGGGCTATTTTCACATTTCTGCAGTGTTTGTGTTTAGCTGTAATTTTCCTCTTACTCATTTACTGTACCCACATATATTATATACCGTTTTTTACTGTAAACAGTAAAAAACGGAAAAAAACACACTTTTACTAAATTTGACCCCCAAAATCTGTTACACATCTTCAACCAACAAAAAACACCCATGCTAAATAGTTTCTAAATTTTGTCCTAAGTTTAGAAATACCCAATGTTTACATGTTCTTTGCTTGTTTTGCAAGTTGCAATTGCAAGGGCAATAAGTACAAGTAGCACTTTGCTATTTCCAAACCATTTTTTTTAAAAAAAATTTGCGATAGTTACATTGTAACACTGATATCTGTCAGGAATCCCTGAATATCCCTTCAGATATAAATATTTTTTAAAAGAAGAGAACCTAAGGTATTAAACTTGGGGTATTTTGACTCTTTTCATGCAACCATTTTACCACCAATCTATGCCAAAGTATGAAGGAAAAAAAAAGTTACTGACAAAAAAACACCTCAATATGTGTTCAGCAACATCTCCTGAGTACAGTGATACTACCCATGAATAGGTTTGTTGGGTTCTCAGGGGGCTAAAAGGTTAATTTTAGGGTGTGCATTACAGTTTTCCAACATGGAATTTTCACATCTGTCATCATGCACCCATGTCCTATTTGAGACATTTCTGAAGCTGGCCAATGTAATTTACCCCCATCAAACCATATCTTTTTGAAAAGTAGACACCCTAGGGTATTAAAAATGCTGGTATTTTAATACTTTCCATGCACTAATTCAACCACCAGTCTTTGTCAAACTTTTGGGTAGTTATTTTTTTGTGTTATTTTTTATACACATGGTACTTTAGACATGAATTCTCAGTTCCTGTTATGTGTTACTGCCAAAGAACACCTCAATATTGATTCAGCAAGATCTCCTGAGTACAGTGATACCACCTATGCATAGGTGTGTTAGGTTGTTTAGGGTTTGCAATGCCAAACTTCTGACAAATGTTTGTGATTTTTTCAAATTTAACATATCTTCTTTGCCTATCTTCTTTTGGGGGGCCTTTTTACATACTCCAATTTATTTATTCGCCATAAACGTGCATATATTTCAGAAGTTGAGACCCCAAGGTATTGTATATGCTGTGTTTTGATGCCTTTGATGCAACTGTTTTAGCCAAACAAATTGAAGAAAGTGTGTGGTGGTATTTTTTTTTATTTTTACACACACAGTGCAGGGAGCCTGTATCCAGGACCAAAATTAAGGTCCTGCTTCTCTACAGACATGTAAGCCTAAGGGGGGTTTGCAACAATGTTGCAGATGAAGGGGAGGAGTCATCCTTACCTTACTTAGTTGAGAGGAGGGGCCATCCCTGCCTCTTTCTTCTTCCTGGAGACCTTGGAGAATCGTGTCCCTCCCTCCCTTCCCCTTGTAAAAATAAATAAATAGAATTGACAGTGAGTTTTAACACTGACATAGACCTTTGAGAGGTTTGAGGGGTGGCAGCAAAGTCGAGGGTGATGGCTTCCATAGGTCTGGGTTAGGCAGGGATAGGGTTAGATGGCCTAGTCTTGGTAAGCCCTTACCCGTTTATCTAATTTTGACACTCCCCTGGAGTAAATTTCTGTATGGCTTTGTACATGGGTGCCTTATTGGTTGGAGTGGTCTGGCAAACATCTATCTCCTAACAGCGAGAGGTCATGGCCCAAATTACAGTACAGGATCCGCAGGGGTGACAGTCGGGCTAATGGGTGGGTTGATGTCCCCAGGTCGTGCCCTGGGGTGACCCGCCCCTTGGCCCTGCTGGCTGAAGATCCTCTAGGGTGCCTGGTACCATCTGATAGGGGCCTGATTCCACAGGACCCACCCACGATCAAAACCGGGTCATGTCCTCTGGTCATATAGGGTTTTAGATAGCCACCTATTGGTTTATTGTTTATTAGTTATTTATTTATTTATGATAAATAAATGAGGCCAGGCTTGGCCTTTAACCCAGCTCTGCGTGTCTGTTTTTATTTGTTAGAGTTATAAGTTAGTACGATATATTAGGATGAAATGTCGTGTAGGAGCTAAATCCTTATGCTTTTTGGCTGTGATTTAGGAGAGCCTGTTGTAAGTTATTGCACAAAAAACACTCCAGGTTGTTTTCTGCAAGACCTCCTGAGTACACCTATGCCCCCCATGCATAGGTTTGCCAGGATTTTGGGAAGGTTCTGTTACAATTTTATGACTTGTAATTTTAGTTAAAAGTGGGAATATTTCTTCTGATAGGCCTATATTTAGTTTGGGGCCTATCTCATACCCCAGTTATATTTATTGCCATGAAAGGGTATATATTTAAAACGTTGACACCCGAAGGAATGTATATAGGGTGCTTTGATGCCTTTGATGCAACCGTTTTAGCCAAAAAAAATTGGAGAAAGTCTATGGTGATAATTTTTCAATTTTCATTTTTACACACACATTGCTTTTTGGCTATGATTTAGGAGAGACTGTTGTAAGTTATTGCAAAAAAACACACGGGTTGTTTTCTGCAAAACCTTCTGAGTACACCTATGCCCCCCATGCATAGGTTTGCCAGGATTTTGGGAAGGTTCTGTTACAATTTTATGACTTGTAATTTTAGTTGAAAGTGGTGGTAATTTTTAATTTTTCATTTTTTCACACACATTGCTTTTTGACTATGATTTAGGAGAGCCTGTGGATACGCATTTCATACGCAGCCCGCGGCCTAGACCACATTCAAGCCCTGTTCCGGTGGCTGATTCTGAAACACGTGGCTCCTGCGATTCTGGGAGTGTCACAGCCCATTGCTGCCTTCAAGACTCCAGACAGCCCTCCTGAACATTTCCGGCTGTAACCTCATCACTAAATATGAGTGATCTTTAAACTAGGACATTATACCTCCACATCGCAGCACTACTGAAGCGGTAAGAATAAAACTCTATTACAAATGACTACACTACTACTATAAAGGCTTATGTATTTATGAAATGCTATTATTCTGACGATGCTCTGAACAACATAACTATGCCCTAAATATCAGGCTCATTAAAGGGACATGAAATATTAAACAACTTTCTAGTTTACTTCTATTATTTAATTTGCATCGTTCTCTTGTTATCTTTTGCTGAAAGGTTTATCTTTGTAAGCTCAGAAGCAGCAAAGAACCTAGGGTCTAGTTCGGATTGGTGGCTGCATATATATACCAATTGTTATTGGCTCGCCCATGTGTTCAGTTAGAAACCAGTAGTGCATTGCTGCTCTTTCAACAAATGATACCAAGAGATTGAAACAAATTAGATAATAGAAGTAAAGTAGAAAGTTGTTTAAAATTGTATCCTCTATCTGAATCATGAAATAAATATTTTGAGTTTCATGTCCCTTTAAGGCTATATACAACTTTGCTTTACTGAATATATATGACCTACGACACATCATAGTGCTTTATCAGCTCAATCACATGGGACACTGATCCAGCGATCTACCTGATTTCAGCACCACTTACCCACAGTACAGCCAAAGGGGCCTATTTAACAAAGGTCTGTCGTACCTGATCCGACAGTGAGGATCAGGTCCGACAGACCTCGCTGAATGCGGAGAGCAATGCACTCTTAATTCTCCTGAACATTCTGCCCCTAAAATGGCACTACTCAGGACTACAAAGTCCGAAAAAACATTTAAATCTAACAATGCTACAGGCACAGTAAATACTTTTCTTTTTAATGACACGATGAGTCCACAGATCATCTTAATTACTAATGGGATATTCACCTCCTGGTCAGCAGGAGGAGGCAATCGTTATGGCTCTGGTGTTTTTTTTCTACTGAGGGGTTAAAAATTCCCTGGGAGAAAACTTTTGCTTTTGGCTACGCCCATGATGGGCGGATCTCACTGACTGCGCGCCACTTCTCCGCGCCTCAGTCTGGGGAACATATCGAGCAGGGTTTGTCTATGCGTTCCTAGGACTGGGCAGTGTCGAAATTCCTTGGCTGCAATAACGGAATCTTCTCCTTGTCAGTGAGGTAGGTGCCTCAGCAGTGTAGCTGAGGTGTGGAGGTGTGTTAGTGATCTCAATTATTGTTTTTGCTAGTCTACACAAACTGCAGTAAAATAGTTACCTACCGTTTAAATTTAAAAAAACAATAACTTTTTTTGAATTTGATATTTTTAATAAGTTTTAAGATTTTTATTTAATAATTTGTCAATTGTGAAACAGTATGGATCAAGGGGCTTTGCAAAATGTTCCTTGCTCCTTGTGTTTTAATGCCATTGTGGAACCACCAATACCTTTGTGTCCCTCATGTATTGAGAGGACTTTAAGTTATAAGGAAAATATTTTTTATGAGCCAACTTCTTCTAAAGCGTATGTTGTTCAGGAGTCTAATGATGAGGTACAATATATGCCGCAGCTTTAACGTCAAGCGTCCCAAATTTTACCGTCCTCACAAGCAGTGCCCTGCGCTTCCTCTCTAGCTTTCGCTCGAGTTACTTTAAGGGACATCACATCTCTCATGTCTTCTACAATTTCTGATGCGCTGTCTGCTTTTCCAATGTTGCAGGGAAAGCGTAAGAGGAAAATCAGACACTCAGTAAGCGAGGTTTCTGATGCAATTGTTGCGGTTTCAGAGGTCCCCTCTCAGAAGCCTAAGGAGGAGGATACCGTTGTACCATCTGAAGGTGAAATTTTAGATTCAGAAAGTGTATACTGAGGTTGTAACTTTTAGATTTAAGCTAGAACACCCCTGTCTATTACTTAAGGAGGTTTTAGCTACTTTAGACGACAGTGACTCCACGGTAGTTGTTGTTCCTAAGAAGTCCAGTAAGCTGAACAGATATTTTGAGGTACCTTCCTCGACAGATGTATTTCTGGTCCCTGACTGAGCTTCTGAGATTATTACTAATGAGTGGGAGAGACCGGTTATTCCTTTTTCTCCATCTCCTATTTTTTTAAAAATGTTTCCTGTAGCTGATTCTATCAGGGAGGCTTGGCAAACAGTGCCCAAGGTGGAAGGGGCTATTTCCACCCTAGCTAAGAGAACTACTATTCCCATAGAGGATAGTTGTGCCTTCAAATATCCTATGGACAAGAAGTTAGAGGGTCTACTCAAAAAGATGTATGTACACCAGGGCCTGCAATGGCAGCCAGCTTTGTGCATTGCTACCATCACTAGTGCGGCAGCATATTGGTTTGATGCGCTGTCTGATGCTATCAGGACAGAGTCTTCTTTGGATGAAATCCAAGACAGGATAAATGCTCTTAAATTAGCTAATTCCTTCATTATGAATGCTTCCCTTCAAGTTATCAAACTGAGAGCCAATATTTCAGGTTTTTCTATTCTGGCCCACAGAGCCTTATGGTTGAAGCCTTGGTCTGCGGATGTGTCCTCTAAGTCTAAGCTTCTAGCTATTCCTTACAAGGGGAAGACCTTGTTTGGACCTGGGCTAATGGAAATTATCTCTGATATCACTGGAGGTAAGGGCCACCTTCTCCCTCAGGATAAGAGAAACAAGCAGAAAGAATGACAGAGTAATTTTCGTTCCTTTCAAAATTTCACGGGAAATTCTTCCTTGACCGCTTCCAAGCAGGAACAGTTCAAACCTGCATGGAGACCCAATCAGTCTTGGAATAAGGGAAAACAATCCAAGAAGCCTGCCATTGAATCAAAGACAGCATGAAGGTCAGGCCCCCGATCTGGGACCGGATCTTGTAGGGGGAAGACTTTCCTTCTTCGCTCAGACTTGGGTTTGAGATGTTCAGGATCCCTGGGCATTAGAATTTGTGTCCCAGGGATACAAATTGGAGTTCAAGAGTTTTCCTCCCAGAGGCAGGTTTCTACTTTCAAGATTATCTGCAGACCAGACAAAAAGAGAGGCGTTCTTACACTGTGTAAGAGACCTTTCCGACCTTTTAGTGATTGTTCCTGTTCCATTACAGGAACAGGGTAAGGGTTTTTATTCCAATCTATTTGTGGTTCCAAAAAAAGAGGGAACCTTCAGACCAATTTTAGATCTCAAGAGTCTAAACAAATATCTCAGAGTACTGTCCTTCAAGATGAAAACTATTCGTTCCATTCTTCCTTTGATCCAAGAGGGTCAATTTATGACAACAGTGGATTCTAAGGTTTGCCTTTTTGGACAAACACTTCCAGTTTGTAGCTCTTCCCTTTGGTCTTGCCACTGCTCCCAGAATTTTCACAAATGTTCTGGGATCGCTGTTGGCGGTGCTTCGGTTACGGGGCTTTGCAGTGGCGCCCTATCTGGACGACATCCTAGTCTAGGCGCCATCCTTCCATCAAGCAGGATTCCACATGGACATGGTACTATCCTTCCTGCAATCTCACGGGTGGAAGGTAAATTTGAAGAAGAGTTCCTTAGTCTCAAGTACAAGGGTAACTTTCTTGGGAACCGTAATAGATTCCCTATTAATGAAGATTATTCTGACACAAGTTAGGAAATCAAAGATTATTGATAATTTCCGAGTCCTTCAGTCCACTCCTCGACCATCAGTGGCTCAGTGCATGGAGGTAGTCGGGCTGATGGTGGCGACAATGGACATCATCCCGTTTGCTCGGTTCCACCTCCGTCCTCTGCAATTAAGCATGCTCAGGCAATGGAACGGAGATTATGCAGATTTGTCTCCTTGAATACTACTGGAGCAGGAGACAAGGGATTCTCTCCAATGGTGGTTGTCTCTGGATCATCTCTCCCAGGGAACCTGCTTTCGCAGACCATCTTGGGTGATTGTGACAACAGATGCTAGTCTTCTAGGGTGGGGAGCAGTCTGGGGCTCCCTAAAGGCTCAGGGAGTTTGGACTCAGTCAGAGTCTGTTCTTCCTATAAACATTCTGGAGCTGAGAGCGATCTTCAATGCTCCTCTGGCCGGGCCCCAGTTAGCCTCGGTCCAGTTTATCAGGTTCCAGATGGACAACATAACGTCAGTGGCTTACATCAATCAACAGGGAGGAATGAGAAGTTCCTTAGCGATGACAGAGGTAACCAAAATAATTCAGTGGGTGGAGGCCCATTCTTGCTGCCTGTCGGCTATCCACATCCCAGGGGTGGACAACTGGGAGGCAGACTTCCTGAGCAGGCAGACTTTCATCCGGGGGAGTGGGAACTTCATCTGGAAGTGTTCTCCAGCCTGATTCTCAAGTGGGGTCAGCCGGAGTTGGATCTCATGGCATCTCGACAGAATGCCAAGCTCCCGAGATACGGATCGAGCTCCAGGGACCTCCAGGCGGAAATGATAGATGCTCTGGCGGTTCCTTGGACCTTCAGACTAGCATACCTATTTCCTCCATTTACTCTTCTTCCTCGGGTCATCGCTCGAATGAAGCAGGAGAAGGCATCGGTGATCCTCATTGCACTGGCTTGGCCTCACAGGATTTGGTATGCAGATCTGGTGGACATGTCATCTCTGCCACCTTGGAGTCTTCCGTTGAGGAAGGATCTTCTAATTCAAGGGCCCTTCCTTCACCCAAATCTAGTTTCTCTGAAGCTGACTGCTTGGAGATTGAACGCCTAATTTTATCCAAGCGGGGCTTTTCTGAATCGGTCATTGAGACCATGATTCAGGCTTGTAAGCCTGTAACTAGAAAGATTTACTATAAGATATGGCGTAAATATCTATATTGGTGTGAGTCCAAAGGCTACTCATGGAGTAGAGTCAGGATTCCTAGGATGTTATCTTTTCTTCAAGAGGGTTTGGAGAAAGGATTATCGACAAGTTCCCTAAAGGGTCACATTTCTGCCTTATCTATCTTGTTTCACAAGCATCTGGCAGATGTTCCAGATGTCCAATCATTTTGTCAGGACTTGGTTAGGATCAGGCCTGTGTTCAAACCAGTTACTCCTCCATGGAGTTTGAATTTATTTCTCAACGTTCTGCAACAGCCTCAATTTGAGCCTATGCATTCCTTAGATGTTAAGTTGTTATCTTGGAAAGTTTTATTTCTTGCTGCTATCTCTTCTGCTCGTAGAGTTTTGGAACTCTCGGCATTGCAGTATGAGTGTCCTTATCTTATTTTCCATTCAGATAAGATAGTTTTACGTACTAAGTTAGGATTTCTTCCTAAGGTTGTTTCTGATAGGATCATTAATCAAGAGTTTGTTGTTCCTTCCTTGTGTCCTAATCCTACTTCTCAGAAGGAACGACTTTTGCACAATTTGGACGTGGTTCGTGCTTTAAAGTTTTACCTGCAGGCGACTAAAGATTTTTGTCAGTCTTCTGCTTTGTTTGTGGTTTTCTCAGGAAAACAAAAGGGTCAGAAAGCTACGGCTACTTCTCTTTCTTTTTGGCTGAAGAGTATCATCCGTTTTGCATATGAGACTGCTGGACAGCAGCCCCCAGAGAGAGTTATGGCTCATTCAACGAGGGCTGTTGCTTCCTCATGGGCATTCAAAAATGAAGCTTCTGTGGAACAGATTTGCAAGGCTGCAACTTGGTCCTCTCTTCACACTTTTTCAAAATTCTACAAATTTGACACTTTTGCCTCGGCTGAGGCCGCTTTTGGGAGAAAGGTTCTTCAAGCAGTGGTGCCTTCCATTTAGGTTCCCTGTCTTGTCCCTCCCGTATCATCTGTGTACTCTAGCTTGGGTATTGATTCCCATTAGTAATTAAGATGATCCGTGGACTCATCATGTCATTAAAAAGAAAACAAAATTTATGCTTACCTGATAAATTTATTTCTTTTTGACACGATGAGTCCACGGCCCGCCCTATTTTTGTAAGAGACAGGTTGTTGAGTTTATAAACTTCAGACACCTCTGCACCTTATTGCTTCCTTTCTCTCCTTGACTTCGGTCGAATGACTGGGTTGGAAGTGAAGGGAGGTGATATTTAACAGCTCTGCTGTGGTGCTCTTTGCCGCCTCCTGCTGACCAGGAGGTGAATATCCCATTAGTAATTAAGATGATCTGTGGACTCAGTGTGTCAAAAAGAAATACATTTATCAGGTAAGCATAAATTTTGTTTTTTCAAAAATGTGGACAAGAAAAAAAGCAACTGATATTCCCTCAATAAACAGCAAGAATGACAACATGTCTGACACCCCTAAGACATATCACCCCTCACTCTCACCTAGTTCTTCGCCACAGCTTAAAGATGGCCCTGTGACCTTAAAGGCTATGGAAGCACTAATAAACCAAGTTAAATCGTGCATTAAATCTGAGAGCGCAGAAGAGTTGAAACGCTTGAAGACGACCGTGAAGAATTAGTTAAAGAAATGACCGAAATGTCTCACACGATTGATAATCAACAATCACAGATCTAGAAAACAAGATAGACGATATAGAGAATAGAACACGCCGAAACAACCTTCGTATAAGAGGTATACCAGAATCTATCTCAGGTGAAGATATTCCAGAACACCTCCAAAGCCTATTCCAATCCCTGTCTATATCAAATTCGGTGGTGATCAAAGAGATACAGATGGAGAGAGCTTACCGTTCTTTGTGCCCTAAACCCACTAAAGTATTGCAGCCATATTTTATGATAAAGTCTAGTTTTTCAGACTGCCGCTCCTTGCTCTTTTGAGTGGGTCTGTTTTTTTTTATTAAGCGCATCTGGGCAGCTGTCTACTCACAGCCTGCCCGATCACACCTTTAAACTCAATGTAGCTCGCTCCCGCTCTGGTCTGGTAGCGAAAAAAACAACAGACCCGCTCAGCAGAGCAAGGAGCGGCATTCTGAAAAACTAGACTTTATCATAAAATATGGCTGGAATACTTTATAATGTTTACACTAAGATAATGTTATATAATTTTGCCCTATTATTTTTAGGTTTACTGACACTTTACAGATAGAATGAGAATATTAACACTGAAATCCTGTTAGACCTTTTTGTGAATCCATCCAGGATAACAATGTATTTTTATTTTTTCTATATTACCAGAACATAAAGAATACAATAATCATTGTAAATTTCCAAAAGGTAATAAAGCAGAAGATTTCATGAAATGAGTTTCTATTAGTTATATGGAGATCTTATGTACAAAACCAAATGATCATCCCAAGTAGAAGCAACATGAGTCATATTGCAAAGATAAAATATCAAACTTCTGATGTAAGGGGGGAAATAAAGTAAATTTCAGAAAAACATTGGCTGAGTGACACAATTATAATGACTAAGTTATTCCAGTAAACCAGAGACCGTGTGATTTGCTGTGTTTAGTGAAGTAAACATCTATAAAAAGATGCGTGGACAATTTGTAACTCTACCTGTTTTTCTACCAGATTGCTCATAAGTATCTAAACCTCTATACTTAGCAACTGTGCGTTAGTATGACACTGTGCGTTAGTATGACATTGTGCGTTAGTATAACATTATGCGTTAGTATGAGATTGTGCGTTAGTATGACACTGTGCGCTAGTATGACACTGTGCGTTAGTATGACATTGTGCGTTAGTATGACACTGTGCGTTAGTATGACATTGTGCGTTAGTATGACATTGTGCGTTAGTATGACACTGTGCGTTAGTATGACACTGTGCGTTAGTATGACATTGTGCATTAGTATGAAACTGTGCATTAGTATGACATTGTGCGTTAGTATGACACTGTGCGTTAGTATGACATTGTGCGTTAGTATGACATTGTGCGTTAGTATGACACTGTGCGTTAGTATGACACTGTGCGTTAGTATGACATTGTGCATTAGTATGAAACTGTGCATTAGTATGACATTGTGCGTTAGTATGACACTGTGTGTTAGTATGACACTGTGCTTTAGTATGGCATTGTGCGTTGGTATGACACTGTGCGTTAGTATGACATTGTGCGTTAGTATGACACGGTGCGTTAGTATGACATTGTGCGTTAGTATAACATTATGCGTTAGTATGACACTGTGCGTTAGTATGACATTGTGCGTTAGTATGACACTGTGCGTTAGTATGACATTGTGCGTTAGTATGACACTGTGCGTTAGTATGACATTGTACGTTAGTATGACATTATGCGTTAGTATGACTGTGCGTTAGTATGACACTGTGCATTAGTATGACATTTTACGTTAGTATGACACTGTGCGTTAGTATGACATTGTGCGTTAGTATGACACTGTACGTTAGTATGACATTGTGCGTTAGTATGACATTGTGCGTTAGTATGACACTGTGCGTTAGTATGGCATTGTGCGTTAGTATGACACTGTGCGTTAGTATGACATTGTGCGTTAGTATGACATTGTGCGTTAGTATGACACTGTGCGTTAGTATGACATTGTGCGTTAGTATGACACTGTGTGTTAGTATGACACTGTGCGTTAGTATGGCATTGTGCGTTAGTATGACACTGTGCGTTAGTATGACATTGTGCGTTAGTATGACACTGTGCGTTATTATGACACTGTGCGTTAGTATGACATTATGCGTTAGTATGACACTGTGCGTTAGTATGACATTGTGCGTTAGTATGACACTGTGCGTTAGTATGACATTTTGCGTTAGTATGATACTGTGCGTTAGTATGACACTGTGCGTTAGTATGACATTGTGCGTTAGTATGACACTGTGCGTTAATATGACATTGTGCGTTAGAATGACACTGTGCGTTAGTATGACATTGTGCGTTAGTATGACATTGTGCGTTAGTATGACACTGTGCGTTAGTATGACATTGTGCATTAGTATGACACTGTGCGTTAGTATGACATTGTGCGTTAGTATGACACTGTGCGTTAGTATGACATTGTGCGTTAGTATGACACTGTGCGTTAGTATGACATTGTGCGTTAGTATGACACTGTGCGTTAGTATTACATTGTGCGTTAGTATGACACTGTGCGTTAGTATGACACTGTGCGTTAGTATGACATTGTGCGTTAGTATGACATTGTGCGTTAGTATAACATTATGCGTTAGTATGACACTGTGCGTTAGTATGACATTGTGCGTTAGTATGACACTGTGCGTTAGTATGACATTGTGCGTTAGTATGACACTGTGCGTTAGTATGACATTGTGCGTTAGTATGACACTGTGCGTTAGTATGACATTGTGCGTTAGTATGACACTGTGCGTTAGTATTACATTGTGCGTTAGTATGACACTGTGCGTTAGTATGACACTGTGCGTTAGTATGACATTGTGCGTTAGTATGACATTGTGCGTTAGTATGACACTGTGCGTTAGTATGACACTGTGCGTTAGTATGACACTGTGCATTAGTATGATACTGTGCGTTAGTATGATACTGTGCGTTAGTATGACATTGTGCGTTAGTATGACACTGTGCGTTAGTATGACACTGTGTGTTAGTATGACACTGTGCGTTAGTATGACATTGTGCGTTAGTATGACACTGTGCGTTAGTATGACATTGTGCGTTAGTATGACACTGTGAGTTAGTATGACATTGTGCGTTAGTATGACACTGTGCGTTAGTATGACATTGTGCGTTAGTATGACACTGTGCGTTAGTATTACATTGTGCGTTAGTATGACACTGTGCGTTAGTATGACACTGTGCGTTAGTATGACATTGTGCGTTAGTATGACACTGTGCGTTAGTATGACATTGTGCGTTAGTATGACACTGTGCGTTAGTATGACATTGTGCGTTAGTATGACACTGTGCGTTAGTATGACACTGTGCGTTAGTATGACATTGTGCGTTAGTATGACATTGTGCGTTAGTATGACACTGTGCGTTAGTATGACATTGTGCATTAGTATGACACTGTGCGTTAGTATGACATTGTGCATTAGTATGACACTGTGCGTTAGTATGACATTGTGCGTTAGTATGACACTGTGCGTTAGTATGACATTGTGCATTAGTATGACACTGTGCGTTAGTATGACATTGTGCATTAGTATGACACTGTGCGTTAGTATGACATTGTGCATTAGTATGACACTGTGCGTTAGTATGACATTGTGCGTTAGTATGACACTGTGCGTTAGTATGACATTGTGCATTAGTATGACACTGTGCGTTAGTATGACATTGTGCATTAGTATGACACTGTGCGTTAGTATGACATTGTGCGTTAGTATGACACTGTGCGTTAGTATGACATTGTGCGTTAGTATGACACTGTGCGTTAGTATGACATTGTGCGTTAGTATGACATTGTGCGTTAGTATGACACTGTGCGTTAGTATTACATTGTGCGTTAGTATGACACTGTGCGTTAGTATGACACTGTGCGTTAGTATGACATTGTGCGTTAGTATGACACTGTGCGTTAGTATGACATTGTGCGTTAGTATGACACTGTGCGTTAGTATTACATTGTGCGTTAGTATGACACTGTGCGTTAGTATGACACTGTGCGTTAGTATGACATTGTGCGTTAGTATGACATTTCTTTATTTGCTACAAGGATAAGAGCTTAACTATTGCTACCTTACGTTGATAACATCTGAAATTATCAGCAAAAAAAAACAACTATGCAAGTGAAAGAGAAGTTTATTTTCCAGTCTAGCAGCAGAGACCTGCATAGTGTGTTTTATGGATTTTCATATTTTACAGTAATCCAGTTCCTTTTCATCACATTGTTTTAATCAATAAGGAAAACATTTTGGTTTATTTTGAACCTAACTTTGCTCAACACAGATTTAATAAGCAGTGCATGCTGCTTTCTCCGCCCGTATTTTCCGCCTCGCCGGAAACATAAGTTAAGAAGCAGTGGTCATAAGACCGCTACTCCTTAACTTGTCCGCCACCTTTTATGATCAGGATTATTGACACCCCGAGCTAGAGGCCGAAATTGAATGTGCAGGGGGCGGCATTGCACAAGCATTTTACATGAAATGCTTGTGCAATGTTGAATGCCGACAGCGTATGCTGTCGGCATTTAGCAATGTCGGACGGACATGATTCACTACAATGAATCATGTCCGCTCGACATTTAATAAATTGACCCCATTGAACTTAACTATAACTCAACACATTTGCGCTTGTTATATCTTGGATTTTTAATATAGATTTTGACAGTTTTTGTGCATAGTCAGTTCAAGTAATAAAATATGATTGGATTATGTTTTCATGTAAATACTAAGGCCTAGATTTAGAGTTGGGCGGTAGCCGTCAAAACTAGCGTCAGCGGCTCCTAACGCTGGTTTTGGGCTACCGCCGGTATTTAGAGTCAGTCATTAAAGGGTCTAACGCTCACTTTCCAGCCGCGACTTTCCCATACCGCAGATCCCCTTACGTCATTTGCGTATCCTATCTTTTCAATGGGATCTTTCTAACGCCGGTATTTAGAGTCGTGGCTGAAGTGAGCGTTAGAAATCTAACGACAAAACTCCAGCCGCAGAAAAAAGTCAGTAGTTAAGAGCTTTCTGGGCTAACGCCGGTTTATAAAGCTCTTAACTACTGTGCTCTAAAGTACACTAACACCCATAAACTACCTATGTACCCCTAAACCGAGGTCCCCCCACATCGCTGCCACTCGATTAAATTTTTTTAACCCCTAATCTGCCGACCGCCACCTACGTTATACTTATGTACCCCTAATCTGCTGCCACTAACACCGCCGACCCCTATATTATATTTATTAACCCCTAACCTGTCCCCCTCAACGTCGCCTCCACCTGCCTACACTTATTAACCCCTAATCTGCCGAGCGGACCGCACCGCTACTATAATAAAGTTATTAACCCCTAATCCGCCTCACTCCCGCCTCAATAACCCTATAATAAATAGTATTAACCCCTAATCTGCCCTCCCTAACATCGCCAACACCTAACTTCAATTATTAACCCCTAATCTGCCGACGAATCTCGCCGCTACTGTAATAAATGTATTAACCCCTAAAGTTAAGTCTAACCTTAACACTAACACCCTAAATACCCTAACACCCTAACACTAACACCCTAAACCTTAACACTAACACACTAAATATAATTTAAATCTAACGAAATAAATTAACTCTTATTAAATAAATTATTCCTATTTAAAGCTAAATACTTACCTGTAAAATAACCCCTAATATAGCTACAACATAAATTATAATTATATTATAGCTATTTTAGGATTTATATTTATTTTACAGGTAACTTTGTATTTATTCTAACCAGGTACAATAGCTATTAAATAGTTAAGAACTATTTAATAGCTAAAATAGTTAAAATAATTACAAAATTACCTGTAAAATAAATCCTAACCTAAGTTACAATTAAACCTAACACTACAATATCAATAAATTAATTAAATACAATATCTACAAATAAATACAATGAAATAAATTAACTAAAGTACAAAAAATAAAAAAGAACTAAGTTACAAAAAATAAAAAAATATTTACAAACATTAGAAAAATATTACAACAATTTTAAACTAATTACAACTACTCTAAGCCCCCTAATAAAATAACAAAGCCCCCCAAAATAAAAAAATGCCCTACCCTATTCTAAATTAAAAAAGTTCAAAGCTCTTTTACCTTACCAGCACTGAACAGGGCCCTTTGCGGGACATGCCCCAACGAATTCAGCTCTTTCGCCTGTAAAAAAACACATACAATACCCCCCCCAACATTACAACCCACCACCCACATACCCCTAATCTAACCCAAACCCCCCTTAAATAAACCTAACACTAAGCCCCTGAAGATCTTCCTACCTTATCTTCACCATACCAGGTTCACTGATCCGTCCTCGGAAGTCTTGATCCAAGCCTCGGAAGTGTTGATCCAAGCCCAAGCGGGGGGCTGAAGAGTGACGTCCATCCTCGGGCTGAAGTCTGGATCCAAGCGGCGGCTGAAGAACTCCATCATCGGGCTGAAGTCGGAAGTCCATCATCGGGATGAAGTCTTCTATCAAGCCGCATCTTCAATCTTCTTTCTTCTGGAGCGGAGAATTCTTTGGGGCATGCCCCGCAAAGGGCCCTGTTCAGGACTGGTAAGGTAAAAGAGCTTTGAACTTTTTTAATTTAGAATAGGGTAGGGCATTTTTTATTTTGGGGGGCTTTGTTATTTTATTAGGGGGCTTAGAGTAGGTGTAATTAGTTTAAAATTGTTGTAATATTTTTCTAATGTTTGGAAATATTTTTTTATTTTTTGTAACTTAGTTCTTTTTTATTTTTTGTACTTTAGTTAGTTTATTTAATTGTAGTTATTTGTAGGTATTGTATTTAAATAATTTATTGATAGTGTAGTGTTAGGTTTAATTGTAACTTAGGTTAGGATTTATTTTACAGGTAATTTTGTAATTATTTTAACTAGGTAACTATTAAATAGTTATTAACTATTTAATAGCTATTGTACCTGGTTAATATAATTACAAAGTTGCCTGTAAAATAAATATTAATCCTAAAATAGCTACAATATAATTATAATTTATATTGTAGCTATATTAGGGTTTATTTTACAGGTAAGTATTTAGCTTTAAATAGGAATAAGTTATATAATAATAGTTAATTTATTTCGTTAGATAAAAATTATATTTAACTTAGGGGGGTGTTAGGGTTAGGGTTAGAATTAGCTTTAGGGGTTAATACATTTATTAGAATAGCGGTGAGCTCCAGTCGGCAGATTAGGGGTTAATGTTTGAAGTTAGGTGTCGGCGATGTTAGGGAGGGCAGATTAGGGGTTAATACTATTTATTATAGGGTTATTGAGGCGGGAGTGAGGCAGATTAGGGGTTAATAACTTTATTATAATAGCGGCGCGGTCCGGTCGGCAGATAAGGGGTTAATAAGTGTAGGCAGGTGGAGGCGACGTTGTGGGGGGCAGATTAGGGGTTAATTAATATAATATAGGGGTTGGCGGTGTTAGGGGCAGCAGATTAGGGGTACATAGGGATAATGTAAGTAGCGGCGGTTTACGGAGCGGCAGATTAGGGGTTAAAAAAAAATATGCAGGTGTCAGCGATAGCGGGGGCAGCAGATTAGAGGTTAATAAGTGTAAGGTTAGGGGTGTGTAGACTCGGGGTACATGTTAGGGTGTTAGGTGCAGACGTAGGAAGTGTTTCCCCATAGAAAACAATGGGGCTGCGTTAGGAGCTGAACGCGGATTTTTTGCAGGTGTTAGGTTTTTTTTCAGCTCAAACAGCCCCATTGTTTTCTATGGGGGAATCGTGCACGAGCACGTTTTTGAAGCTGGCCGCGTCCGTAAGCACCGCTGGTATTGAGAGTTGCAGTGGCGTTAAATTATGCTCTACGCTCCCTTTTTGGAGCCTAACGCACTGAAAACCCAGCCATTCTGTGAACTCTAATTACCAGCGGTATTTAAAAGGTGCGGCCAGAAAAAAGCACGCGTAGCTAACGCACCTCTTTGGCCGCAAAACTCTAAATCTAGGCGTAATTTAGCTCAAAGAAGCTCCAGTCTTTTCTTCTTAAACTTTTCTTCATCTTTAGTTGCTATATTCATGCATGCTCAGACATTTTTTTGGCAAGCAGAAACATCTCCTTGATAAAATTTGAAGTTGCAGTAAATATTCTAGAGCAGTTTGGCTTTCCATCAAGCACAAACTATAACTTTAAACTTGTAATACCAGTGATCCTGATATCCAATAAAATTACAGGCTGTGCTTGAGCTAAGTTTGCCACAGTAACCCTTCTCTGGTAACGTGCTTTACCATGGACTTGTTGTAATATCAAAGTTGTGCACTAATGTTAGTTTGGTCAAGCAATATTGTGTATCACGCCCACCCTATCATTAGCTCAGTAATCAGGCCCAATATTTACTTAAAGTTTTATAAAAGTTTTTCATTCATTGATACCTAGTTAATATAATGATTAGTTTAATCTGTCAACAATTCTGGTACTTGGGAACTAAAAAATAAAATCAATTACATGGCTGTAAAAGTCAGTTACATGATAGATGTTTTTATGCCAAATAATTTTGCAAGAATTAAGAGAATTAAAAGAGGCTTAAACAGTTGTATTGCATATGTGATGTGTGAGTGTAATTATTTAATTTTTTTCCATCCAATATGACCTCTGAGTGACTTTTAACTCTTTATTCTAACTAAATTGTATGATATTAGTACATTTTTTCTAAAATTTTAAAATAAAACAACAACATTCTCTTGTCTGTGTAGGGAAATACTACAGAGCACTTTTCACTTGGGGCTAAGCTATAGACCCGAGTCAGCATGTGAGTATTGGTCCCTTTAAGTAGAAGGTTATGGGAAAATGTGTATTAACGGTACATCAGTATCCGAAGTTTTCGTTCCTTTGGAAGAAGGAAACATAATTTGTGATTTCCAGAAGGGAAGAATCATTTATTGTATGTGGAGGTTCTTCCATTCTAACCACCTGCTTTACTTAAGTGGGACTGAACTTAAAGTGAAGGTAAACTTGAGGGTACTCGCTCAAGTCATAAGATAAAATTAAAAAAAAGAGGTAGACTTTAATTTATGAAATTGGTAATTTAGACAGATATTCATAGATTTTTACATTTTAATGCCGCAACGATAACCGCAGTTCCTTCGCCCGCCATAGTCCTCAGTTGATGATGAATCTGCAATCAACTAATTGTTGTTATCCTCCCCCCAGGGGCATTCAGCCCCTTTGCACAAATGTCACAGCCCTGGGGGGATTCGTTATCTGTCAATCAACTGAGGACTATGGCTGGCGGAGGAACGGCGGTTATCGTTGCGGCATTAAAATGTAAAAGTCTAAGAATATCTGTATAAATTACCGATTTCATGAATTAAAGTCTACCTCATTTTTTAATTATATCCTTTGACTTTAGCGAGTACGCTCAAGTTTACCTTCACTTTAAGTATAATTTCAACCACAATTTGGATTATTTGTGTTACAAACATTTATTTATATAAAGGTGAAACTCGAAAAATTAGAATATTGTGCAAAAGTTAATTTATTTCACTAATGTAACTTAAAAGGTGAAACTAATATATGAGATAGACTCATTACATGCAAAGCAAGATAGTTCAATCTGTGATTTGTCATAATTGTGATGATTATGTATTACAGCTCATGAAAACCCCAAATCCACAATCTCAGAAAATTAGAATGTTATATGCAATCAATAAAACAAGGATTGTACATAGAACAATATCGGACCTCTGAAAAGTATAAGCATGCATACTGTATGTACTCAGTACTTGGTTTGGGCCCCTTGTGCAGTAATTACTGCATCAATGGAAGCTATCAGCCCGTGGCACTGCTGAGGTGTTATGGAAGACCAGGATGCTTCAATAGCGGCCTTCAGCTCTTCTGCATTGTTCGGTCTCATGTCTCTCATCTTTCTCTTGGCAATGCCCCATAGATTCTCTATGGGGTTCAAGTCAGGCGAGTTTGCTGGCCAATAAAGCACAGTAATCCCACGGTCATTGAACCAGGTTTTGTTCCTTTTTTTTTTTAAATGTATAGTTTTGCTTATTTTTAAATAACATTGCTCTGATTTTCAGACTCCTAACCAAGCCCCAACATTTTATGAGAATACCGACGTATACCTACTCCAGCTTGCTCCTGTTTGTGTAAAGGGTCTTTTCATATGCAAAAGAAGGGGGAGGGGGGAGTGTCTTATTTCCCACTTGTAGTGGGCTTTCCAGCTACCTTTTCAACAGAGCTAAACAGAGCTTTTAAGTAAGTTTTTAAACAGTTTTATACTCGATTTTTATATCAGTATATGTGCATCTTATTCTTTATAGTAGTGTCTATTACATGCAGTTATATGAAAATTAGTGTAAACTGTCCCTTTAAGGGACAGTAAACACCTTGAGATTTTCATACAAAATGTTTAGCTATTTGTGATGAAACAACTTTGCATCATATTTTCATTACTTATTTTGTCCCCTTTTCATGTAATTTAACTCTGAAAGATCAGACATTTCTATTTTTCAGAATTTAAAGGGACCGTAAACTGTAAAATAGTTTTTTGTTAATGTGTTTATAACTTGTTATACCAGCTGCAGCGAATAAAATGCAGGAGAAATTGCATTTTCAGGTTTATTTGTGTATATGAAGTAGCTGGTTTTGTGCTTTTAAACCACAGTCTAGTACAATAAGTTGAGTTTCAGGTAATATCAGATCTCATTATGTTATCACTGTGTGTACACACACTTGCTTCTTTATCTTATATTTGTCTGGAAAGCCTAAGCTCAATGCTTATAGAGAACAATGGGAAATTATAATGTTATTACTTGACTATCCTGCACCCCAGTGGGAGTGTAATTTCTTCTGCTGGCTGTGTTTACTTAGGCTTGTCAAGAGCTGAGACTCCAGTATAGAAACTTTCAGTATATGTGGGGATACCACAGGCTAAATCAGCTATTTCAAATGCCAAAATAGTGGTAAAGGAGCTACGTGTAAACAATTTAATACAGTCCAGCAGATAAAATGAATCATTGAGAACTATTTAAAGGGGAGATATATTTTGGGTGAACTGTCTCTTTAAAATGTACCCTGCTAAATTCTTAAGGCTAACCCTGCAATATACCTCTTCCTGATTGGCTTTATCAGACAGCAACAGTGTACTTAATACAAACTAAATGACAGTGGCTAGCCTTGTTGTCTGTGGATTAAAGCCCTCATTGGCTCTACCAAATAAGGGGAAAGGGTGGATGGACTTTGTTTATTGATAAAATTGCAGTAAAAGGGATGTTAATTTGTTTTAAACAACTTTAAGACTTGGGAGATATGAAATACTATAGAGCAACACAACAGAAATGCCTTGTATTTACACAGTAAACTCTTATTCTGATGCCTTACTGTCCCTTAAACCCTTATTCTGATGCATTACTGTCCCTTAAACCCTTATTGTGATGCCTTAATGTCACTTAAACCCTTATTCTGATGCCTTACTGTCACTTAAACCCTTATTATGATGCCTTACTGTCCCTTATTCTGATGCCTTACTGTCACTTAAACCCTTATTATGATGCCTTACTGTCTCTTAAACCCTTATTCTGATGTCTTACTGTCCCTTAAACCCTTATTATGACGCCTTACTGTTCCTTAAACAATTATTCTGATGCCTTACTGTCCCTTAAACCCTTATTCTGATGCCTTACTGTCCCTTAAACCCTTATTCTGAGGATGAACGGTAACATTCAGCTGGGTGCAAGGAGATACAGACGGTAGCTGGGGTAAAGACCAAGGGCCAGACACTGTAAAGATCTCTGAGATTCTATAAGAATGCTCCCCAGTGCTTCTAATTCCCTGGGGGAACGATCTACAGACACTTCAGTCTCGCTAAGGGCCGCATTCTGCATTGTGTAGAGGAAGGAGATGTGTACATTACGCACAATGAAAATCATAATTTAAAAATTATACAAAACATATAATTGAATCATTCACACAAAAATAAACAGGAAAAAAATGCATTGTTAAAGTGCTAAAAAAATAGTAACAAAATGATTCACCAAAAATTGTATTTTATGAAAAACATAAAATTTGTATGTAAATTACACAGGAATAAATTGTGATAAATATGCACAGCATAAATCATAATTTAGTTACACTGGATGCACAAAAAAACATAAAAATTCGTACTTCGAAGTACAAAAAAAAAAAATGTAATTGTTGTTTTTTCGTAAAGTTGGCTGGACATGGGTGTTACATGGGATTATATGAAATTATCTCTCAGATCCCAGCGTAATTCTGTTAACATTTTCGCCCCACAGACCTCACTGTTTTTTCTCGCAACTTAAAAATCAGCAATCTTTTATCAAAATACTCAAAACACTAATGACTCTGAAAAGAAAACCTATGCATAAAAATAACAGCAAGTTTAAGGCACAGTGCACTAAAAACAGCATAATTAGATTTGTATTTGATGTAATATTCAAGTTTAACCATACACCAGATTTTTCCTCTGTACTTCGTTCTCCATTGTGAACTTTTAGAGAGCTTTCATTATTTCTATGGGAAACAACTTCTTTACTTAAAGGGACATTAAAAAAGATTAGTCTATGACTAACATGTAGATGTATTTTTTAAAGTTTCATTAGTTGTTTAAAAAGTAACAAAATAAGTGTAAAGTTTTAATGTCTATAAAACACTGGGAGCTGCCATGTTGTAACTTGTTTTACCTTCTCTGCTGTGGCCAATTAGGGTCAGTTATAAATAGGTCACTAGAGTGAGCAGCCAATGGCTGTGCTGGATTTAACAGTGTTCTGCACTTCCATTTATAACAGGAACTGAAAAGCTCACAATTTCAGAATGGAATTACAGGCAAAGAGGACAAAATAAATAATGAAAGTATATTGCTGAGTTGTTTTATTATATACAATTTATCATTTTATATTACCATCTCAAAGTGTTTAATGTCCCTTTAAAGAATTCCATCAGGCTCCGAGTGTTAGAATGGAAAACCATGTCTAGACTGGCAAAATTTATATAATCGACCCCAAGATACTAAACAAATATTGAATATTGCAACCAACAAATATCCGGGGAAACACATTTCCCAGAATATTTGTTACAAAAGATTTGGATGAACTGATTTTTTTGAGGCAGCACATCTCTACCGTGTATAACTTCAACAATAAGATATAAGCAGCAGTTCATTCAGCACGCATATGCAAACACCTATACAATTATATTTTTTTAAGTTATCAGGAAATAGCACACAAATATGTTTTGTTACAATACATTATCATGTGATAAATAGTGTTTCTTGTAGACATTATTATATACATATGTTATTGATCTAAACTATGATATATATATATATATATATATATATATAGAGAGAGAGATGATGAGAGATAGATAGATAGATAAATAAAAAAGTAGAATATATCACTGACAAGCAATGATATAAGCTTTGAAGGACAGGAGCGCAGCTGAAGTGGATCTAAGTAGCAGGAAGTGGAGAAGATCTATGGTATGATAGATACAAAGAGAGGTTCAGTAAAGTAATATAATCCACTGTGTCTAATCCACACGGTATACATTAGTATAGGTAAAAAACTCTATAAAAAATGCACCAAAGACACCCAATGAGATGGCCCGAATGTAGAAATTGATAGAGGACGCCACGTGTACACTTTAAAATCTCACTGTAAAGGTACCACACGAGACCCCTTAGGGTATATACTTACAGGAGGGTACCTCAAAATGAGGTAAGTGTCAAACGTGGACCCGTACTAGGACTTGAGTAGAAGCTCTCCTCCAGGTCTGCACCAGGATTGTCCCCCTTGTATGGAACGGCAGAGGCAAGTCTCAGTCGTTGGATATATAGGCAGAAAAACTTGATGAAAAGATTCCTTAGTAAGGGCTAGAAGGAAGAAAGTATTGAAAACACTTACTTAAAAGCAAAGTCTACTAAAAGGGAGGATCAAACATTTAACAGTAAAAAGAAGAGTTATGAGAGAGTGAACTTTGTCACCACTTACAATAAAGGGGCAAAGGAAATACAAGCAGTGATTAAAAAACACTGGCACGTATTAGAGAGAGATGAGCTCTGTTATCAGGCCGTCAAGTTATCTTTAGGAGAAATAGAAATTTTAAGAATATTCTGGCAGCAAGCCTACTTAGGGAAAAAATCATCTAATAAGGGGAATTGGCTACAAACACAATCAATCTGTAGGCTATTTCAAATGTAATAGAGTGAATTGCATGGCCTGTGAACATCATTACGACAGAAGACCAACTAAACAAGTTGTATCAACCAGTAATCAATTTAAATGCAAAATTAAAACCCTCTGTAATTGTAAATCCACCTTTGTGGTTTATCTTCTGCAATGTAATTGTGGTTTTTAATACATAGGCATCTACTTATCAAGCCGTCAACTTACTTGCAATACGCGCGCCTAAGATCGCCTAACATCGCTGCCGCGGACCTGAATACGTTCTCCAAAGTTACCAAAAAAGCTGTCAAAAAGCAGCGCACTAAGTACGGGGTGATGAGCAGCGGACTGTTGTTAACTAACAGTCATCGATCTCGCTGCTCTTCGGCTTTTTTACAGCTTTATTGGTAAACTGTCACTAAACACCCACACTAAACTAAACTGTTTTACCCCTATACCGCCGCTCCCGGAGCCCACCGCAACTCTAATAAATGTATTAACCCCTAAATCGCCGCTCACAGACCCCGCTGCAACAAAATAAAGTGTTTAACCCCTAAACCGCCGCTCCCGGAGCCCACCGCCACCTACATTATACTTATTAACCCCTAATCTTCTGCCCCCTACACTGCCGCCACCTACATTATGTTATTAACCCCTAATCTACCCCCCCTACACCGCCGCCACCTACATAACATTTATTAACCCCTAATCTGCCGGCCCCAACGTCGCTGCCACTATATTAAATTTATTAACCCCTAAACCTAAGTCTAACCCTAAATATAAATAAAATTACTATCAGTAACTAAATTATTTCTATTTAAAACTAAATACTTACCTACCTGTAAAATAAACCCTAAGATAGCTGCAATATAACTAATAGTTACATTGTATCTAGCTTAGGGTTTATTTTTATTTTACAGGCAAGTTTGTATTTATTTTAACTAGGTAGAATAGTTATTAAATAGTTATTAACTATTTAATAAACTACCTAGCTAAAATAAATACAAAAGTACCTGTAAAATAAAACCTAACCTAAGTTACAATTACACCTAACACTACACTATAATTAAATTAATTCCCTAAATTAAATACAATTAAATACAATTAAATAAAATTATCTAAAATACAACAAAAACCCCACTAAATTACAGAAAATAATAAACAAATTACAAGATTTTTAAACTAATTACACCTAATCTAATCCCCCTAACAAAATAAAAAAGCCCCCTAAAATAAAAAAGCCCTACCCTACACTAAATTACAAATAGCCCTTAAAAGGGCCTTTTGCGGGGCATTGCCCCAAAGTAATTAGCTCTTTTACCTGTAAAAAAAATTACAAATCCCCCCTCCAACATTAAAACCCACCACCCACGCAACCAACCCTACTCTAAAACCCACCCAATACCCCCTTAAAAAAATCTAACACTAACCCCTTGAAGATCACCTTACCTGGAGAAGTCTTCACCCAACCGTGCCGAAGTCCTCAACAAATCCAGGAGAAGTGGTTCTCCAGATGGGCAGAAATGGTCCTCCAGATCTTCATCAAGACGGCATCTGCTATCTTCATCCATCCGACGCGGAGCGGGTCCATCTTCAAGACATCCAACGTGGAGCATCCTCTTTATCCAACGGCTCTTCTGGAATGAAGGTTCCTTAAAATGACGTCATCCAAGATGGCATCCCTTCAATTCCGATTGGCTGATAGAATTCTATCAGCCAATCGGAATTAAGGTAGGAAAAATCCTATTGGCTGATGCAATCGGCCAATAGGATTGAACTGACATTCTATTGGCTGATTGGAAAAGCCAATAGAATGCCAGCTCAATCCTATTGGCTGATTGGATCAGCCAATAGGATTGAACTTCAATCCTATTGGCTGATTGCATCAGCCAATAGGATTTTTTCTACCTTAATTCCGATTGGCTGATAGAATTCTATCAGTCAATCGGAATTGAAGGGACACCATCTTGGATGACGTCATTTAGACAAACCTTCATTCAGTCTTCGGCCGTGGAAAGAAGAGGATGCTCCGCGTCAGATGTCTTGAAGATGGACCCGCTCCACGCCGGATGGATGAAGATAGAAGATGCCGTCTGGATGAAGACTTCTGCCCGTCTGGAGGACCACTTCTGCCCAGTTGGATGAAGACTTCTCCCGGTAAGGTGATCTTCAGGGGGTTAGTGTTAGTTTTTTTTAAGGGGGTATTGGGTGGGTTTTAGAGTAGGGTTGGTTGTGTGGGTGGTGGGTTTTAATGTTGGGGGGTATATGTATTTTTTTTACAGGTAAAAAAACTGATTACTTTGGGGCAATGCCCCACAAAAGGCCCTTTTAAGGGCTATTTGTAATTTAGTGTAGGGTAGGGCTTTTTTTATTTTGGGGGGGCTTTTTTATTTTGTTAGGGGGATTAGATTAGGTGTAATTAGTTTAAAAATTTTGTAATTTGTTTATTATTTTCTGTAATTTAGTGGGGGGGGTTTCGTACTTTAGATAATTTTACTAAATTGTAATTAATTGTATTGAATTTAGTTAATTTATTTAATTATAGTGTAGTGTTAGGTGTAATTGTAACCTAGGTTAGGTTTTATTTTACAGGTAAATTTGTCTTTATTTTAACTAGGTAGTTATTAAATAGTTAATAACTATTTAATAACTATTGTACCTAGTTAAAATAAATACAAACTTGCCTGTAAAATAAAAATAAACCCTAAGATAGCTACAATGTAACTATTAGTTATATTGTAGCTAGATTAGGGTTTATTTTATAGGTATTTAGTTTTAAATATGAATGAATTAGTTAATTGTAGTAATTTTATTTAGATTTATTTAAATTATGTTTAAGTTAGGGGAGTTTAGGGTTAGGGTTAGACTTAGGTTTAGGGGTTAATACATTTAATATAGTGGCGGCGATGTTGGGGGCGGCAGATTAGGGGTTAATAAATGTAGGTAGGTGGCAGCGATGTTAGGGACGGTAGATTAGGGGTTAATAATATTTAATTAGTGTTTGCAATGTGGGAGTGCGGCAGTTTAGGGGTTAATATATTTATTATAGTGGTGGCGATGTCCGGTTTGGCAGATTAGGAGTTAAAATATTTATTTTAGTGTTTGAGATGTGGGAGGGCCTCGGTTTAGGGGTTAATAGGTAGTTTATGGGTGTTAGTGTATTTTTAGCACTTTAGTTAAGAGTTTTATGCTACGGCGTTGTAGTGTAAAACTCTTAACTACTGACTTTTAAATGCAGTATCAGTCTTGACAGGAGAGGGTCTACCGCTCACTTTTGGTCAGACTCGTAATATCGGCGCTATGCAAATCCCATTGAAAATATAGGATACAGAATTGACGTAAGTGGATTTGCGGTATTTCCGAGTCTGGCCAAAAAAGTGAGCGGTACACCTGTACCTTCAAGACTCGTAATACCAGCGGGCGTTAAAAAGCTGCGTTGGGACTGGCTTTTTAACCCTAACGCACAACTCGTAATCTAGGCCATAGTTTGAGAAAAAGTTCATTTGTTTTGTAATATGATCGCATTTTGCAGTGAAACAGTGAAATATACCAAAACGGGCCTAAATCAACACATTTGGTTGTCTTCTTAGAAGAAATATATAGTTTTGATGGTTAAATTAAAAAACTAAACTATAACAAGGCTCTATTTAAATAGAGTGAGAGCAAAAATGCTAAAAATTCTTCTGTATTTTACGCAAGTTTTTGTCTGAAATTCACGGTAGTGAATGGGTTAAATCTAGACCACCAGCACAGGTTTTATGTGATCAGCAAGCAGGAATATAAACAAAGACACTGGGAACGTAAGAAGTGATTATAGATTGTTCTGCAAGATGGAATTAAGTACTTGATGTGTTGGAACAATTTGTTAATCTGTGCTGGACTATTGAGAAAGTACTGTCTGATCTTGTGCTTACAGCCCATAGTCATTCATCAGCTGTGAGTGATGGAAGCTGGTGCCTTGCCTAAGCTTGCATACCTACACCTCAAGCACTTAAGTAGGTAAAGTCATATCATCTAAACCATCTGTCCACCTGGTCATTTTTAGAGACATCCCTGTCCCAAAGCAGTTAGAATTTATAAAATGAATAAGACTTAAAACCCAACATTTTTCATTTATAATTCAGAAGCATACAATTTAAAAAACAAAGTTTACAATTTACTTCTATTACCAAATTTTCTTTGTTCTCATGGTATTCTTTGTTGAAAAGATACCTAGGTAGGTAGCATGTAAATGTCTGAAACACTACATGGTTGGAAAAAGTGCTGCCATCTAGTGCTCTTGAAAATGTATGTTTGTTGAAATTAGTGCATGTAGTGCTACAGATGCGTGCACACTCCTGAACTTACATCTCTGCTTTTCAACAAAGGATACCTATAGAATAAAGAAAAATTGATAATAGAAGTAAATTTTAAAGTTGTTTACAATGGCATGTTCTATCTGAATCACAAAAAAACTATTTTGGGTTTCATGTCCCTTTAAGCTTTCATGATCTACATTAAAGAACTCTACAGTTTACTTCTGTTTTCAAACTTTCTCCTTTCTCTTGGTAGCCTGTGAAGATGTAATTGTATTCAAAACAGCTGCACTACCTGCAAAAACAAAAAACAAGAGCATTACTTTTCCGTGTTAGGGCTAGTTTACAAGTGGAGCGCTAAATTATCTTGTGCCCGCAAATGGGCAGATCTGCATGTCTGTGGGCGTACGATAACTAAGCAGCCATTATAAGTAGTGATGTCCCAAACTGTTCGCCCGCGAACGGTTCACAGCGAACATAGCTTGTTCGCGTTCGCGTTTGTGGGCGAACACATGGCGATGTTCGATCCGCCCCTATGTGTCATCATTGTGGAAACTTTGACCCTTTATGTCACAGCCGCCTGACACATTAAAGCCAATCAACATCAGACACTCCCTCACAGACACTCCCAGCTACTCGGAATCCGCCATTTTAGACTAATAACGACCTTGCTTTTTTAATGAGAGGACGTGTTGTGTTTTTGCTCCTGACATTAATAGGAAAAACATAGCTAGGCTAGTGTATTTACAGTCCAGAAGGACTCCACTCATCTCTGCTGCAAGCACAGCACCCCAAAAAGCCCTTTTTAGGGCTATATTTCGTGCCGTTTTTTTTTTTTTTTTTCGTTTTTTTTTTATTAGCATTTGCCTGGCTTTCAGCTGTGTGTTTAAGGCTCACGGCATATGCTGTGACTACTGCCACCACTGATATCTCCCTAACAACATTAGTTTAAATTTAACTAACCCAAAAATATAGTTATTTTTCTAGTGTAATTTTTTTTCATTTTCTATCAGGCCAGTGTCACACAGCATGTACTCTGGTTCATTGCTCTGTGCCAGCCAGCAGCCACCAGTGTTAATATCCGTTTATAACATTATTTTAAATAAAAAAAAATAAAAAAATAAAAAAAATATTTTTCTAGTGTAATCTAATTACATTTAATATCATGCCTGTGTCTGTCAGGCTCACTCAGCATTAATATACCTCTTTTTTTTTCAGTCTTTTGGTTAATTGGTCTGTGCCAGGCAGCCACCCAGCACTCATATCTATTCTCCTTCACCTTAATTTTAATAAATAAAAAAAAAAATTTAAATTTGTTTGCTAGTGTAATCTAATATAATTTTCTATCCGGCCTGTGTGTTTTGCTGACATAGAGAGCCTACTGTGTTTACTTGCTGCCCTCCTTAGTCTATTAGCCACGACTCATATGTGTTTAACTTTTTTTAATTTCCTCCCCCAAAAAATAATTTCAATCATTTTTCTAGTGTAATCTAATAGTATTTTCTATCAGGCGTGTGTGTATCCGACATACAGAGCCTACTGTTTTTAATAGCTGCCATTCCAAGGCTATCAGCCACGACTCATATGTATGTGCTTAACCTTTTTCTTAAAATTTCCAAAAAAAAGTCTTTAAATCATTATGCTAGTGTAATCTAATTGTATTTTCTATCAGGCCTGTGTCTAATTGTCTATCTGACTTACACAGCATACTGTTGTTATAATTGCTGCCCTACGTAGCAGCCAGCCAGTGCGACCACTCATAGAGTCATATGTGCATTGCACTTCTTAACATAATTTTAATATTAAAATCTAAAATTTTAAAATATTTTGCTAGTGTAATGTAACTTAATTTTCTATCAGTCCTGTGTTTTTGTCACTTACACAGAAAACTGTGTTAAATTGCTGCCCTACCTACCATCCACGACTCATATCTGCCAGCCTGTGTGCCAGGCCCAACTAGCCAATTAGTGGCACCAATCATAATTCTTGTAACAGTAATAAAAAAAAAAAATCATAATTTTTTGGACTGCAAATATTCAGTCTCCTAGTGCCATTGAATTTCATTTACCTCCTGCCTACCACTGCCAGCCTTTTGTGCCAGGCCGTCTAGCCAACTATTTACACCAATCATAATTGTTGTCACAGTCAGACAGTATAGTTATTAATTTAAATAAAACATTTTTTTAGTGTTGATCTTAATCCTCAGTTTGCTCGTGCCTTTAAATTGTACTTTTCTACAGCCTTCCAAGCCTGTGTGCCAGGCCTACTTAAAAAATATTTACACCAATCATATTTGTTGTGACAGTATTCTAATAATTAAAAATTAAAATTTTTGGTAATAGTTGCTGTGATTTGAATCCTCAGTTTGCTGGTGCCATTGAATAGCACTTTCCTCCTGCCTTGCAGCCTGCTGTGAGCCAGGCCCACCTAGCCAATTGCTGTCAGCAATCATATTTCTGTTAACAGTATTGCAAAAATTGTCAATCATCACTGTTTAGACTGCCAGTAATCAGTCTCCTAGTGTCCTTGAATTGCATCTACCTCCTGCCTGCCATCCTTTTGTGCCAGGCCATTTTTCCAACTATTTACACCAATCCTAATTTTTTGTCACAGTATAGTTACTAATTAAAATTAAAAAATCTTAATTGTTGATGATCTTAATCCTCAGTTTGCTTGTGCCTTTGAATTGCACTTTTCTACAGCCTTCCAAGCCTGTGTGCCAGGCCTACTTAAAAAATATTTACACCAATCATATTTGTTGTGACAGTATTCTAATAATTAAAAATTAAAAATTTTGGTAATAGTTGCTGTGATTTGAATCCTCAGTTTGCTGGTACCATTGAATAGCACTTTCCTCCTGCCTTGCAGCCTGCTGTGAGTCAGGCCCACCTAGCCAATTGTTGTCAGCAATCATATTTCTGTTAACAGTATTGCAAAAATTGTCAATCATCACTGTTTAGACTGTCAGTAATCAGTCTCCTAGATCCTTGAATTGCATCTACCTCCTGCCTGCCATCCTTTTGTGCCAGGCCGTCTTGCCAACTATTTACACCAATCCTAATTTTTTGTCACAGTATAGTTACTAATTAAAATTAAAAAAATCTTGATTGTTGATGATCTTAATCCTCAGTTTGCTCGTGCCCTAGAATTGCACTTTTCTACAGCCTTCCAAGCCTGTGTGCAAGTCCTACTTGAAAAATATTTACACCAACCATATTTGTTGTGACAGTATTCTAATAATTAAAAATTACAATTTTTGGTAATAGTTGCTGTGATTTGAATCCTGTTTGCTGGTGCCATTGAATAGCACTTTCCTCCTGCCTTGCAGCCTGCTTTGAGCCAGGCCCACCTAGCCAATTGTTGTCAGCAATCATATTTCTGTTAACAGTATTGCAAAAATTGTCAATCATCACTGTTTAGACTGTCAGTAATCAGTCTCCTAGTGTCCTTGAATTGCATCTACCTCCTGCCTGCCATCCTTTTGTGCCAGGCCGTTTTTCCAACTATTTTCACCAATCCTAATTTTTTGTCACAGTATAGTTACTAATTACAATTAAAAAAATCTTTATTGTTGATGATCTTAATCCTCAGTTTGCTTGTGCCCTAGAATAGCACTTTTCTGCAGCCTTCCAAGCCTGTGTGGCAGGCCTACTTAAAAAATATTTACACCAATCATATTTGTTGTGACAGTATTCTAATAATTAAAAATTAAAATTTTTGGTAATAGTTGCTGTGATTTGAATCCTCAGTTTGCTGGTGCCATTGAATAGCACTTTCCTCCTGCCTTGCAGCCTGCTGTGAGCCAGGCCCACCTAGCCAATTGTTGTCAGCAATCATATTTCTGTTAACAGTATTGCAAAAATTGTCAATCATCACTGTTTAGACTGTCAGTAATCAGTCTCCTAGTGTCCTTGAATTGCATCTACCTCCTGCCTGCCATCCTTTTGTGCCAGGCCGTCTTGCCAACTATTTACACCAATCCTAATTTTTTGTCACAGTATAGTTACTAATTACAATTAAAAAAATCTTTATTGTTGATGATCTTAATCCTCAGTTTGCTCGTGCCTTTGAATTGCACTTTTCTACAGCCTTCCAAGCTCGTGTGCCAGGCCTACTTAAAAAAATTTTACACCAATCATATTTGTTGTGACAGTATTCTAATAATTAAAAATTAAAATTTTTGGTAATAGTTGCTGTGATTTGAATCCTCAGTTTGCTGATGCCATTGAATAGCACTTTCCTCCTGCGTTGCAGCCTGCTGTGAGCCAGGCCAACCTAGCCAATTGTTGTCAGCAATCATATTTCTGTTAACAGTATTGCAAAAATTGTCAATCATCACTGTTTAGACTGTCAGTAATCAGTCTCCTAGTGTCCTTGAATTGCATCTACCTCCTGCCTGCCATCCTTTTGTGCCAGGCTGTCTTGCCAACTATTTACACCAATCCTAATTTTTTGTCACAGTATAGTTACTAATTACAATTAAAAAAATCTTGATTGTTGATGATCTTAATCCTCAGTTTGCTCGTGCCTTTGAATTGCACTTTTCTACAGCCTTCCAAGCCTGTGTGCCAGGCCTACTTAAAAAATATTTACACCAATCATATTTGTTGTGACAGTATTCTAATAATTAAAAATTAAAAATGTTGGTAATAGTTGCTGTGATTTGAATCCTCATTTTGCTGGTGCCATTGAATAGCACTTTCCTCCTGCCTTGCAGCCTACTGTGAGCCAGGCCCACCTAGCCAATTGTTGTCAGCAATCATATTTCTGTTAACAGTATTGCAAAAATTGTCAATCATCACTGTTTAGACTGTCAGTAATCAGTCTCCTAGTGTCCTTGAATTGCATCTACCTCCTGCCTGCCATCCTTTTGTGCCAGGCCGTTTTTCCAACTATTTACACCAATCCTAATTATTTGTCACAGTATAGTTACTAATTAAAATTAAAAAAATCTTGATTGTTGATGATCTTAATCCTCAGTTTGCTCGTGCCCTAGAATTGCACTTTTCTACAGCCTTCCAAGCCTGTGTGCCAGGCCTACTTAAAAAATATTTACACCAATTATATTTGTTGTGACAGTATTCTAATAATTAAAAATTAAAATTTTTGGTAATAGTTGCTGTGATTTGAATCCTCAGTTTGCTGGTGCCATTGAATAGCACTTTCCTCCTGCCTTGTAGCCTGCTGTGAGCCAGGCCCACCTAGCCAATTGTTGTCAGCAATCATATTTCTGTTAACAGTATTGCAAAAATTGTCAATCATCACTGTTTAGACTGTCAGTAATCAGTCTCCTAGTGTCCTTGAATTGAATCTACCTCCTGCCTGCCATCCTTTTGTGCCAGGCCGTTTTTCCAACTTTTTACACCAATCCTAATTATTTGTCACAGTATAGTTACTAATTAAAATTAAAAAAATCTTGATTGTTGATGATCTTAATCCTCAGTTTGCTCGTGCCCTAGAATTGCACTTTTCTACAGCCTTCCAAGCCTGTGTGCCAGGCCTACTTAAAAAATATTTACACCAATCATATTTGTTGTGACAGTATTCTAATAATTAAAAATTAAAATTTTTGGTAATAGTTGCTGTGATTTGAATCCTCAGTTTGCTGGTGCCATTGAATAGCACTTTCCTCCTGCCTTGCAGCCTGCTGTGAGCCAGGCCCACCTAGCCAATTGTTGTCAGCAATCATATTTCTTTTAACAGTATTGCAAAAATTGTCAATCATCACTGTTTTGACTGTCATTAATCAGTCTCCTAGTGTCCTTGAATTGCATCTACCTCCTGCCTGCCATCCTTTTGTGCCAGGCCGTCTTGCCAACTATTTACACCAATCCTAATTGCTGTCACAGTATAGTTACTAATTAAAATTAAAAAAAACCTTGATTGTTGATCTTAATCCTCATTTTGCTTGTGCCATTGAATTGCACTTTTCTACTGCCTGCCAGCCTGTGTGCCAGGCCCAACTATCCAATTAGTGCCAGCAATCATATTTCTTTTAACAGTATTGCAAAATTTGTCAATCAACACTGTTTTGACTGTCAATCTGCAGTCTACTAGTGCCCTTGAATTGCATTTTCCTCCTGCCTGCCTGCCTGTGTGCCAGTCCCAACTAGCCAATTAGTGCCACCACTCATATTTATTGTAACAGGATTGGAATTTTTGTTAATCATAACTGTTTTGACTGTGATTCTTCAGTCTCCTAGTGCCATTGAATTGCAGTTTCCTTTCTCCCAGTGTGTGTGCCAGACAGGCCCATTTGCAAAATAGTGCCAAACAATCATATTTGTTTCCACAGTACTTGTAAGTTGTAATATTTTTAAAAATTAACAATTTGTGATTTTTAAAACATCTGTCTTTTTTGTTGTTGTCAGTCTCACAGCGTATACTGTGCCCACTTTCACAGTGCCACCACTCAATTGGTGTAATAGTATTGTTAGTGTCCATTTAAAAAAAAATGACAGGCAGAGGCAGGCCACCCCGCAGGTTCCGTGGTCGTGGTCGTGGTGCTGTGATTCCTTTAGACCCTACAAATATGCACATTGTTCAGACGCCGGGTGCCAGGGGGGACACAAAAACTTCTGAGGAGGACCTAGTTGAATGGCTAACACAGGAAACCCAATCTTCTTCAGCTTCCGCTGCTAGTCCTCCTAACCTTGACGCACCATCTAAGTCCAGCTGTGCTTTGGGCAGGTCTCAAGTGACCAGTACCACTCCGCCGCCTGTCGCCACCACCAACACTAGCACCACAGCCGCTTATTGACACATCATTTGGAAGAAATGAGTGATGTGCAACCATCATTGACAGAGGATGTAGATAATAGTGATCAGTCTCAGTCAGGCAGCATTACCGACATGGAGGTACGGTGTGATGATGATGATGATTTTGTACCCGCTGCTGCTTCCTTTCTTGATGTTTCAGATACAAGTGAAGCGGTTGATGATGATGTGTCGGTGGATGTCACGTGGCTGCTAGAAGAGAAGAAGAAGAGGGGGAAAGTTCAGATGGGGAGACAGAGAGGAGGAGGAGACGTTTTGGAAGCATGGGGAGGTCGTCTCAAGGAGCTAGTGGCACAGTCAGACAGCATGCATCGTCACCAGGGGTCAGCCAGACAGCCCACCGACGCCCATCAACACATGCTGTTGCCACCACCAGAATGCCGTCATCGCAGAGCTCAGCAGTGTGGCATTTTTTTTGTGTGTCTGCCTCTGACAACAGCGATGCCATTTGCAACCTGTGCCAAAAGAAACTGAGTCGTGGGAAGTCCAACAGCCACCTAGGTACAACTGCTTTGCGAAGGCACATGGTCTCCCATCACAAAGGCCGATGGGAAGAACACATGAGTAGAAGCAGCACACAAAGTGAAATCCGCCCTCCTCCTCCTGCTCCAGCATCTTCAGCCACATCAACCAGTGCTGTCCTCCTTGCCCCCTCTCAACCATCCTCCACTCAGTCTCTCTTACGTAGCAGTTCCTGGTCATCTGCCCACAGTCAGGTGTCTGTCAAGGACATGTTTGAGCGTAAGAAGCCAATTTCTCAAAGTCACCCCCTTGCCCGGCGTCTGACAGCTGGCTTGTCTGAACTCTTAGCCCACCAGCTTTTACCATACAAGCTGGTGGAGTCTGATGCTTTCAAAAAATTTGTATCTATTGGGACACTGCAGTGGAAGGTACCTGGCAGAAATTTCTTTTCACAAAAGGCAATCCCAAACCTGTACTCTGTTGTGAGAAAGGAAGTTATGGCATGTCTGGCACACAGCGTTGGGGCAAGGGTCCATATGACCACGGATAGCTGGTCTGCAAAGCATGGTCAGGGCAGGTATATCATCTACACTGCGCATTGGGTAAACCTGCTGACTTCTGACAAGCATGGAATGCGTGGCTCTGCAGAAGAGTTCGTGACACCGCCACGACTTGCAGGCAGGCCTGCTGCTACCTCCTCTACTCCTCCTACTCCATCCTCTTCCATAACCTCTTCCTCGGCTGAGTCCTCTTCAACTTCTGCGTCTTGCTCCACATCTATGGCACCCCCCCAGCTCCCCAGGTACTATGCTACATCCCGGGTGCGGCAGTGTCACGCCGTCTTGGGGTTGACTTGCCTGAAAGTGGAGAGTCACACCGCACCAGCACTCCTGACCTCCCTGAACGCACAGGTGGATCAGTGGCTGACTCCGCACCAACTGGAGATTGGCAAGGTTGTTTCTGACAATGGAAGTAATTTGGTGGCAGCATTGAAATTGGGCAAGTTGACACATGTGCCGTGCATGGCACATGTGTGTAATCTAATTGTACAACAATTTGTCCATAAGTACCCAGGCTTACAGGACGTCCTGAAGCAGGCCAGGAAGGTGTGTGGCCATTTCAGGCGTTCCTACACGGCCATGGCGCACTTGTCTGATATCCAGCGTCGAAACAACCTGCCAGTGAGGAGCTTGATTTGCGACAGCCCGACACGGTGGAATTCAACACTCCTAATGTTTGACCGCCTGCTCCAACAAGAAAAAGCTGTTAATGAGTATTTGTATGACCGGGGTGCTAGGACAGCCTCTGGGGAGCTGGGGATATTTTTGCCAAATTACTGGACACTCATGCACAATGCCTGTAGGCTCATGCGTCCTTTTGAGGAGGTGACAAACCTTGTCAGTCGCACCGAAGGCACCATCAGCGACATCATACCATTTGTTTTCTTCCTGGAGCGTGCCCTGCGAAGAGTGCTGGATCAGGCAGTAGATGAGCGTGAAGAGGAAGATTTGTGGTGTCCATCACCCCCACAAACAGCCTTATCAGCATCGCTTGCTGGACCTGCGGCAACGCAGGAAGAGGATTGTGAGGAAGAGGAGTCAGAGGAGGAATGTGGCTTTGAGGAGGAGGAGGAGGAAAACCGAACACAACAGGCATCCCAGGATGCTCGTTGTTGTCACCTCACTGGTACCCGTGGTGTTGTACGTGGCTGGGGGGAACAAGATACAATCAGTGAGATCAGTGAGGAGGAGGAACGGGACATGATTAGCTCGGCATCCAACCTTGTTCAAATGGGTTCTTTAATGCTGTCGTGCCTGTTGAGGGACCCTCGTATAAAAAAAGCTGAAGGAGAACGACCCGTACTGGGTGTCCACGCTCCTTGACCCCCGGTATAAGCATAAAGTGCCTGAAATGTTACCAAATTCCCGCAAGTCGGAAAGGATGGAGCATTTTAAGAATAAATTAAAAACTATGCTTTACACAGCGTATAAGGGTGATGTCACAGCACCACGGGAATGTAACAGGGGAAGAGATGAAATTAATCCTCCTCCTCCCACGACCACGGCGGCAAGGACAGAACGCTTTCCTGACGTCTTGTTGATGGAGGACATGCGTACCTTTTTAACTCCCATGCACCATCAGAGCCTTTCGGGATCCAGCCTTAGAGAAAGACTCAACCGACAGGTAGCAGACTACCTAGCTTTAATTGTGAATCTCGACACTCTCAGGAGCGATGGACCCCTTGACTACTGGGTGTGCAGGCTGGACTTGTGGCCTGAGCTATCCCAATTTGCAATGGAACTTCTGGCCTGCCCCGCTTCAAGTGTCCTGTCCAAAAGGACTTTCAGTGCAGCAGGAGATTTTGTCACTGAGAAGAGAAGTCGCCTAGGTCAAAAAAGCCTTGACTATCTCACTTTTATAAAAATGAATGAGGGCTGGATCCCGAAGGGACTGACATTGGGCGATACATTTGAATAAAAAAGGCCTGATGACGAGATGAGCTGGCTTGGGCTACAACTGGTACACAGGCTGGCCTTTTTTTTTTTTTTATAAAGCTGGAGGACTTGCTTGACTTATCTGCCAACAACTAGTGTTCAAGCCACAAGCTTTTAGGGCACTTTATAAATGTTTTACAAACATCAATTTTTCTGGCCGCTGCTACAGCAGTTGCTACAACAATACCCCAATTTTTCAGTCATTTGTACATTCCGAATTTTTCTGGCCTCTGCTGCAGCTCTGTGGGTACAAAACTCAAATAAAAAAAATAAGGCACATAAAACTAGTGATTAAACTGTTACGAATTGTACAACTTAGCACACCACTCATATCTGGTGGACCATTAAATTGAACGCAAAATGCCACAAATTTGAAAGAGTAGGACCGACCAAGCATCTTTATCCGTCTCTTGGTTGCTCTAAATTATCTCTGTGTTCCATCTATGCCATACCTGTACTCTATTGTGCAAAAGGGTGGCATATGTGGTGTTTCATGCTGTTGTGCCTGTTGCGGGTCGTGGCCCATGGTATAAAAAGGCTGAAGGAGAACGACCTGTAATGGGTGCCCCATCAAATTTGTAGAAAAATATTCCTGGTTCCTCTCAATTATCTCTGGGTTTCTAAAATGGATGCCATACCTGTACTCGCTTGTGCAAAAGGATGGCATATGTGTTGGTGTTTCCTGCAGTTGTTTCTGTTGAGGGTGCTGGACCCTCTTATAAAAAAGCTGAAGGAGAACGACCTGGAGTGGGAGTCCAAGCATGGTTTTTGGGGCTATTTCACTTTTCCAAACAATTATCTGTGGGTTTCTAAAATCAATGCCGTACCAGTACTCTATTGTTCAAAAGTATGCCATATGTTCTCTTTCCTGCTGGTATTTTGTTTGAGGGTTCTGGACCCTCTTATAAAAAGGCCTAAGGAGAAAGAGGTGTACTGGGTGTCCACTCATTTTTTTTTTCTATTTCACATTTGACCAAAATTATCTCTGGGTTTGTAAAATTAATGCTGTACCTGTACTCTATTGTTCAAAATGATGCCATACGTCCTCTTTCCTGCTGGTATTTTTTTGAGGGTCCTGGACCCTCTTATAAAAAGGCCTAAGGAGAAAGAAGTGTACTGGGTGTCCATCGAATCATTTTTTTTAATTAAAATTTCCATTTGCAACAAATTATCTCTGGGTTTCTAAAATCAATGCCTTTCCTGTACTCTATTGTTCAAAAGTATGCCATATGTCCTCTTTCCTGCTGGTTTTTTGTTTGAGGGTCCTGGACCCTCTTATAAAAAGGCCTAAGGAGAAAGAATTGTACTAGGTGTCCATCCAATCATTTTTTTTAATTAAAATTCACGGTTGCAAAAAATTATCCCCGGGTTTCTAAAATCAATGCCTTTCCTATAATCTTTTTTTCACAAAGGATGCCATATGTCCTCTTTCCTACTGCTGGTTTTGTTGAGTGTCCTGGAGCCTCTGCTAAAAAGGCCTAAGGATAAAGAAGTGTAATGGGTGTCTATTCAATGTTTTTTTAGCTTTCCTGGTTGTAACAAATTTTTTCTGTCTTTCAAAAATCAATGCCTTTCCTGTAATCTATTTTTCAAAAGGATGCCATATGTCCTCTTTCATGCTGTTCTTTCTGTTGAGGCTCCGGGACACTCTTATAAAAAGGCCTAAGGATAAAGAAGTGTACTGGGTGTCCAATCAATGTTTTTTTTCTATTTCCCGGGTCATATAACTGATCTCTGTGTTTCTAAAATCAATGCCTTTCCTGTAATCTAATTTTCAAAAGTATGCCATATGTCCTCTTTCCTGCTGGTGTTTTTTTTGCGGGTCCAGGACCCTCTTATAAAAAGGCCTAAGGAGAAAGAGGTGTACTGGGTGTCCATCAAATAATTTTTTTGATTCAAATTTACATTTGCAAAAAATTATCTATGGGTTTCTAAAATCAATGCCTTTCCTGTACTCTTACTCTATTGTTCAAAAGTATGCCATATGTCCCCTTTCCTGCTGGTGTTTTGTTTGAGGGTCCTGGACCCTCTTATAAAAAGGCCTAGAGAGAAAGAATTGTACTGGGTGTCCATCCAATCATTTTTTTTATTCAAATTCACGGTTGCAACAAATTATCCCCGGGTTTCTAAAATCAATGCCTTTCCTATAATCTTTTTTTCACAAAGGATGCCATATGTCCTCTTTCCTACAGCTGGTTTTGTTGAGTGTCCTGGAGCCTCTGATAAAAAGGCTGAAGGATAAAGAAGTGTACTGGGTGTCTATTCAATGTTTTTTTAGATTTCCCGTTTGTAACAAATTTTTTCTGTCTTTCTAAAATCAATGCCTTTCCTGTAATCTATTTTTCAAAAGGATGCCATATGTCCTCTTTCATTCTGTTCTTTCTGTTGAGGCTCCGGGACACTCTTATAAAAAGGCCTAAGGATAAAGAAGTGTACTGGGTGTATAATCTATGTTTTTTTAGATTTCACGGTTGCAACTAATGATCTCTGTGTTTCTAAAATCAATGCCTTTCCTGTAATCTAATTTTCTAAAGGATGCCATATGTCCTCTTTCATGCTGCTGGTTTTGTGGAGGGTCCTGGAGCCTCTGCTAAAAAGGCCTAAGGATAAATAAGTGTACTTGGTGTATAATCGAAGTTTTTTGCGATTTCACGGTTGCAACTAATGATCTCTGTGTTTCTAAAATCAATGCCTTTCCTGTAATCTAATTTTCTAAAGGATGCCATATGTCCTCTTTCATGCTGCTGGTTTTGTTGAGGGTCCTGGAGCCTCTGCGAAAAAGGCCTAAGGATAAAGAAGTGTACTTGGTGTATAATCCAATTTTTTAGAGATTGCACGGTTGCAACTAATGATCTCTGTGTTTCTAAAATCAATGCCTTTCCAGAAATCTATTTTTCTAAAGGATGCCATATGTCCTCTTTACTGCTGCTGGTTTTGTTGAGGGTCCTGGAGCCTCTGCTACAAAGGCCTAAGGATAAATAAGTGTCCTGGTTGTCTAATCCATTTTTTTTTAGATTTACCGGTTGCAACAAATTATCTCTGGGTTTCTAAAATCAATGCCTTTCCTGTAATCTATTAGTCACAAGGATGCCATATGTCCTCTTTCATGCTGTTGTTTCTGTTGAGGCTACGGGAGACTCTTCTAAAAAGGCCTAAGGATAAAGAAGTGTACTGGGTGTATAATCTATATTTTTTTAGATTTCACGGTTGCAACTAATGATCTCTGTGTTTCTAAAATCAATGCCTTTCCTGTAATATAAATTTCTAAAGGATGCCATATGTCCTCTTTCATGCTGCTGGTTTTGTGGAGGGTCCTGGAGCCTCTGCGAAAAAGGCCTAAGGATAAATAAGTGTACTTGGTGTATAATCCAAGTTTTTTGAGATTGCACGGTTGCAACTAATGATCTCTGTGTTTCTAAAATCAATGCCTTTCCAGAAATCTATTTTTCTAAAGGATGCCATATGTCCTCTTTACTGCTGCTGGTTTTGTTGAGGGTCCTGGAGCCTCTGCTACTAAGGCCTAAGGATAAATAAGTGTCCTGGGTGTCTAATCCATTTTTTTTTAGATTTCCCGGTTGCAACAAATTATCTCTGGGTTTCTAAAATCAATCCCTTTCCTGTAATCTATTAGTCACAAGGATGCCATATGTCCTCTTACATGCTGTTGTTTCTTTTCAGGCTACGGGAGACTCTTCTAAAAAGGCCTAAGGATAAAGAAGTGTACTGGGTGTATAATCTATGTTTTTTTAGATTTCACGTTTGCAAAAAATTATCCACAGGTTTCTAAAATCAATGCCTTTCCAGTAATCTATTATTCACAAGGATGCCATATGTACTTTTTGATGCTGTTGTTTCGGTTGAGGCTCCGGGAGCCTCTTATTAAAAAGGCCTAATGAAAAATAAGTGTACTGGGTGTCTAATCAATGTTTTTTTCTATTTACCGGTTGCAAATAATGATCTCTGTGTTTCTGAAATCAATGCCTTTCCTATAATCATTTTTTCAAAAGGATGCCATATGTCCTCTTTCCTGCTGCTGGTTTTGTCGAGGGTCCTGGAGCCTCTGCTGAGCATAATAAAGAAAACAAAAATTAATTTAACTTGACTTAATAACTGAAGCATGACTTCAGGAGTCAGGTGTGGTTGTAGGTAGTGGTTGTTGTTAGCAGATTATTTTTATTGCAAATTGCAATTGCCACAGCGTGCATAAAATGTGCGTCACTAGTCCAAATTTTAATTATTTTTTTTTCATTCGGGATTAGTTTGGGGTACGGCGCAATATTGGAAAGGCAAAAAACAGGTCTCCGTACCCGTTGATATAAGGGGTGACTACTAGTGCTTTTACCAGGCTCCTCTTGGATAGCCCCAGAAAGTGTGAGTATGAATCCCAAAAAGAAAATTAAATTAAGGTTGAAAAATTACTCCTAAGTAAATTGTAAGACCTGGAGCTCCTCAAACACACATCCTATTGCAACAGGTATAGGCTCTGCCCACCCAAATCTTACCTTTTTAATGCCAATTCATATTGCCACAGCTGGAACAACAGTAACTAACATGTGCGTCACCACAGTCTCCGAAGCTATTGTCGGATGTATACAAAAACAACAATAAAGAATTCCTTTTGGGGCGCAAAGAGATGGCTACCGGAACACTCCAGGAACTTCACAAGAGTGGCTGTCTTGTGTTTCTGGTGATGTTGTAGACATCTGGGTAGTGTACAGGGAGGGCAAAAATCCTCTCCATCTCTGTGCACTACAGGACAGGACGTCCTTGTCATCCATAAGCACATGAAATTGCTGGCATTTTTGGTTGCTTCAAGAAGTTCAGTTTTTGTGGTGATAGTACAGAATTAAATAAACTTTGGTTTCCTACCATACTCAAGACAATCTTGTAGTTCAAGCTTCGGACTTGCTGTGGGAAACAGTGGCCTGTCCATAGCAGGAAGATGATTTAGACAGAAGTAACGGGCTCTGATTGCAGGTGACACATGTTTATCGTCAATCATCAAAAGGGTTGCGTGCAGAATATGGCTGATGGCCCCTTATTCACATGTTTGTCCAGAGCAACAACATTTGCAAACAGCCAGAAGAGAGGTCGGTTCTCACCAGCCTTAAGTTGAGCTTCAATTACCAAATGCTGATATTCAAAAAATAGACAAACAGTGCCTTAAAAAACACATTTGCAATATGGATTCACCAGAGCAAGGTCATTGCAAGCATTTCCCACAATAACAAAATTAAAATGACACAACTCCGCAATCTTCCCCTTCACATTATTATTGTCACACTCCATTGTACTCCTATGCCCACCTCCCTGCTCTTGTTTTTGTTGAGGGTCCTGGAGCCTCTGCTAAAAAGGACTATGGATAAATAAGTGTACTGGGTGTCTAACCAATGTTTTTTTCTATTTCACGGGTCATATAAATGATCTGTGGCATTCTAAAATCAATGCCTTTCCTGTAATCTATTATTCAAAAGGATGACATATGTCCTCTTTCATGCTGTTGTTTCTGTTGAGGCTCCGGGACCCTCGTATTAAAAAGGACTAAGGATAAAGAAGTGTACTGGGTGTCCAATCATTTTTTTTTCTATTTCACTGGTCATATAAATGATCTCTGTGTTTCTAAAATCAATGCCTTTCCTGTAATCTAATTTACAAAAGTATGCCATATGTCCTCTTTCCTGCTGCTGGTTTTTTTGAGGGTCCTGGAGCCTCTGCTTAAAAGGCCTAAGGATAAAGAAGTGTACTGGGTGTCTAATCTATGTTTTTTTAGATTTCACGGTTGCAAAAAATTATCCACGGGTTTCTAAAATCAATGCCTTTCCTGTAATCTATTATTCACAAGGATGCCATATGTACTTTTTAATGCTGTTGTTTCTGTTGAGGCTCCAGGAGCTTCTTAATCTTATTAAAAAGGCCTAATGAAAAATAAGTGTACTGGGTGTCTAATCAATGTTCTTTTCTATTTACCGGTTGCAACTAATGATCTCTGTGTTTCTGAAATCAATGCCTTTACTATAATCATTTTTTCAAAAGGATGCCATATGTCCTCTTTCCTGCTGCTGGTTTTGTCGAGGGTCCTGGAGCCTCTGCTGAGCATAAAAAAAAAAAAAAAAATATTTAACTTGACTTAATAACTGAAGCATGACTTCAGGAGTCAGGTGTGGTCGTAGGTAGTGGTTGTTGTTAGCAGATTATTTTTATTGCAAATTGCAATTGCCACAGCGTGCATAAAATGTGTGTCACTAGTCCAAATTTTAAGGTTTTTTTTCCATTCAGGATTAGTTTGTGGACCGGCGCAATATTGGAAAGGCAAAAATCAGGTCTCTGTACCCGTTGATATAAGGGGTGACTACTACTGCTTTTACCAGGCTCCTCTTGGATAGCCCCAGAAAGTGTGACTATGAATCCCAAAAAGAAAATTAAATTAAGGTTGAAAACTAACTCCAAAGTAACTTGTAAGACCTGGAGCTCCTCAAACACACGTCCTACCGCAACAGCTATAGGCTCCGCCACCCACAAATCTTAACTTTTTCATGCCAATTGATATTGCCACAGCTGGAACAACAGTAAATAACATGTGCGTCACCACAGTCTCCGAAGCTGTTGTCGGATGTATACAAAAACACTGATAAAGTATTCCTTTAGGAGCGCAAAGAGATGGCTACCAGAACACTCCAGGAACTTCACAAGAGTGGCTGTATTGTGTTTCTGGTGATGTTTGAGACATCTGGGTAGTGTACAGGGAGGGCAAAAATCCTCTCCATCTCTGTGCACCACAGGACAGGACGTCCTTGTCATCCATAAGCACATGAAATTGCTGGCATTTTCATTGCTTCAAGAAGTTCAGTTTTTGTGGTGATAGTACAGAATTAAATAAACTTTGGTTTCCTACCATACTCAAGACAATCTTGTAGTTCAAGCTTCGGACTTGCTGTGGGAAACAGTGGCCTGTCCATAGCAGGAAGATGATTTAGACAGAAGTAACGGGCTCTGATTGCAGGTGACACATGTTTATCGTCAATCATCAAAGGGGTTGCGTGCAGAATATGGCTGATGGCCCCTTATTCACATGTTTGTCCAGAGCAACAACATTTGCAAACAGCCAGAAGAGAGGTTGGTTCTCACCAGCCTTAAGTTGAGCTTCAATTACCAAATGCTGATATTCAAAAAATAGACAAACAGTGCCTTAAAAAACACATTTGCAATATGGATTCACCAAAGCAAGGTCATTGCAAGTATTTCCCACAATAACAAAATTAAAATGACACAACTCCGCAATCTTCCCCTTCACATTATTATTGTCACACTCTATTGTACTCCTATGCCCACCTCCCTGCTCTTGTTTTTGTTGAGGGTCTTGGAGCCTCTGCTAAAATGGACTATGGATAAATAAGTGTACTGGGTTTCTAATCAATGTTTTTTTCTATTTCACGGGTCATATAAATGATCTGTGAGATTCTAAAATCAAGCCTTTCCTGTAATCTATTATTCAAAAGGATGACATATGTCCTCTTTCATGCTGTTGTTTCTGTTGAGGCTCCAGGACCCTCGTATTAAAAAGGACTAAGGATAAAGAAGTGTACTGGGTGTCCAATCATTTTTTTTTCTATTTCACTGGTCATATAAATGATCTCTGTGTTTCTAAAACCAATGCCTTTCCTGTAATCTAATTTACAAAAGTATGCCATATGTCCTCTTTCCTGCTGCTGGTTTTGTTGAGGGTCCTGGAGCCTCTGCTTAAAAGGCCTAAGGATAAAGAAGTGTACTGGGTGTCTAATCTATGTTTTTTTAGATTTCATGTTTGTAAAAAATTATCCACGGGTTTCTAAAATCAATGCCTTTCCTGTAATCTATTATTCACAAGGATGCCATATGTACTTTTTAATGCTGTTGTTTCTGTTGAGGCTCCGGGAGCCTCTTAATCTTATTAAAAAGGCCTAATGAAAAATAAGTGTACTGGGTGTCTAATCAATGTTCTTTTCTATTTACCGGTTGCAACTAATGATCTCTGTGTTTCTGAAATCAATGCCTTTCCTATAATCATTTTTTCAAAAGGATGCCATATGTCCTCTTTCCTGCTGCTGGTTTTGTCGAGGGTCCTGGAGCCTCTGCTGAGCATAAAAAAAAAAAAAATTATTTAACTTGACTTAATAACTGAAGCATGACTATATAGGCTATAGGCTCCGCCACCCACAAATCTTAACTTTTTCATGCCAATTGATATTGCCACAGCTGGAACAACAGTAAATAACATGTGCATCACCACAGTCTCCGAAGCTGTTGTCGGATGTATACAAAAACATTGATAATGTATTCCTTTAGGAGCGCAAAGAGATGGCTACCGGAACACTCCAGGAACTTCACAAGAGTGGCTGTATTGTGTTTCTGGTGATGTTTGAGACATCTGGGTAGTGTACAGGGAGGGCAAAAATCGTCTCCATCTCTGTGCACCACAGGACAGGACGTCCTTGTCATCCATAAGCACATGAAATTGCTGGCATTTTCGTTGCTTCAAGAAGTTCATTTTTTGTGGTGATAGATAGTACAGAATTAAATAAACTTTGGTTTCCTACCATACTCAAGACAATCTTGTATTTCAAAATTCGTACTTGCTGTGGGAAACATTGGCCTGTCCATACCAGGAAGATGATTTAGACAGAAGTAACGAGCTCTGCTTGCAGGTGACACATGTTTATCGTCAATCATCAAAGGGGTTGCGTGCAGAATATGGCTGATGGCGCCTTATTCCCATGTTTGTCCAGAGCCACAACATTTGCAAACAGCCAGAAGAAAGGTCGGTTCTCACCAGCCTTAAGTTGAGCTTCATTTACCAAATGCTGATATTCAAAAAAATAGACAAACAGTGCCTTAAATAACACATTTGCGATATGGATTCACCAGAGCAAGGTCATTGCAAGTACTAAGTTCCCACGATAACAAAATTAAAATGCCACAACTATGCAATCTTCACCTTCAGATTATTATTGTCACACTCCATTGTACTCCTATGCCCAGCTCCCTGCTCTTATTTTTGTTGAGGGTCCTGGAGCCTCTGCTGAAAAGGCCTATGGATAATAAAGTGTACTGGGTGTCTGTTCAATGTTTTTTTTAATTTCCCGGTTGCAAGTAATTATCTCAGTGTTTCTAAAATCAATACCTTTCCTGTAATCTATAATTCAAAAGGATGACATATGTCCTCTTTCATGCTGTTGTTTCAGTTGAGGCTCCGGGACCCTCGTATTAACAAGGCCTGAGGATAAATAAGTGTAACCGGTGTCTAGTAAATGTTTTTTTCTATTACACGGGTCATATAAATGATCTGTGGGTTTCTAAAATCAATGCCTTTACTGTAATCTTTTATTCAAAAGGATGACATATCTCCTCTTTCATGCTGTTGTTTCGGTTGAGGCTCCGGGACCCTCGTATTAAAAAGTCCTGAGCATAAATAAGTGTCACGGGTGTCTAATCAATGTTTTTTTCTAATTTCACGGTTGCAAATAATGATCTGTGGGTTTCTAAAATCAATGCCTTTCCTGTAATCTTTTATTCAAAAGGATGACATATCACCTCTTTCATGCTGTTGTTTCGGTTGAGGCTCCGGGACCCTCGTATTAAAAAGGCCTGAGGATAAATAAGTGTAATGGGTGTGCAATCAATGTTTTTTTCTATTTCACGGTTCCAAATAATGATCTGTGGGTTTCTAAAATCAATGCCTTTACTGTAATCTTTTATTCAAAAGGATGACATATCTCCTCTTTCATGCTGTTGTTTCGGTTGAGGCTCCGGGACCCTCGTATTAAAAAGGCCTGAGGACAAATAAGTGTAACGGGTGTGTAATCAATGTTTTTTTCTATTTCACTGTTGCAAATAATGATCTGTGGGTTTCTAAAATCAATGCCTTTACTGTAATCTTTTATTCAAAAGGATGACATATCTCCTCTTTCATGCTGTTGTTTCGGTTGAGGCTCCGGGACCCTCGTATTAAAAAGGCCTGAGCATAAATAAGTGTCACGGGTGTCTAATCAATGTTTTTTTCTAATTTCACAGTTGCAAATAATGATCTGTGGGTTTCTAAAATCAATGCCTTTACTGTAATCTTTTATTCAAAAGGATGACTTATCTCCTCTTTCATGCTGTTGTTTCGGTTGAGGCTCCGGGACCCTCATATTAAAAAGGCCTGAGGATAAATAAGTGTAATGGGTGTGTAATCAATGTTTTTTTCTATTTCACGGTTGCAAATAATGATCTGTGGGTTTCTAAAATCAATGCCTTTACTGTAATCTTTTATTCAAAAGGATGACATATCTCCTCTTTCATGCTGTTGTTTCGGTTGAGGCTCCGGGACCCTCGTATCAAAAAGGCCTGAGCATAAATAAGTGTCACGGGTGTCTAATCAATGTTTTTTTTAATTTCACGGTTGCAAATAATGATTTGTGGGTTTCTAAAATCAATGCCTTTACTGTAATCTTTTATTCAAAAGGATGACATATCTCCTCTTTCATGCTGTTGTTTCGGTTGAGGCTCCGGGACCCTCGTATTAAAAAGGCCTGAGGATAAATAAGTGTAACGGGTGTGTAATCAATGTTTTTTTTCTATTTCACGGTTCCAAATAATGATCTGTGGGTTTCTAAAATCAATGCCTTTACTGTAATCTTTTATTCAAAAGGATGACATATCTCCTCTTTCATGCTGTTTTTTCGGTTGAGGCTCCGGGACCCTCGTATCAAAAAGGCCTGAGCATAAATAAGTGTCACGGGTGTCTAATCAATGTTTTTTTCTAATTTCACGGTTGCAAATAATGATCTGTGGGTTTCTAAAATCAATGCCTTTACTGTAATCTTTTATTCAAAAGGATGACATATCTCCTCTTTCATGCTGTTGTTTCGGTTGAGGCTCCGGGACCCTCGTATTAAAAAGGCCTGAGCATAAATAAGTGTCACGGGTGTCTAATCAATGTTTTTTTCTAATTTCACGGTTGCAAATAATGATATGTGGGTTTCTAAAATCAATGCCTTTCCTGTAATCTATTATTCAAAAGGATGACATATCTCCTCTTTCATGCTGTTGTTTCGGTTGAGGCTCGGGACCCTCGTATTAAAAAGGCCTGAGCATAAATAAGTGTCACGGGTGTCTAATCAATGTTTTTTCTAATTTCACGGTTGCAAATAATGATACGTGGGTTTCTAAAATCAATGCCTTTCCTGTAATCTATTATTCAAAAGGATGACATATCTCCTCTTTCATGCTGTTGTTTCGTTTGAGGCTCCGGGACCCTCGTATTAAAAAGGCCTGAGGATAAATAATTGTGTAACGGGTATCTAATGAATGATTTTTTTTATTTCATGGGTCATATAAATGATCTCTGGGATTCTAAAATCAATGCCTTTCCTGTAATCTATTATTCAAAAGGATGACAGTACTACCAAAATACAGCCAATGAAGGGCCCTAGGAAGACTGAGCCAAGGTTGGATTGTAGTATTTGGTTAGGCTAATCATGATGGCCATGTAGACCACCACCACCGAGAGTCCTGGAAGTAACAGGGATGATGAGATGAAAGACCTAAGAATAGTACTACTTGAAACAACAGAGTTAGCCATGGGTGTTAGTGCAAAACTGCTTGGCTTTTTTTGGCTTTGGGTGCGGCTATTCATGCAGGCCATATAGAGCTGCCAACATTCGGTGTCGTATCAGCTATTAAACTAATAAGAACAGTACTACCAAAATACAGCCAATGAAGGGCCTTAGGAAGACTGAGCCAAGGTTGAATTGTAGTAATTGGTTAGGCTAATCATGATGGCCATGTAGACCACCACCACCGAGAGTCCTGGAAGTAACAGGGATGAGATGAAAGAGTTAAGAATAGTAGAACTTGAAACAACAGGGTTAGCCATGGGTGTTAGTGCAAAACCGCTTGGCTTTTTTTTGGCTTTGGGTGCGGCTATTCATGCAGGCCATATAGAGCTGCCAACATTCGGTGTCGTATCAGCTATTAAACTAATAAGAACAGTACTACCAAAATACAGCCAATGAAGGGCCTTAGGAAGACTGAGCGAAGGTTGGATTGTAGTATTTGGTTAGGCTAATCATGATGGTCATGTAGACCACCACCACCGAGAGTCCTGGAAGTAACAGGGATGAGATGAAAGAGCTAAGAATAGTAGAACTTGAAACAAAAGAGTTAGCCATGGGTGTTAGTGTAAAACCGCTTGGCTTTTTTTTGGCTTTGGGTGCGGCTATTCATGCAGGCCATATAGAGCTGCCAACATTCGGTGTCGTATCAGCTATTAAACTAATAAGAACAGTACTACCAAAATACAGCCAATGAAGGGCCTTAGGAAGACTGAGCCAAGGTTGGATTGTAGTATTTGGTTAGGCTAATCATGATGGCCATGTAGACCACCACCACGAGAGTCCTGGAAGTAACAGGGATGATGAGATGAAAGTGCTAAGAATAGTACTACTTGAAACAACAGAGTTAGCCATGGGTGTTAATCCAAGACCGCTTGGATTTATTTTTGTATTGGGTGCGGCTAATCATGCAGGCCATATAGAGCTGCCACCATTCGGTGTTGTATCAGCTATAAAAATAATAAGAACTGTACTATCAAAATACAGACAATGAAGGGCCTATGAAGACTGAGCAAAGGTTGGATTGTAGTATTTTGTTCGGCTAATCATGATGGCCATGTAGACCGCCCGTAACAGGGATGAAAGTGCTAAGAATAGTACTAATTGAAACAACCGAGTTAGCCATGGGTGTTAGTCTAAGACCACTCGGCTTTTTTTGGGGTTTGGGTGCAGCTAATCATGAAGGCCAGATAGACCTGCCACCATTTGGTGTTGTAACAGGTATGAAAATGCAAAGAACAGTACTACTTAACACAACCTACTTACCATGGGTCCCAGAGCATATGTTTGGTTGTTATATTTTGTAAGGGTAATCATGCAGGCCATATAGACCTCCACCGATAGGGTGAGTATGAGTAACAGCTATTAAAATGCGAAGGACATTACTAATTAACACAACATAGTTACCATGGGTCGCAGACCAAGAGCAGATGTCTTATTATTATATTTTGTATGGGTAATCATCCAGGCCGTATAGACCTCACCAAATAGGGGGAGTTACAGAGATTAAAGTGCTAAGAATGGTAGTACTTAAAACACAACCTAGTTAAAATAAGTAGCAGACCACATGTCTTATTATTATAATTTTTCAGGGTAATCTGGCAGGCCATATAGAACTCCCCCGATAGGGGGGGAACAGGGATTAAAGTGCTAAGAAAAGTACTAATTAACACAAGCTAGTTGGCTCCAAGAACGCATGTTTGATTATTAGAATTTATTAGGGTAATTATATATCGAACAAATCTATCTATTTCTCTTCTATCGATTCTATCTAACTATCAATCTATGTATATCTATCTATCCTATCTATCAATCTATCTTCTGTCCGGGATGTTTTGAGACAGCCACTTTGGGAATATTAGTTGATTTAGACCCATTATGGCTTAAAAGCAGACTCTGCATCAACTATGTAATTTTCCATGGGAGTTTTGCCAGGGATCCCCCTCCAGCATGCAACAGTCCAGGTGTTAGTACCCTTGAAACAACTTTTCCATCACTATTGTGGCCAGAAAGAGTCCTTGTAGGTTTTAAAGTTCGCCTGCCTATTGAATTCAATGGCGGTTAGCGCGGTTCGCGCGTTCGTGAACAATACCGAAAGTTCGAGTCCGCCGTTCGCGAACCGAAAACTTTAGGTTCGCGACATCACTAATTATAAGTGACTGCTTAATGCTACTGCAAGCTTGCGGTAGCAATTAGTGCTCCAAGAATTAACCACATATCCGATTTCTGTTTAATTTTGTAAAAGTGCCCCTAATGCCCTCAAAATAGATTGCATTATAGTTTTTTATAAAAAAAAAATGGGCCTTGTTTATTTTGTGAGCGAAAACTGTTTATTTTCAACTTATAATATGAGTACAACCCGACGCGGGCAAAAGCTTACTTCTAGAGATGCATTAATCCTTTATTTTCTGCTCTTCTTGTAATTACAACAGCACCATAGAGTAAGTTGCTGACTGGCTGAGAAATGCTATACAGTGTCTCATAAACACAAGCAGAAATATGGAATATGTTACAAAATAGCTATTTGCAATGTTTTTAATTGTGCATTTTGTAAGCAGATTTATGCAATGCAGCAGTGCATTGCTAATATACACAGCGCATATATAAAATTATTGTTCTGCTTTTTCTGTTTTTAGAGTAAATTTACAGTCATGATGATTCTGAGATTCTTATGTGTATTCATGTTCTTTGGCTCATTTGCAAAAATCAAAATCACTATTTTTTGGCTTTGCTGCATTTGGTTAATACTAGATTTTTTGAAAAATGCTAGTGGAGAGCCTTTCATAGGCTTGTAATGTCCCTAAGGGATAATGCTCGACAGGGATAAGAATGAGGATGTGGTTGAGTGTGCTTGCAGGGTCTGGCAACAATGTTGCAGGTAAAGGGGAGGGACTTATCTACTAGTTTAAAAGAGGCTGTCTGAAGCATCTAGGCTTCTCTTTTGCTTACTGCTGAAGAATTATTTGGTTACCAACACTCCTACCCTGTTTCTTGTACTGATCTTCCATTGAGACCGGCACCTTTCCAGAAGATTGGAAGCACGCAGAGGTGAACCCCCTGCTGAAGAAACCCACAGCAGACCCCAAGGACCCTAAGAACATCCGTCCCATCTCACTACTCCCCTTTCCAGCCAAAGTCATCGAGAAGGCAATCAACGCTCAACTTGTAGACCACAATGAAGCTAACCACACCTTGGACCCCTCCCAGTCTGGTTTCAGGAGCAACCACAGCACAGAGACTGCCCTCCTTGCCACCACAGACAACATCTGCACCCTACTCGACCGACGAGAGACCGCCGTCCTCATCTTCCTGGACCTCTCAGCAGCATTCAACACCATCTCCCACCGCACCCTCTGCACCAGCCTACACAATGCCGGCATCCACGACAAAGCCCTGGAATAGATCATCTCCTTCCTCACCGGCAGAATCCAGAAAGTGAGACTCCCGCCCTTTACCTCCAAGACAACAGAGATCAGCTGCAGTGTACCCCAAGGTTCTTCACTGAGCTCTACCTTCTTCAACATCTACATGGCCCCCCTCGCCACCATCGTCCAGCAACACGACCTCAACATTGTCTCCTACGCCGATGACACCCAGCCGATCTTCTCACTCACCAGAGACCCCACCACCGCCAATAAAAACGTCCATGAAGGGATGACAGTAGTAGCCGGCTGGATGAGAGGCAGCTGCCTCAAGCTGAATGCAAACAAGACCGAAGTGCTCCTTCTCGGACCCACCACATCCACCTGGGATATCTCCTGGCTGCCCACAGCTCTTGGACACCCACCTACCCCAACCAACCACGCATGAAACCTAGGCATCATCCTGAACTCATCACTCTCCATGGACCGACAAGTAAACGCCGTCAGCAGCCGACTGGACTACGGCAATGCACTCTATGCCGGCTCCACCACCAAGCTCCAAAACAGACTCCAGCGCATCCAGAATGCCTCGGTCATACTCATCCTTGACCTCCCTCACCAAACACCTGTGAGACCTGCACTGACTACCCATCAACAAAAGAATCACATTCAAGCTTCTCACCCACGTGTTCAAGGCCCTCCACAACATCGTTCCTGAATACGTCAACCTCCGTGTCACCTTCTACACCTCCACCAGATAGCTTTGATCAGCCGACCAAGCCCTCGCAGTCATCACCCGCATCAGGAAGACCACAGTGGGTGGCAGATCCTTCTCTCACCTGGTAGGCAAGACTTGGAATTCTCTACCGCTGCACCTCAGACAAGCTACCTCCATAACTAAGTTCAGAAAGGACCTCAAGACCTGGCTCTTTGACTGAACTGCAGCAACCCCAAGCGCCTTGAGACCCTTATGGGTGGATAGCCACGCTTTACAAAAATCCAATAGAAAAGAATAGATCTTGGTGGCTAGAATGTGTACAGCTTCCTTAGGGTTGTTGCAGAAGTCACCAATGGGTAGGGTTAATTAAGCAAACCTTTGTAAGTCCTTGCGCTTTAATGTTTGGTCTCCCCTTGACATGAGTTGTGCTGTGCGGCCAGTCGTGTTGAGGCCCCCTATAGATCGGAGTACCTTTGTACTTTCTAGCTGCTGGAACTCACAGCCCTGCATTTATAACACTGGGGCCAAGGGTGCTCCTCCCCATGAGTAGGCAGGTGAGAAGAGCTCAATGAATGCCCTGAATACTGCTTAAGGAGTAGCCACTTGGGAGGGCTCTGTCACAGTTATTGATATTTGGGCTCCAACCAGAGAATTTAGGATAACGCCAGGTATTATAAAAAATGTAGGGCTAGATTACGAGTCGAGCACTATCATTTGCGCACAAGCTTTAGCGGGATTTCGAGGCTGTTTGCACACAAGTTAAATTCCATTAATATTACAAGTTGAAAGTAAACGTGAATGCGTGAGTGCAATCACAATTTACTATAGAAGGATTAAATAAATAGATATTCCTATATATCTGTATATAACTATATCTATATATAATCATGTATATATATATATATATATATATATATATATATATATATAGGTATAAATATATATTTATTCAAGAATCCATCAGATTTATATTTAAAAATATCTTTAAGAATAAATAGAACATAACCTGAAGTGTGCAGAACATTGGATTATGCAATATTATCTTCTTATGTTGCTTATTTAAAAAACTGTGATTGTGTTTGCATAACTTGTGGGTGTTTTTGTTCACCTTTTTCGGGTTTAATTGAAGTCTATGGGGAATGCAATATTGTGTTGGCAACTTATCGAAGTCTATTTTTTACTGCAATGCTACAAAGCACAAACGTTTTACTTCTAGAGCTTGTAATGCTCAAACTCAAGTGCAAACTACCGCTCCACTTGTAATCTGGCCCTTAGTCAGCTTGATAATAATAAGATGGTGACAAATAATAAGTGAGACCAATGTAGGTCTTTTCCTGCACTTCTGTTATCAGATCAACAGATTTTTTAATACTACATATAAGGGGCCAACGTGCAATTTTTCTTTACTTTGTAGAGATAGTGGAAACACTGTTTAATTCATTATAAAGCAACAATAAATTACAAAGCAAACACACTGTGGTACAGCTAATATAAGGCCCTGTCAGTGTGTGAATTTACAATCTAGATCTCTGGGGGTGAGCTAGGTGGTGTAATGTACAACTTAGCGGCTGTATCTAGTTCTCTAAATAACTGAGCTTTCATAGTGCATTTGGATGTATTTCGATGACAGACAGAGAGTCTAATACTATAACACCATTCCCATGTTCCAGCCCTCATAGGGGCTATTCTCATGGTTTAATTTGACTCAAAGCCCATTAGCATTCCCACCTAATATCACCTTCTAGATAGAGCCATAAGTAAAGCTTATATATAGCAACATCTGCAGATGAATCTTTGTCTTTAGTTGCCATTTGTCAGTAACTAACTAGATCCTGCATAAATATATTTATCTGCCTATGAGTTAAATTACTGGTCACATATTTGCTTCTCATTGTAGAGCAACATGATTGTTTCATAAATAAATCTTTGGTCTGTAGTAATTGTCATGTATCTCATATCATATAATAAAAAGGCTTCTACATCTGCCCTAATAAATACAAAATAAACTACAGTCAGTTGCTCTCTACTTTCAAGTCGGCAGCATATACAGGAAGTCTAAAACATATGTAATGTAACATTAAACTTTCTTTGATTAGAAAAACAAATAAGCATCAGATTCATAAAAAAAAAGACAAAGGCAGAAAATAATTGGGCGCTTTAATAATGTGTTCCCTAATAGATGACTGCAGATGTTCCCAGATGTTGCGCAAATTAATTAGCTCCTCTGGGAGGTTTAATTAAACGCCTGTGTAATACTAATAACCTTACTAAGGATGATTTCTCACATATGCTGCTGGGAAACGTTAGTTTCCTTCCTTGTTAACATCCCTACATTCTTTCAGGTTCCATTTTGACATTCTACTAAATATTAGTAGTGAGTACAACTCCAGTTTTCTAGGAAAAGAAAGAAATATAGGACCAGATTATCTAATATTCACAAACACGGAGTGCAACATCATTCTGACGGTCACATGGGCTCTCACTCATTTCTCTAACAACGAGGTTAACCTGGAAGTTCCATCAAGTTTTCTCCCATAGAAATGAATGATGCTCTCTGCAATGGAGAATCTCGCAGGAGAGAGTAAATGTATCAGGGAGCACCCAATGCAAATAACAATATTCATTTTGAAGAACATACAAATCAATTTACAATGTGTTTAGCATACTTACTTTGCATTTTATTCTAGTTTGTTATGTGAATTACTTATTTTGAAATAAACTCACCCGCTTTCATTTGGTGAGATAAAATAGTGAGATCTGATTAGAAACATGCTTAAAGAAAATGACAAGACCTGTGAGAAACGTTCAGACACCCCCAAGGATATCTCTTGCTAAGGCTGAGAGATTTATTTTACATCAGAAAAATAAAATATGCTTAATATTTTGGGGTCTATGTATCAAATGTCTTGCGGACCTGATCCAACAGTGCGGTCAGGTCCGCAAGACCACGCTGAATGCGGAGAGCAATACGCTCTCCGTATTCAGCATTGCAGCAGCAGCTCACAAGAGCAGCTGGTGCAACACCGCCCCCTGCAGACTCGCTGCCAATGGGCCGCCAGCAGGGAGGTGTCAATCAACCCGATCAGGTTGAATTGTGGCGATTCCTGTCCGCCTGCTCAGAGCAGGCGGACAGGGTTATGGAGCAGCGGTCTTTAGACAGCAGCTTCATAACTGCTGTTTCTGGTGAGTCTGAATACTCGCCAGAAACACGGGCCCACAAGCTTAATACGGAGCTTGATAAATGGGCCTCTTTGTAGTTTATGGTACAATTTTAACGTTGTGTTTTTAAACTACATCAACATTAAATATAATTTTTACTGAATATTAAATACAATTTCCCTGTTTACTTTAACTAAGAATTTTAATTTTACAGCATTATAAAAATTAGCATTTTAATGGATAGATTGATCTGATTTTTGCATTGTATTTTCAATAGGCTTTTTTTTTTTTAAAGTAATTTTTATTGAGGTTGTATATGTGTCGTACAGCTTATACGATGTAAAATGAATACACAATATAAAAACTAACGGCTAGATTATGAGTTTTACATTAGAGGCTATGCGGTGCTAACGAGCAGTTTTCTCTCACCGCTCACTTAACTACAGCGCTGGTATTACGAGTTTTCAGAAACTCGTCGTTAAAAGACAAGAAGTGAGCGTTGAGCAAAAATTTGCTCCAAATCTCACTCCAATACCAGCACTGTTTAAGTCAGCGGTGAGCTGGTGTAACGTGCTCGTGCACGATTTCCCCATAGGTATCAACTGGGAGAGCCGGCTGAAAAAAAGTCTAACACCTGCAAAAAAGCAGCGTATAACTCACTAATGCAGACCCATTGATTCCTATGGGGAAATAACATTTATGTCTACACCTAACACCCTAACATGAACCCGAGTCTAAACACCCCTAATCTTACACTTATTAACCCCTAATCTGCTGCCCCTGACATCGCCGACACCAACATTATGAATATTAACCCCTAATCTGCCGCTCTGGACACCACCGCCACCTACATTATACTTATGAACCCCTAATCTGCTGCCCCCAAAATTGCCGAACCCTACATTATATTTAATAACTCCTACTCTGCCGTCGCCAATGCCGCCACCACCTACCTACACTTATTAACCCCTAATCTGCCGCCCCCAACGTTGCCGCCACTATAATAAATATATTAACCCCTAAACCGCCACACTCCCACCTCGCAAACATTAGTTAAATATTATTAACCCCTAATCTGCCGGCCCTAACATCGCCACCACCTGCCTACATTTATAAACCCCTAATCTGCCGCCCCCAACGTCGCCGCCACTATATTAAAGTTATTAACCCTAAACCTAAGTCTAACCCTAAACCTAACACCCCCTAACTTAAATATAATTAAAAGAAATTGAAAAAAATATTCCTATCATTAACTAAATTATTCCTATTTAAAACTAAATACTTACCTATAAAATAAACCAATAGTTACATTGTAGCTATCTTAGGATTTATTTTTATTTTACAGGCAAGTTTGTATTTATTTTAACTAGGTAGAATAGTTACTAAATTGTTATCAACTATTTAATAACTGCCTAGCTAAAATAAATACAAAAGTACCTGTAAAATAAAACCTAACCTAAGTTACAATTACACCTAACACTACACTATAATTAAATTGATTCCCTAAATTAAATACAATTAAATAAAATTAGCTAAAGTACCAAAAAAATAAAAAATAAATTACAGAAAATAAATAAAGAATAGAATATTAGAATAAACTAATTACACATAATCTAATCCCCCTAACAAAATAAAAAAGCCCCCCAAAATAAAAAAGCCCTACCCTTCACTATATTACAAATAGCCCTTAAAAGGGACTTTTGCGGGGCATTGCCCCAAAGTAATTAGCTCTTTTACCTGTAAAAAAATTACAAATCACCCCCAACATTAAAACCCACCACCCACACAACCAACCCTACTCTAAAACCCACCCAATAGCCCCTTAAAAAAGCCTAACACTAACCCCTTGAAGATCACCTTACCAGGAGAAGTTTTCATCCAACCGGGCCGAAGTCCTCAACGAAGCCGGGAGAAGTCTTCATCCAAGCCGGGCGAAGTGGTCCTCCAGACGGGCAGAAGTCTTCATCCAGACGGCATCTTCTATCTTCATCCATCCGGCACGGAGCGGGTCCATCTTCAAGACATCCGGCGAGGAGCATCGTCTTCATCTGATGGCTAACACTGAATGAAGGTTCCTTTAAATGACGTCATCCAAGATGACGTCCCTTCAATTCCAATTGGCTGATAGAATTGAATCAGATTGAAGTTCAATCCGATTGGCTGATCCAATCAGCCAATCAGATTGAGCTCGCATTCTATTGGCTGATCCGATCAGCCAATAGAATGCAAGCTCAATCTGATTGGCTGATTCAATCAGCCAATCAGATTTTTCCTACCTTAATTCCGATTGACTGATAGAATCCTATCAGCCAATCGGAATTGAAGGGACGCCATCTTGGATGACGTCCCTTAAAGGAGCCTTCATTCGTTGGTAGTCCGTCAGGAAAGAAGGATGTTCCGCGTCGGCGGGATGAAGATTGAAGACCCCGCTTGGAAGATGACATCGCCCGGATAGAAGACTTCTTCAGCGCCGCTTGGAAGATGACATCGCCCGGATAGAAGACTTCTTCAGCGCCGCCTGGAGGATCACTTCATCGGATGGAAGATTTCTTCAGCGCCCCTTGGATCTGCCGCTCCGGATCTCCTCTTCAGTTCCATCGGTGGCTCGGCTGAATGAAGACGACTAAAGGTAGGATGATCTTCAGGGGATTAGTGTTAGGTTATTTTAAGGGGGGTTTGGGTTAGATTAGGGGTATGTGGGTGGTGGGTTTTAATGTTGGGGGGGTTGTATTTTTCTTTTACAGGCAAAAGAGCTGAATTCTTTGGGGCATGCCCCACAAAAGGCCCTTTTAAGGGCTGGTAAGGTAAAAGAGCTTTGAACTTTTTTAATGTAGAATAGGGTAGGGAATTTTTTTATTTTGGGGGGCTTTGTTATTTTATTAGGGGGCTTAGATTAGGTGTAATTAGCTTAAAATTGTTGTAATATTTTTTTAAATGTTTGTAACCTATTTTTTTATTTTTTGTAACTTAGCTTTTTTTGTTTTGTACTTTAGTTAGTTTATGTAATTGTATTTAATTGTAGTTATTTGTATTTAATTTATTTAATTTATTCAATGATAGTGTAGTGTTAGGTTTAATTGTAACTTAGGTTAGGATTTATTTTACAGGTAATTTTGTATTTCTTTTAGCTAGGTAGTTATTAAATAGTTAATAACTATTTAATAAATATTCTAACTAGCTAAAATAAATACAAAGTTGCCTGTAAAATAAATATAAATCCTAAAATAGGTACAATGTAATTATTAATTACATTGTAGCTATCTTAGGGTTTATTTTACAGGTAAGTATTTAGTTTTAAATAGGAATAATTTATTTAAGTATAGTGTAGTATTAGGTGTAATTGTAACTTAGGTTAGTTTTTATTTTACAGGTAAATTTCTCTTTATTTTAGCTAGGTAGCTATTAAATAGTTAATAACTATTTAATAGCTATTGTACCTAGTTAAAATAAATTGAAAGTTACCTATAAAATAAAAATAAATCCTAAGATAGCTACAATAAAATTATTATTTATATTGTAGCTATATTAGGGTTTATTTTAAAGGTAAGTATTTAGTTTTAAATAGGATTAATTTAGTTAATAATAGAAATATTTTTTAGATTTATTTAATTAATATTTAAGTTAGGGGGGTGTTAGGGTTATTGTTAGACTTAGGATTAGGGGTTAATAAATTTATTACAGTGGCGGCGGTGTAGTGGGCAGCAGGATAGGGGTTAATAAATGTATTATAGGTGGCGACGGTGTAGGGGGGGCAGATTAGGGGTTAATACATTTAATATAGGTTGCGGCAGGGTCCGGGAGCGGCGGTTTAGAGGTTAATACATTTATTATAGTTGCGGCAGGGTCAGGGAGCGGCGGTTTAGGGGTTAATATGTATAGAGTAGCTTGTGGTGGGCTCCGGGAGCGGCGGTTTAGGGGTTAACATATTTATTATAGTGGCGGTGGGCTCCGGGAGTGGCGGTTTAGGGGGTAATAACTTTATTTAGCTGTGGCGGTGTGGGGGGGCAGATTAGGGGTGTTTAGACTCGGGGTACATGTTAGGGTGTTAGGTGTAGACATCTCCCATAGGAATCAATGGGATGTCTGTCAGCAGCAAACTTGTACTTTCACTATGGTCAGACTCCCATTGATTCCTATGGGATCCGCCGCCTCCAGGGCGGCGGATTGAAAACCATGTATGCTGGGCCGTAAAAGTGCCGAGCGTACCTGCTAGTTTTTTGCTAACTAGCAAAAGTAGTCAGATTGTGCCGCACTTGTGTGCGGAACATCTGGAGTGACGTAAGAATCGATCTGTGTCGGACTGAGTCCGGCGGATCGAAGCTTACGTCACAAAATTCTACTTTTGCCGGTCTCTAGCCTTTGATAACTAAGGCGAATCAGCCTCGCCACAAATACGCTGCGGAATTCCAGCGTATTTGAGGTTGACGGCTTGATAACTAGGCCCCTGTATCTCTAAGACTCGTAATACCAGCGGGCGTTAAAAAGCAGCATTAGGACCTCTTAACGCTGCTTTTTAAGCCTAACGCACAACTTGTAATCTAGCCGATAGAGTTGCACTTAAAATACAAAAAACCTCCTCTCTTAAAACCTTGTTTTTACAGAGGTCACCATTTGTTTACATATTTTCTTTCTATGAGTCTTCTGACTGTTAAACAATAAACAATAGAGGCATGACCTTTGAGATAACAGTTAAGTCACTAAGGTACCTCGCCAATACAGTATTATGGACTTTTGTGGGGAGGGATGGCAAGTCTCCTCTCTGCTTAAATATAGTAATATCGTGATGTAGTCCGGTATCCTCTGCACCTGACTTGTCTGGTGTGGGAGGGGGTTAAGGGTCTCATATCGGGAACAATCTAGGGTCTGTTACATCATGAGGGCTAGGGGGTTAGGGGTCTCATCTGATGGCTACTATTCTAACTTGACTGGTCAATCTGGCTATGTAATTTTACAGGTCCACAGTGATTCCCACTGTTCCCATATAAGGCAGTAGTCATTTAATTGTCTACGTTCTCCGAATATATAGTTTTCCATATTTTTAATGTGGTTTACACAGTCTACTACTCCTTGCCATCTAGGGGGTTGGTTCTTTTTCCAATTTATAGCGATGAGCAAATTAGTGGAGATGAGAATACATAGAAGTAAATTTTGTTTGCTTTTGGGGAGTCTGTCTATTCCTAAGTGTAGTATTGCAAGGGCCGGAGTTAGGGCATCTACTAAGTCTAACTGACTGCAGGTCTTTTCTACTTTGTGCCAATATTGTTCCAGTTTTGGGCATGTCCACCAGACATGGAGGGCGGTCCCCAGTTCTCCGCACTCTCTCCAGCACATTGGTGAGTGATCAGGAAAGATTTTCTGTAATTTTGCTGGCACCAAGTGCCACCTTGTGATTATTTTGAAATACAGCTCAGAGAGCTTTTTTCGTTACTATAATTGCCCTGTTCCATGTTTCTGGTGTGTATGTCAGTTGTAGGTCCCTCTCACAAGCCTCCATGTGTATTGTTTTGGGGGGATCAGTTCCTCAATTAAGCACTTATAATGCACTGAAAGGGGCTTATGTAGTTGGAGGTTCGTCTCCCACCGTGCTTCCCAGGGAGTAAGGTCTCGTAGTGTGTCCTCTTAGAAGCCCCAGGACTTAATCAAGGTCCTGTCTCAACAGATCAAATTGAAACCTGAGGGTCAACGTGGGTAGTGTCAGCATATCTGTGTGTGGTCATAACTGTTTGTTGCAGTAAAAGTATTTCAAGGAGGTTACGTCTGTACTGGTCCATGTATTGAGGTGCATGTCAGGTAGGCCTAATAATAGTCCCCGTATGGAATGTACAGGTGAGGGGTGTGGGGCAATGAACTTGTTGTGTCGCAATTTAGTCCATGTCTCTTGACATCCCTTAATTATACTATTAGCAATGTGGATTTTGAATTGCCAATGCGGGGGAAGCCAGAGCAGATCTTCTAAGGTGACATATGCTTGCAGCGAGGCCTGTTCCAGATCTCTCCATCTGGTTGGGGGAAGATCCCCTCCCCATGCAGTAACATGGGTTATCATCGCTGCCTCATGATACACCTATATATTAAGGAGTATGTGGGCTGCCACTCGAGGCCTTTTGTTGTGCCAGGTAAAGGAGTTAAATAGGGCCTGGAATTTCCGTGTCAAGGTTGCTGAGATCGGGATAGGGATACAGCGGAATAAATAGGTGAGCTTGGGGAGGACCATCATTTTGAGGGCAGCTACCCTACCCTTGAATTGCAAATCTTTATTGAGATATAAATATAAAGATACAAGCACAAAAAAATCACACAATGTCAGCAACTGGTAAATATTCACCAATGAGTCTCTGGTATTTGTTGGGGCCTTTAGAGTCCATAATACTACAAAAGTTCCCAGTATTGTAGTAATGTAATAATGTAATGCCCTCGTAAGACAAGAGACAAGAGTTGCCTCCGACCAGTCCATCTAGGCTAGTGTATCTTGCACTTATTTTGCAACTGTTTTAATTATTTTCTTTTCCTTTAGTTTTGGTACAATAATTTCTGAACTGACAATTTTAAACAATGTAATAAAATAAAATACGTTTAACTTGTAACTTTCACAGTCTGGTTTTCTGTATGGGAGAGACGAAGAGGGGATGGATAAGGGAGTGAGGGGTTCGAGGGATGGGTTTCATCACTGGAGAAGGGGGAAGGAATAAGGATATGAGGGAGAGAGTGGAGGGAGGGGGGAAAAGGGAGGGGAAAGGGAGGAAGGGGGACCAAAGCCAGTGAGGGGGGAGGAGGAGTGAACCAGTGAGTCTGAAGACTCCTTAAGGGGAGGTGATGGGGTAGTTTGAGCATTGTAAAGTATATTTAAAGGGGGTACCCTTCCACGTTAGAAGCATGTATTCATGTAAATCTGGTTTCCCTATCTTAAAGTAGTGATATCTCTCAAGTTGTAATTGGGAATATTTCCAGATTCCTCCAGTCAAAAAGAGCCCTATCCTGCAGACTTTTGAATTTTGGGAGGTCAAGATAGAGTAGTAGTGAGGGGGTTGGACGAATTAAGATGTCCAGTTTTTTATTGATCTCATTGAAGACCTCCCTCCAGAAATCCTCCATCCTGGAGCAGCTCCACCATACATGTAACATTGTGCCCTCCTCCCCGCAACCCCTCCAGCACCTCCCTGATGTGTTAGAGTAAATCTGTTTAACTCTTTGTGGGGTTAGGTACCATCTACTTAAGAATTTATGTTGGGTCTCCTGGGTTCTGGCTGAAACTGAGCATTTTTTGGTGGCATCGAAAGCTTTGCTCCATAGCTTGGGGTCAAATTCTTGCCCCAACTCTTTATGCCATCCCTGCACATGTGAGGGAAGATTATGAAGGCCGTTGTGTTTGAGAAAATCCTAGATATTCGAGATTAGGTGCTTTAGCAGGGACGTTTGTGTACAGAGAGTTTCAAAAGGTGTGAGCGGTCTAAGTAGTGAAGTCTTGTGCCTATGGGCTGTTATATAGTGTGAAATTTGGGCGCAATGGAACCATGATGTAAAAAGGCATGGATCCCATTCTTTAAGTTCCTGCTGTGTTTTTAATTTTTTTGTGCTAATACATTGTAAATATCCAGTCTATTTAATGGTAGTGCCTGTTTGGCCCGCTCTGTAGATACTTGAATGCTTATGGTTGGGTTATCCCTTATCGGGATTAAAGGAGAGGTGAGTGAAGAGATATTGCTCTGAGTGGCAGCTATCTTATCCCATGTTGACATTGTCTCTTTCATTAGTGGGTAGGATAGAAACAGTGAGGGGCGATGTTTCTGTGGTATCCAGGCCAGAGATCCCACTTTATGACACTGGAGAATGTCCGTGTTGAGTTTTACCCATGCCTTATGTGTTATGTGAGATGGCCTGGCTATATGAGTGCAAATTAGGAAGAACCCCCCCCCCCTCAGATCGAGACCTATACAGTGTATTTTTGTTTATTCTGGGTTTGATTCCCTGCCAGACAAAGTTCTCCATTGCTTTCTGAATTTGTTGTATGGGGTAGCTGGAGGAATGGGAATAGTTTGGAATATATATAAGACTCGGGCGGTATGTTCATTTTAATTATGCTAATTTGACCCAGCCATGAAATAGATTTTTTTTCCACCCGAAGAGATCCGTTATTATTTCTTCTTTAATTTTTTTATAAATGGTCTCAACTGTATCCGACAGAGAAGGTTTAATAATTATTCACAAATATCGGAGTTACTTATAAACTACTCTGAGTGGACAGGCTCTTGCTATTTAGTTAAAGTGTACACAGGGCACGTTAATGTTGAGAAGTTCAGATTTAATGAGATTTAGGTGGAAGTTGGATACGTTTCCATACAACTCTATCTCTGTCAGCACCTCCGGCAAGGAATGTAAAGTGTTTGTGAGGGTGAGCAGAATGTCATCCGCATACATGGCTAATTTATACTCCTTGTTCTGAACGTTGAGACCTTCAATTAATGGGTTTGCTCTTATTCTGCTAGCTAGGGGCTCTATAGACATGGCAAAAGAATGAGGGAAAGGGGGAAGCCCTGTCTCGTTCCGTTTGCTATGTTGAATGAATCCGACAAGATCCTGTTTACATAAACTTTAGCGTTTGGTGAGGAATAAAGCGATATTACCCTCTTAATAAGAATAGGTCCAAGAAAGGGTGGAAAGCATAAATGACCAGTAAACTCAATCAAATGCCTTCTTAGCATCGGTCGAGAGGAGGGTGAGAGGGATGGATGTCCTATGTGCATGAGAGATCAACTGCTAAACGTTTAAAGTATTGCCCCTCGCCTCCCTATCTGGGACAAACCCCACCTGATCAGTAGAAATGAGCTGTGGCAGGAATCTGTTAAGTCTATTCGCTATCAATTTAGCTAGTATTTTGATATTGGAATTAAGCAAAGAGATAGGGAGAAAGTTTTCAGGTTTTGTGGGTTTTTTTCCAGGTTTTGGTAGCACAACTATGTGTGCATCCAGCATGGAGCCTGGGAGGGATGTTGTGTCAGGGACAGAGTTGCAGATTTCAAGCAGATGGGGGGCAAGTATATGAGCAAAACCTTTGTAATATATGGATCCCAGGCCATCTGGACCTGGGCTTTTACCTGAGGGCAGATCTTTAATAGTATTGAGGATTTCAGTGAGCATGAAGGGTTCCTCTAAGGAGTTTTTATCCTCTTCCGAGAGTGACTGCAAGGTGACCTTCGAGAGGTATTTTTGTATCTGGAGGGCTCTTCTGCACTGTCCCAGGTGTCAGCCGATCCCTGGGGGTTCGGGTCCAAATTATATAATGCTTTGTAGTAGTCGTCCCTGAAAGCACTCGCTATATTTTTCACATCGTAGTGGGTATTACTGAAAGAGTCCCTGATTTCATGAATGTATGATTTAAGTTTTTTACTGGCCAAAGCTCTAGCAAGCAGTCTATCTGCTTTTTCCCCCTGCTCATAGAATTTTTGTTTTGTTAGGAGTGCTTTTCTTTGATATGTTCTTCCTGTAGGTTCCCCAGGAGGTCTGCTCTAGCTCCTCTAGAAGGGCCGTGTTTGTGGGGTTGGATTTGTGCTGGTGTTCAAGGTGTGAGATTATTGTCAACAGGGCTTGAAGCCTTTCTCTTTTAAGTCTATTGTGTTGATCTCTTAGCTTAATGAGTTCTCTGCGTAGTATACATTTGTGCGCCTCCCAAATAGTTATTAATGGAAGATCATCTATCGAGTTGTTTTGGAAGTATTCTAGGAGTGTTTTGGTGATATCCGTGATAGTGGTGGGGTTATTTAGCAGGGTATCATCTGATTTCCATACGTAAGAAGAGATAGGAGTGTCTGGACAGTGAATTGTGCAAGTGACGGGTGCATGATCCGACCATGTTAGGTTTGGAATGGAGCTGTCTGAAATGGTCGATAGGCCTGCGGTGTTTGTGAAAATGTAATCTATCCTAGTGTATTTGTTGTGTGCGGCATTGTTCCAGGTAGGGTTAGGAGTCATGGGAGGGTGTGTACAGGCAGGGGTAGGAAAAGAGGGGTCCAAGGAAGTTAGGCCTGGGAGATTATCTGTAGGAGAGGGAGGGGGGCATAAGGTATTGGGTGCAGGGGAGATCAGGGGGTTCCTTCTCAGCACGGAACAATAAGGTCTCTAGGGATACAGACCCTTGCAAGACTGTGAAACAAAGATAACAGTCTTGTAATTCAATACAGATTATAACAATATAACAACAACAGAGAAATAAAATCACTAGGGGTGGTGTCCCTAGTCTATTTGAGCTTTGTTTATTGGTGTGTGTTTGTGGGTACTAGTGTGTTTTGTGCAATCTGTAACAGTGTGTGGTGTAGTGCGGGGAAGTGAGCATAGGGATAAAAGGTGTAAGGTGGGCCGGATGGCTAAAGTTGGAGAAAAAGGGGACAGCAATAACATTATCCCCCCTCACCAAGAGATCTCCTTGGGGTTTAAGCGTGGGCTATAAGTGCCAGATAGGATGGCCTTGTAAATTTACAATCTGTAGTGTATGACAGTAATGACACTAATGCAGACAGGATATAAACAATACAATATAAACTAACAAATTAAAAGCTATCCCACTTATCTGTAGTTCAGGTGGAGAGTAGATTATAATCCCCATTTCTGAAGAGGGAGGACCCTCTGTCCGGTCGCCTCAATGCGGCCGTATTACATAGGCCGTGTAGCCTTTTGTTCATGATGGGGCCTCTGCAGCAGGCTCCTCTACTGTAGATGAGGTATCTTGCAGGTGGGCCAATGCAGGAGGAAGCTTGATCATTAGCCCAAGACTTTTGTTAAAATCTGGTAGGTATGCCAGGATGCGAAATACATATGAAGTGTTGTCTTTTGTGGCAATGATGCAGGTTGGAAATCCCCATCGATATGGGATGTTATTATCTCTAAGGACCATTGTGATAAATTTCAGATATTTTCTTCTCTGCAAGGTGGTAGGGCAGAGGTCTGAGTATATCTGCACTTCTATCCCTGCATGCGTGAGGTGTGTTTTGTTTCTCGCCCCTTTGAGGATTTCCTCTTTGTCCCTGAAGGAGAGTAATTTCACAATCACATTCCTTGGGGGGGCCTTGGCAGGTGGTTTCGGACGAAGGGCACGGTGTGCTCATTCTATTGGAATCTCTGGTGCTGACGGCAGGTCTTTTGCCGTACAAAAAAGGCTCTGCAGGTGCCCCGTTAAAGCAGTTGGGGATATAGATTCAGGGATCCCACGGATCCTAAGGTTGTTTCTTCTGCTCCTGTTTTCTAGGTCTTCCATTCTATCCATTAGGTTCTGCAGCATATCTGCATGTACTTGCGTGGTATCTGAGTGCGCTTTCATTTCTGTTTGCTGAGCCTCTTGTTTCTCCTCAATTGTTGAAACTATATGTTCTAGTGCCGTGATATCTCTCTTAAATTCACCAAATAAATCTTTTACTTCTTGCATGACTTCTCTTATATCTTCCTTTGAAGCGAAGTACTTGAGGTCATCTTTAGTGACATGTTTTGTAGAATCTAGGCCTCCTCTGTGTACCTCTGTTTGTACTGTCACAGGGTCACAGGTGGGTGTCAAGGCTGGTTTAGCGGGTTTCAGATAGATATTCATGGTGGATAGTTTATATTCCTTGACTAATTTTGGTATTCTTCTATTTGGCATCTAGGTGTAGATAGTCCCTGTAGTTTCCCCAGGGAATAAAGTGGGAGAATTCGAGGAGGAGTATATTTATGATGCGGACCCAGAGTTAAGAACCCTTGAATAGTTGTAGGCAGGCGAATTGTTTTGCTTTAATGGTAAGCAGCTAGTTTAGTACAGGTAGCCCTCAGTTTACGCCGGGGTTAGGTTCGAGAAGGAATGGTTGTAAATCGTAACCGTTGTAAATTGAAACCCAGTTTGTAATTTAAGTCAATGGGAAGTGAGGGAGATAGGTTCCAGGCCCCTCTCAAAATTGTCATAAGTAACACCTAATGCATTATTTTTAAAGCTTTGAAATGAAGACTTTAAATGCTAAACAGCATTATAAACCTAATAAAATAATCACATAACACAGAATATATATAATTAAACTAAGTTAAATGAACAAAAACATTTGCTAAACAGCATTTTAAACCTAATAAAATAATCACACAACACAGAATTTACTTGCATTTTTCTGCAAACAGTTCTTTCTATGCATTTCAATCTGGACTGATTTATAGACAGGAAGATCTTGTTCCTTCAAAATCTGCTCGATAGCTCAGGTCTGGTTACACTGATAAATTTCAGCTTGCTTGGCTTGCATATCTTTGTTGCAACACAAGCGGACAGCTCCACCTACTGGCTATTTTAATCAATGCACTGCTTCTCAATGCTTTTCAATAACTGTCACATGACTGAAAAATAAGGTTGTTATTCTGAAATGGCTCAAATTGAATTGTTGTAAACCGAGGGTCACCTGTATTTGATTTTGAGGATGCAGTGCTTTGGTAATAGCAATCCGGTCCTTAGCGTCAAAGGGCTCTGGTGTGATAGCATCCAAGACTCAAGTGTTGCACTAGGACTTTAAATGATGCACAAGGGCGATCATGTGTCTCTGGGACTCCTGTGAAACCCCCTCAACCGTTAAAGGGTGTTTTATAAAGGCTTTGCCACGAGTTGTCAGGTAGTTGATTTCTTGAGAGTTTCTATTAAGACACTTGTGTTCCCACTATCATACAGGCTGTGAGATCAATGGGCCACCCCAGGCAATCTCAGGGTATTGACGCAATTATTATAAACGGAGTCTCACCGGCCTTATGATTGCAATGTGCCCTCCAACACCACAGCCCGGTCGCCCAGTGAATTTATATACTTAGGATTCCCCTCAGTCCCTGAACCTAGCGCTGCTTATGTAGACGCTATGCTGAAGCGTTTATCCCTCTTCTAAGGGGTTTCCCAGGGGACTGGTACTCACTGATGGCGTTCTTTTCCACTGTCCGGGGACAGGGCTATTGTATGGTCCCTTCAGTGACGGAGCTGCATATGCCTCTGATTGCTCACTGAGCCCCTCAGTGAATCCTGTGTCTGTCACTCATTTGCCTGAGAGTGCTGCACGGTTCCGGTCTCTCTGTAGACGTAGACCTTGTGGCATAGTTTAAGAGCAGCGATCACGGACCTTGTTGCGCACCTCCCCATTATGCGATAATGGTAGAAAAGTTGCTAGGGGTAGTGCCCTGACTGCTACAGCTGCATTTTAGGCTATGTACTTTAGTTTAGAAGCCCATATTTGACCGGCTCATAGACATAGGGCATCAGAGCTATTCGTTCACGCAGGCATGTTCCTGTGCGGCCAAGCTCCGCCCCTTCAATAGGCTTTTTAATGTGTGTTTACATTGAGCAGTATATTATGATGTATTTGTCTCTCCAAGAGCCACAGCTATTACAGTAAAATATGACAGATTCACTTGTAGCACTGATGGATAATTTTAGACAATTTCATCTCGTGATAGAGCTTTGAGAATCTGACCCTAAGACTTGAGGATCTATCTCTTTGAGTGCAGGTGGACTAATCAAACTCATTGAACCAGCGTAATCTTGATTAAAGTGAAATATAGATAGAGAGTGCAATAAAAAAAAATACTTCTACTCGCAAATGTACTTTGCGCTCTTGGTATTCTTTGTTAAAGGGACAGACTACACCAGAATTATTTTTGCTTAAACAGATAGATAATCCCTTTATTACCCATTACTTAGTTTTGCATTAATATACGTTTTACCTCTGTGATTACCTTGTATCTAAGCTTCTAGAGACTGCCCCATTATCTCAGTTCTTTTGACAGACTTGGATTTTAACCAATCAGTGCTGACTCCTAGGTAACTCCACGGGTGTGAGTACAAAGTTATCTATATGGCACACATGAACTAACACCCTCTAGTTGTGAAAAAAAATGACAAAATGCATTCAGATTAGAGGCAACCTTCAAGGGCTTAGAAATTAGCATAAAAGATTACCGAAGTTTAGCTTTCAACTAAAAATTCCAAGAGAACAAAATAAATTTGATGTTAAAAGTAAATAGGAAAGTTGTTTAAAATTGCATGCCCTGTCTGAATCATAAAAGTTTATTTTTGACTTTACTGTCTCTTAAAAACTAGGTAGGCTCATGTGGCAGCAGTGTTTGTAACAATATATAACATCATTTCTGCAAATTCTATTACAGTGCTTAAGACACCTAGGTATGGTCCTCAACACGAGGATACCAAAAAACAAAAGAAATTTGATAATAGAAGAAAATGAATTGCATCACTGCACCATAGAATAAGAAGTGAAAGTATTAACACAGATAGTTATTTTAACAATATTTCAAGATCAGCAGATTTCATGTGCATTATTATCAGTTATTTGTAGAGCACCAACACATTCCGCAGCACTTAAAGGGACAGTAAACCTTAAAAATAATGTTATATAATTCTGCACATAGTGCAGAATTATATAACATTATATTAGCCTTATCTGTATAAAACGTAATATTCCCTTTTAATTTAAAAAAAACCTGGCTGTTTTACAGACTCGCTCTCTGCTGAGCGGGTCTGTTTTATTCACACAGCGCATCGGGCCAGCTGTATAGTCACAGCCCGGCCCAACCGCGCCATAACACAAAGTGCAGCTCCCTCCTTTTCTCTGTCTGACAGCAGGAACGAGCTGCACTGTGTATAATGGCGCGGTCGGGCCAGGCTGTGACGATACAGCTGGCCCGATGCGCTGTGTGAATAAAACAGACCCGCTTAGCAGAGAGCGAGTCTGTAAAACAGCCGGGTTTTTTTTTAAATTAAAAGGGAATATTACGTTTTATTCAGATAAGGCTAATATAATGTTATATAATTCTGCACTATGTGCAGAATTATATAACATTATTTTTAAGGTTTACTGACACTTTAATTAAAATCTTAGGGGGATATTTATCAAGCCATTAACTGCAAATATGCTGAAATTCTGCAGCGTATTTGTGGCGAGTTTGATCCAACAAAGTTATCAAAGCCTACAGACTGGAAAAAGTTGAAATCTGTGACGTAACATACAATCCGCCGTTCTCAATCCGACACAGATCGATGCTTACGTGATTACAGATGTTCTGAATACACGTTTGGCACTATTTGACACTTTTTAAAAGTTATCAAATAGTTAACAGGTACGCTCGTGGCTATTCCGGCCCAGCGTACCTGGTTTTTATCCGCCACCCTGGAGGCCGCAGATGCCGTAGGAATCAATGGGAGTCTGAAAGCAGCGAAAGCTTATGTTCGATGCTGCCAGATATCCCATTGATTTCTATAGTAGAAAACAAGTTACATTTACACCTAACCCCCTAGCATAAGCCCTGAGTCTAAACACCTCTAATCTGCCGCCCCGACATCGCCGCCAACTACATAATGTTATTAACCCCTATCCCGCCGTTCGCCAACACTGCTGCAATTAAATAAATGTATTAAGCCCTATCCTGCCGCTCCCGGACCCTGCTGCCACTAAATAAACGTATTAACCCCTAAACCTCTGGCCTACCACATCACATCACTACCATTAACTAAATCTATTAACCCTAAACCACCAGCCCCCCACATCGCCATAAACTAAATTAAGCTATTAACCCCTAAACCTAACAACCCGCTAACTTTACATTAAAATTACAACATCCCTATCTTAAAATAAATTTAAACTTACCTGTAGAATTAAAATAAGCTAATTCTAAACTATTAATTAACCTACCCTAACTATTATACTAAAATTACATTAAACTAGTAATTAAATTAACTATATTACAAATTAAAAACCCTAACCCTACTCAAATTATTTAAATCTACTATTAAAAATTACTAAATTACAAAAAAAACAAAAACGCTAAATTACAAAAAATAAAAAACAGTATATTAAAAAAACAAACCACAGTATCAAAAATAAATATTTTTTTTTACTGTGACAAGAGGTCACAATTTAAGGTTGGAGGAAAGGAGATTTTAATCTCTTGCAGCAGAAACGTTTTTTCACTGTAAGAGCAATAAAATTGTGGAACTCATTACCAAAGGAGGTAGTGAATACCCTAGATACATTTAAAATTTGTTTGGATACATTTCTGTCTATAAACAAAATTCATAGATGATTGCTAGTATTAAATGGGTCACCTTTTAGTGGCATTATTTAAGCTTAACTGGAGCTTTTTGTAAGTAGTTTAGATTTGTATAGGTTGAACTCAATGGACTTTGGTCTTTTTTCAACCTCATCTACTATGTTACTATGTTACTATGAACTAATCTAACAGACCCATTAAAATAAAAAAGCCCCCAAAATAAAAAAATCCCTAGCCTACAAAAAACTACCAATGGCCATTAAAGGGCCTTTTGCGGGGCATTGCCGTAAAAGAAATCAGCTCTTTCACCTGTAAAGAAAATACAAACACCCCCCAACAGTAAAACCCACTACCCAACCAACCAACCAACCAACCCCAATAAAAACCCTATCTAAAAAACCTAACCTCCCCATTTCCCTGAAAAGAGCATTTGTATGGACATTGCCCTTAAAAGGGCATTTAGCTATTTTACCTGCCCAGACCATACTCTAAAAATAAAACCCACCCAAAAAACCCTTAAATAAACCTAACACTAACCCCCGACGATCCACTTACAGTTTTTTAAATGTTCCGCTTGAAGTATCCATCCAGCCGGCAAGAAGTCTTCATCCAAACTGCCTCTTCCATCTTCATCCATCCGGCGAAGTCTTCATCAAAACGGCTTCTTCTATCTTCATCCATCCAGCGCAGAGCAGGTCCATCCTGAAGACATCCGGCATGGAGCTCCTCTTCAATACGGTTGCCGCCATAAACTGGAACTTGAATGCAAGTGACGTCATCCAAGATGGCGTCCCTTGCATTCCTATTGGCTGAAAGGTTCCAATCAGCCAATAGGATTAGAGCTGAATTTTATTGGCTGTTCCAATTAGCCAATAGGATGAGAGCTCTATCGTATTTGCTGTTCCAATCAGCCAATAGAACCAAGCGCAAGACACAATGCCTTAAGCTAACTCTCAAAAAGTCCCCTAGTGGACTTCGGACAGGCAAATAGTACAAAACTGAGAGAGGTGAGCGCTAAAAAACTAAAAAGGCAAGATAAAAAGTATGTCATTTAATAAACAATATAATATTAAAAATAGTATAAAACAGTATTAAAAGAAGCATGGATCCATGTTGAGTCTAAACAGCTGAGAACTTACAATAGGACATACAATAGAAACGGTGTATATACTTATAACAAAGATCAATAAAACCTAAGTGCGGTGTGACATTAAAAATGCAGTACGCCTTATGTGAGGTGTTATACTGGGGAAAAAAATACAGTGGCAGTGCAAACAAATAGTCCAAAATAGTCCAAAAATATCAATCCAAATTGTAAAACTAGTGGGGCTGGTGTGTGGTCTGTCTTCCTTTAGAGTGCCGTGATGGTGTGTTGAGTAGTAGTGGACAATGCTCCAACAATGTGATAAAAAATACACAATAGAAAAATAGAAAATACAAAAATATGAAAGTAACTCGTGGCCAAGTGTGTTTCCAAAAATCAAAACATGATAAAAAATTAAAATAATACAAAAATATCCAAAAAAAAACTGTAATAAAACACAAACAAACAATAGTGCAAAATCGTTTGTACACAGTTAAGAATGATTGAAAATAAACTCACCAATATGTCAACGCGTTTCGGTCTTTAGCAGGCCATTTTCAAGATTTTTTTTTATGTTTCACTTTTTTTCTATTACATTAGACACTATCTACACCCTTTTTAAATCTTTTGGATACATTTCTCATTGTCCATGGTGTTAGTTGATCGACTAGTCTTTATTATATGGATATGATATCGTTAATATGCATAGTGAATCTTTACCATTTTTTGTTTGTTTTTGTATAGACTTGTTTGTTTTGTTTTGTTTGATTTTAACATTGGCCCTGGATTTTAATGTATTATTTATGGCTAATTCTGTATCACTTTACCTTGTGTGAGCATTTATGATGACATATATATTTGTTACACACTATGAGTAGATATTCTCTGTTTTCACATGAACATACACATAATTTGTATTTATGTAAGTGTGTTGATACATTTCCCGTTTTCTCTTTCCCTTTTCCTTGGTTTATGAAACTACTTGTCATTTTTAGTTTTATTGATCACTAACGCTGCACATTTGTTAGCTGCAGATGTGACTCATTGCGCTATGTGTTACGATGCACTTGTACACTTGAAGTTTGTCCCTTGACATTCTCTTATATTCTCATATTGACGTCGTACATGTTAATCTGGTATATCGGCTACTCCCCCCTCTTTGTATTTGCCCAGCATGTGGGCATAATTGATTATGCATATTTCGATTGGATCCTTCCGGCCGATGTGTCACAAGTCTGGTTTGTGGATCCCTCCCCCTAATAGACGTGTTTATTGTGTTTAGCTTCACAAGTCATGAAATATGGGCGTGTATTGAGCCCTGTAGTCCTATTAGATTCTGTCTTCCTAGCTGAGACTTGGCACACTTTTAGCCGTACTATGTTTTTCAATGTAAGTGAAGGTTTTTGTGAATATTCTGTCACAATTGTTTTTTTCTGTCTTGATCCACACCAATGGACTGAGTTATGGCATCCTATTTTTACACAATATTTCTATACAATCTCCTACACATGATAACACCATGATGATGTGTTTACATTGTACAGACATACTCAGTAACTATTTTTGCACATGGTGCTCACTGATTTGTTAATTGTCTTTAGGGTGGGCCTAGTAGGTCTATATACTGTATGTTTGTATTTCACAGTATTTGATTGTCAGAAGAAAGGGTTCTTTTACCCCGAAACGTCACCTAAATAAATCCTTTTTTCACAGTTGACTGAAGTCTGGTGAGTGCTTTATACTCTTTCATTATTGATACCCAGACAGCACCCCGACGGATGCAGTATTTTTGGTGAGAGTGCACACACATTGTGTTTTGTTTTATATATGAATATGAGTAATCTAAGAGCACCCTACACCATCCGTCGAAAGTATAGGGCACACTAAAAAAATATGTCAACCTCGTTAGGATTCTCTGATGAATCTTTTTTTTATTATTCATTGTAATACCACATTGTGCATTATTTTTTACTCAGGGTCACAATATGGATAGTGCCCCCTGTGCTATTGATTGCACTCCACTTGTTATCTAGATCAATATGTTTTTTTGTTTTTTGGTGTGTCAAAACTTTAATCTATTAACCAGTTCCTCTGTCAGAGTTGTTCTTTTCAGCTAAAGAGCATTCACATTGAATTAAGTACATATAAACAGCTTTTACTTTACCTCTTTTCATGCAGAAATTATTATATTATGTTTCTTACCCATGATAAGAAGCTGTATGCACCATACACATATGTAAAATGAGTGTGTATATCAGTGGGTGAGTTTATAAAGAACGGTTAAAGCACTTCACAGGAAAAGCTTCCGTCACCTTATACTGTACATGCAGGTGCAGCATTAATTGTTTGGTGCAGAAATAAACTCTTACTGCCCTAGACACTATATCACTATATGCCATGGTCAAAAGACACAGAACCGTTCCAGCATCTTTACATCTGTCATCATAATAGTCTTTGTATCCTCGGTTTTGTTTTTTCACAGGGAAAGGACATGCTCAAAATTGTGATCCCGGTGCCAGCAAATAAACTGGCATAAGGCCCACGGCAAAAAACCCATCTAGGCAGAAAGGCGCCTTCAATACTTAAAAACAATATTTAGTGTTTTACATCATCTTGGGCCAAAGGATTATTTTACAAATCCATGAAGTAACATAGGATCACCATGCGGTTTGCTAATGCTGCACCAGGAAATAATTCATGAGAGGAAAAGATTAGTGAGTGCAAAATAGTTATAGCCACAATTAGCCACAGTGTAATAACATATAGAAGTCATTTACCTACTGGAATAAAGCAAAATACTGTGAAATAAAGGAAAGCAGATTATTACAGTTTTAAACATATAAACAAAAGTTAAAGGAGTATATATATATATATATATATATATATATATCTCAAAACCCGGGACTGCACTCGCTGGATAAGTAAAAAAATCATAAAAAATATTAATAAATGGTGACATTTTGGGGTTCACAGACCCCTTCCTCAGATCAAAGTCTGTGAACCCTGAAACGTCACCATGTATTAATACATTTTTGTGATTTTTTACTAATCCAGCGAGTGTAGTCGCTGGTTTTGCTATTCCATCCTTTTGACTCTGCACCCTGGTTGCTGTATACTTGAGTGAGTGGGAGTGCAGTGTGGACTTATATATGTCTGTTAAATAAACATAATCATTTATAAACAGGGTTTTAATTAAATTAATTAATGATCATAAATATGTATCATATATTGATCCCTTTATTACATTAGGATGTAATATATTCATAAGATATTACAGTTTGAGAATCTGATAAAAAAATATTAATCAAACAAAATACCATAGACACAAGCTTTGTAACTTGGTACTGTTAAAGGAATTTGCTAATGATTTTTATTCCAACTACCAGGAGCTTTGTCTAATATTTTTATAAATGTTTTGTTAAATTCTGCGTGATTAAATGATTGACTTAATAAGATGCAATGTAAAAAAAACTGTTGGGGGGGGTGTTTGTAATTTTTATTGACAGGTAAGGAGCTGTTATCTTTGGGGCAATGCCCTGCAAAATGCCCTTTTAAGGGATATTGGCAGTTTAGTGTAGGCTAGGGGTTTTATTATTTTAGGGTAGGGTTGCTATTAGATTAGGAGTAATTCGATTTTTTTTTTGATAATTTCATTTTTTATTTTGTGTAATTTAGTGTTTTTTTCTTTGTAATTTCGATAATTGTATTTGATTAATTTAATTTATTTGATTTGATTGTAATGGTAAATTTTAGTATAAGGCAGGTAAGGTTTTATTTTACAGGTAAATTTGTATTTATTTTAACTAGGTAGGTAGTAAATAGTTAATAACTATTTACTAACTAGTCTACCTAGTTAAAATAAATACAAATTTACCTGTAAAATAAAAATAAAACCTAAGATAGCTACAATGTAACTATTAGTTATACTGTAGCTAGCTTAGGTTTTAGTTTACAGGTAAGTTTGTATTTCGTTTTAAATAGGAATTATTTAGGTAATAATTGTAAGGTTTATTTAGCGTTATTTTAATTATATTTGTTAGGGGGTGTTAGGGTTAGGATTAGATTTATGTTTAGGGTTACGTTAGGGTTAGGTTTAGGGGTAATGTGGGAGGGAAGAGGTTATGGGGTTAATAGTTTAATTTAGTATATTTCGTTGTGGGGGGCTTGCGGTTTAGTGGTTAATAGGTTTATTATAGGGGCGGTGTGGGCGGATGGCAGATTAGGGGTTGATAATATTTAAATAGTGTTTGCAATGCAGAATATAGTGGCGACGATGTCGGGAAGCGGCGGAAGAGGGGTTACTACATTTTAATAGTGGCAGCGATATCCGGAGCGGCAGATTAGGGGTTAATACATTTATTATAGTGTTTTCGATGCAGAAGGGCATCAGTTTAGGGGTTAATAGGTAGTTTATGGGTGTTAGTGTACTTTTTAACACTTTAGTTATGAGTTTTATGCTACATCTTTGTAACGTAAAACTCATAACTACTGACTTTAGATGGCGGTATGAATCTTGTGGTTATAGAGTGTACCGCTCACTTTTTGGCCTCCCAAGCACACTCAATACCAGCGCCATGGAAGTCCCATTGAAAAAGGACTGATGTTGTGTGACGGCCAAAAGGTGTGCGCTGCCCCTATACCTGCAAGACTTGTAATAGCGGCGTTAGGGATAAAACAGTGTTAAGAAGCATAACGATGCTTTTTCACTCATAACGCCAAACTCGTAATCTAGCTGTTTATTTGAAAAGCAGGAATGAAAGTTTTGGAGCTGGCCCATTTTTAGTTCAGCACCTGGGTAGCGCTTGCTGATTAGTGGGTAAAATATCCCTTTAAAGGGACACTAAACGCAAATTTTTCATTTAATGATTCAGATAGAGCAGCAATTTTAGGCAACTTTCTAATTTAAGCAACCTGGTTTATGCTTGCTTATTGGTGGGTAAATATCAGCCTCCAATAAGCAAGCGCTATCCATGGTGCTGGTTGCTAAGATTTACATTCATGATTTGCAAAATAATATAGCAACAAAGAAAAATTAATAATAGGAGTAAGATTAGGGGTTAATAATTGTAGGTAGGTGGCGGCGACGTTGGGGGCTGTAGATTAGGGGTTAATAAATATAGTATAGTGGTCGGCGGTGTTAGGGGCAGCAGATTAGGGGTACATAGGGATAATGTAGGTTGCGGCGGTGTACGGAGCGAAAGATTAGGGGTTAATAATAATATGCAGGGGTCAGCGATAGGGGGGGTGGCAGATTAGGGGTTAATAAGTGTAAGATTAGGGGTGTTTAGACTCGGGGTACATGTTAGGGTGTTAGGTGCAGACTTAGGAAGTGTTTCCCCATAGGAAACAATGGGGCTGCGTTAGGAGCTGAACGCTGCTTTTTTGCAGGTGTTAGTTTTTTTTCAAGCTCAAACAGCCCCATTGTTTCCTATGGGGGAATCGTGCATGAGCACGTTTTTGAAGCTGGCCGTGTCCGTAAGCACCGCTGTTATTTAGAGTTGCAGTGGCGGTAAATTATGCTCTACGCTCCCTTTTTGGAGCCTAACGCAGCCCTTCTGTGAACTCTAAATACCAGCTGTATTTAAAAGGTGCTGGGGAAAAAACACGTGTAGCTAACGCACCCCTTTGGCCGCAGAACTCTAAATCTAGCGGTAATATTGAAAGTATTTGTTATTTTTAATCTAATAATAATCACAATGTAACATATGAATTGTTAAAGGGATATAAAAGTGCAAAAATAAAATGATGTGATGTGTTAGAGCATGTTACTATTTCACTATTGTTTGCATATAGTTATGTGTTTAACCCCTGCAAAGACCCCTGCAAAGAGATTAAACACATAGATAAAGTCAGCTCCAGAGCATCAATGTACTTTGGGAGCTATCTGAACACATCTGATGAGACAATTACATAGCCACCAATCAACAACTAGTACCCAGCAGTGCATTGCTGCTGAATAATTGTACAGATTCCTTTTAACATGCATGATTCAGATAGAGCATGTCATTTTGACTTTCATATCCCATTAACTTTGACTAGATACACTTACTTTTCATTAAAGTTGTGTCCTTATTTGTAGAGAATATGGCTCCCAGGGTAAAATTCTAAAATGTGTTCCCCACCCTTCTAAAGTGCATCCTGCAATGTCTCACTGTCTCTTAGTATTAAAACAAGAACCCATAGAAGCAACTACACAAACACGTAGGTACTCACAGACATCCACATCCACACACATACAAAGGCACTCATACACATTTTAATGCACACACAGCCACAGGCGCCCATAGACATCTATATGCACAGACACGCAGGCACCCATAGGCATAAACATGAACACATATAAGCACTCATAGACGTCCACATGCACAGACACAAACAAGCACCCATAGGCATACACATGCACACACACAAGCGCTCATAGACATCCACATGCACAGACACACACACAGGCACCCATAGACATCCACATGCACAGACACACACACAAGCGCTCATAGACATCCATTTGCACAGACACACACAGGCACCCATAGGCATACACATGCACACACACAAGCGCTCATAGACATCAACATGCACAGACACACACATAAGCACTCATAGACATTTATATGCACACACATACACAGGCCCCCATAAGAGCAACTCCCACAGAAAATAAGCTGGTTGTAATTCAGTACAGTAAAATCCATTTAAAAAAAAACAAAAAAAACAACAACAAGAACTGTTAACTGTTAACACCACCTAATAAATATACATTACACAGTACAGTTACACACATATTAACACCATCTAATAAATATACATTACACAGTACAGTTAAACACTTAATAACACTGTCTAATAAATATACATTACACAGTACAGTTACACACATAATAACACCATCTAATAAATATACATTACACAGTACAGTTACACACATAATAACAGTGTCTAATATATATACATTACACAATACAGTTACACTCATAATAACACCATCTAATAAATATATATTACACAATACAGTTACACTCATAATAACACCACCTAATAAATATACATTACACAGTACAGTTAAACACATATTAACACTATCTAATAAATATACATTACACAGTACAGTTACACACATAATAACATTAATAGCAATACATTACACAGTACAGTTACACACATAATAACATTATCTAATAACAATGCATTACACAGTACAGTTACACACATATAACACTATCTAATAAATATACATTACACAGTACAGTTACACACATAATAACACTATCTAACAAATATATTACACAGTACAGTTACACACATACTAACACTGTCTAATAAATATACATTTCACAATACAGTTACACACATAATAACACTGTCTAATAGATATAAATTACACAATACAGTTAAACTCATAACACTGTCTAATAAATATACATTACACTGTACAGTTATACTCATAATAACACTATCTAAAAAAATATACATTACACAATACAGTTACACTCATAATAACACCACCTAATAAATATACATTACACAGTACAGTTACACACATAATAACACTGTCTAATAAATATACATTACACAGTACAGTTACACTCATAACACCACCTAATAAATATACATTACACAGTACAGTTACATTCATAATAACACTGTCTAATAAATATACATTACACAGTACAGTTACACTCATAATAACACTATCTAATAACAATACATTACACAGTACAGTTATACACGTAATAACACCACCTAATAAATATACATTACATAGTACAGTTACACATATAATAACACTATCTAATAAATATACATTACACAGTACAGTTACACACATAATAACACTATCTAATAAATATACATTACACAATACAGTTACACTCATAATAACACCACCTAATAAAAGTTATTACAAAAAAATAGTGCACAAGTTAAAAATAAACGTGATCATTTAAGCACAATTGAAGTTAACCCTCGTCTGGTTATCATGTCCTCAGAGATCTGGTTTTGCAAAAAAAAAAAAAGTGTCACGAAACACATCAATTATACATTACATAGTACAGTTACACTCATAATAACACCATCTAAAAAATATACATTATACAATACAGTTACACTCATAATAACACCACCTAATAAATATACATTACACAGTACAGTTACACACATATTAACACCATCTAATAAATATACATTACACAGTACAGTTAAACACATAATAACACTGTCTAATAAATATACATTACACAGTACAGTTACACACATAATAACACCATCTAATAAATATACATTACACAGTACAGTTACACACATAATAACAGTGTCTAATATATATACATTACACAATACAGTTACACTCATAATAACACCATCTAATAAATATATATTACACAATACAGTTACACTCATAATAACACCACCTAATAAATATACATTACACAGTACAGTTAAACACATATTAACACCATCTAATAAATATACATTACACAGTACAGTTACACACATAATAACATTAATAGCAATACATTACACAGTACAGTTACACACATAATAACATTATCTAATAACAATGCATTACACAGTACAGTTACACACATATAACACTATCTAATAAATATACATTACACAGTACAGTTACACACATAATAACGCTATCTAATAAATATACATTACACAGTACAGTTACACACATAATAACACTATCTAACAAATATATTACACAGTACAGTTACACACATATTAACGCTGTCTAATAAATATACATTACACAATACAGTTACACACATAATAACACTGTCTAATAGATATAAATTACACAATACAGTTAAACTCATAACACTGTCTAATAAATATACATTACACTGTACAGTTATACTCATAATAACACTATCTAAAAAAATATACATTACACAATACAGTTACACTCATAATAACACCACCTAATAAATATACATTACACAGTACAGTTACACACATAATAACACTGTCTAATAAATATACATTACACAGTACAGTTACACTCATAACACCACCTAATAAATATACATTACACAGTACAGTTACATTCATAATAACACTGTCTAATAAATATACATTACACAGTACAGTTACACTCATAATAACACTATCTAATAACAATACATTACACAGTACAGTTATACACGTAATAACACCACCTAATAAATATACATTACATAGTACAGTTACACATATAATAACACTATCTAATAAATATACATTACACAGTACAGTTACACACATAATAACACTATCTAATAAATATACATTACACAATACAGTTACACTCATAATAACACCACCTAATAAAAGTTATTACAAAAAAATATTGCACACAAAAGTTATCAGGGCTCAAAAATGAGATTTCATGTCAAAATAAAAGGAAGGCAAAGGGATTTAACATAGACTTATATACACATGTCTAAAGATGTGTATGTATGTAAATACATATGTCTATATATGTATACATATGCATTTATGTATTTATATGTGTATATATATATATATATATGTATTTACGCCCTTGGATTTTGTGCGTTATGGAGCTTAACGCCACTATATCGCATGCACAAGGCGGCTTTTCAGAAACTCGTAATGGCAGCGGAGAACTTTTGTTGCGTTCATTTCACATCCTATTTAGCGCAAAACTCGTAATCTGTTAATCACCTCAAACAAAATGTTTGGGGTGATTTGTATCCGCCAGCTCAGAAGTGAGAGGGTATGAAACAGCAGTTAGATGACCCCTGTTTCTTACATTGCGGAAGGCAAGCTTGCATGAGTGAGCCTAATTCACAAGGGCTCCATGGCAGCATTCACTGCTTAGAACATGGAGCCCTAAATATTAAATACTTAAAGGGTCAGTAAACCTTAAAATTAATGTTATATAATTCTGCACATAGTGCAGAATTATATAACATTATTTAAGTGCAATAGTTATAAAAGCCTTTTTTCCCATTTAATATTTTAAAAATATGGCGCTTTTACAGACCCGCTCTCTGCTCTCTGCTGAGCGGGTCTGTTTTTTTTAGTCAGCGCATCGGGCCAGCTGTATAGTCACAGCCCGGCCCGGCCGCGCCATAACATTAAGTGAAGCTCGCTCCTGCTGTCAGACAGAGCAGGAGCGAGCTGTACTTAGTCTTAAGGCGTGGTCGGGCCGGGCTGTGACTATACAGCTGGCCCGATGCGCTGCGTAAAAAAAACAGACCCGCTCAGCTGAGAGCAGAGAGCGGGTTTGTAAAAGCGCCACATTTTTAAAATATTAAAAGGGAAAAAGGCATTATAACTATAGCACTTAAATAATGTTATATAATTCTGCACTATGTGCAGAATTATATAACATTATTTTTAAGGTTTACTGTCCCTTTAATCAACAACACTAAGGGCAAGATTTATCAAAGTCCAGCTCTTGTGAGCTGCTGGTGCAACGCCGCCCCCTGCAGACTCGTGGCCAATCAGCCGCCAGCAGAGGGGTGTCAATCAACCCGATCGGGTTAAATTCCGACGATCTCTGTCCGCCTACTTGGAGCAGGCGGATAGCGTTATGGAGCAGTAGTCTTTAGACCGCTGCTTCATAACTGATGTTTCTGGTGAGTCTGAAGACTCGCCAGAAACACGGGCCCTCAAGCTCCATCCGGAGCTTGATAAATGGGCCTCTATGGCTACTTTTCTCAATCTCTGAAAAGTCTGGGGGATTTAGATGGCGAAGTGGCTGTAAGTTCGCTCATGCAAGCCTGCAGCTGGATCCTATGATACATCTAGCCCAACAAGCAATTTGGACACTTCCCCACTCATCCTTACTGTGTAAGACACCCTCAGCTGAAGGCTATTCATTTTAATTAGCATGTCACAAGATTTCTGTTACAGATTTCTTACGACATAATTCATTAATATTAATTTTAATAAAAGTTGGCTTGCACTTCTTTTTTGCACATAGAAACATAGAAATATAGAAACATAGATATTGATGGCAGATAAGAGCCATAGGCCCAGCAAGTCTGCCAGATATTACCTAACAGTATAAACTTATCTAGTTCGTACGATAGCCTTATGCTTATCCCAGTGTGTGTCCCCCACAGTGTTTGTCATTACTACCTCTTGTGGAAATGTATTCCATGGGGTAGATCTAACAAGTGCCGGGCAGACATGATTCACTGTAGGGAATCATGTCCTCCCGACATTGTTAAATGCCGACAGCATACACTGTTGACATTTAACATTGCATAAGCATTTCACAAATGTTCATGACATTTAACATTGCACAAGCATTTCACAAATGTTCATGACATTTAACATTGCACAAGCATTTCACAAATTTTCATGACATTTAACATTGCACAAGCATTTCACAAATGTTCACGACATTTAACATTGCACAAACATATAAACCAGCTTCCTCTGCTTGTTACATCTACCCCCATGAATCAATCACCATTTCTGAAAAGAAGCTTCCTCAAATACCTCCTGAATCTACTACACTTAAACTTGAGATCATGACCCCTTGTACTTGAATTTTCCATTTTATGTAAAATACCCACAGCCTCAGTTTTACTAAGCCCTTTAACGTACTTGAAAGTTGCTATCATATCACCTCTTTCCCTTCTCTCCTCTAAGCTATACATATTTAGGTCATTGAGCCTATCCTGGTAAGTTTTATTTTTTAGACCATGTACCATTTTGTAGCCCTCCTTTGCACAGATTCAAGTTTGTTTATATCCTTCTGAAGATATGGGGGCCGAATTATCAGCTCCGCCAGAAACAGCAGTTATGAAGCAGCGGTCTAAAGACCGCTGCTCCATAACTTGTCAACCTGCCCTGAGGCTATGGACATCCATCCGCCCGATCATGTACAATCTGACTGATTGACACCCCCTGCTAGTGGCCGATTGGCTGCAAATCTGCAGGGGGCAGCATTGCACAAGCTTGTGCATTGATAAATGCTAACAGCCTATGGCCTCCAGAACTGCACACAATACTCAAGATGAGGCCTAACTAATGATCTGTAAAGCGGCATGAGAACCTTACTATTTCTGATGCAAATACCTCTACCAATACATCCAAGCATTCTGCTAGCCTTACTCGCTGCATTACTACATTGTTTACTAAGTTTTAAATCATCTGAAATAATAATCCCCAAGTCCTGTTCCTCATCTGTAACAGTCAGTAAAGTGTCATTAAGTCTGTAATTAACATTTGGATTTCTCTTCCCTAAATGCATAATTTTACACTTTGCAGTGTTAAACTTTAGATCTCAGTCATTTGTCCAATCTTCCATATGTTGTATATCACTTCTCATATTGTCTACCCGCCCTGGAACTTCTACTTTATTACAATTTTTTGTATAATCTGCAAACAGACATACTTTCCCCTGTAGCCCTTTGCTGATATCACTGATAAATATGTTAAACAAAACAGGCTCCAGAACTAACCCCTGAGGAACACCACTAGTAACAGCTCCATCTGCTGAATGTACTCCATTTACTAAGAAACTTTCAGCTAGATTACGAGTTTTGCGTTAGAGGCTATGCGGTGCTAACGAGCAGTTTTTTCTCACCGCTCACTTACCTGCAGCGCTGGTATTATGAGTTTTTAAAAACCTGTCGTTAAAAGACAAGAAGTGAGCGCTGAGCAAAATTTTGCTCATTACCACACTCCAATACCAGCGCTGCTTAAGTCAGCGGTGAGCTGATCGTACGTGCTTGTGCACGATTTCCCCATAGGAATCAACGGGGAGAGCCAGCTGAGAAAAAGTCTAACACCTGCCAAAAAGCAGCGTAAAACTCAGTAACGCAGCCCCATTGATTCCTATAGGGAAATACAAGTTATGTCTACACCTAACACCCTAACATGAACCCGGAGTCTAAACACCCCTAATCTTACACTTATTAACCCCTAATCTGCCGCCCCCGACATCGCCGACACCTGCATTATATTTATTAACCCCTACTCTACCGCTCCGGACACCGCCGTCACCTACATTTTACTTATGAACCCCTAATCTGCCGCCCCCAATGTCACTGCCACCTACCTACACTTATTAACCCCTAATCTGCTGCCCCAACATCGCTGCCACTATAATAAACATATTAACCCCTAAACCGCCGTATTCCCGCCTCGCAAACATTAGTTAATATTATTAACCCCTAATCTGCCGGCCCTAACATTGACGCCACCTACCTACATTTATTAACCCCTAATCTGCCGCCCCCAACGTCGCCACCACTATATTAAAGTTATTAACCCCTAAACCTAAGTCTAACCCTAAACCTAACACCCCCTAACTTAAATATAATTAAAAGAAATCTAAATAAAATTACTATAATTAACTAATTAATTCCTATTTAAAACTAAATACTTACCTATAAAATAAACCCTAAGATAGCTACAATATAACTAATAGTTACATTGTAGCTAGCTTAGGGTTTATTTTTATTCTACAGGCAAGTTTGTATTTATTTTAACTAGGTACAACAGTTATTAAATAATTATTAACTATTTAATAACTACCTAGCTAAAATAAATACAAAGTTACCTGTAAAATAAAACCTAACCTAATTTACACTAACACCTAACACTACACTATAATTGGAACAGCCATTAGAATGCCAGCTCAATCCTATTGGCTGATTACATCAGCCAATAGGATTTTTTCTACCTTAATTCCGATTGGCTGATAGAATTCTATCAGCCATTCGGAATTGAAGGGACACCATCCTGGATGACGTCACTTAAAGGTACCTTAATTCTGTGTTAGTCGTCGATTGAAGAGGATGCTCCGCGTTGGATGTCTTGAAGATGGACCTGCCTCGCACCGGATGAATAAAGATAGAAGATGCCGTCTGGATGAAGACTTCTGCCGTCTGGAGGACCACTTCACCCGGCTTGGATGAAAACTTCTCCCGGCTTCGTTGAGGACTTTGGTCCGGTTGGGTGAAGACTTCTCCCGGTAAGGTGATCTTCAAGGGGTTAGTGTTAGGTTTTTTTAAGGGGGTATTGGGTGGGTTTAAGAGGGGGGTTGGTTGTGTGGGTGGTGGGTTTTAATGTTGGGGGGATTTGTAATTTTTTTTACAGGTAAGAGAGCTGATTACTTTGGGGCAATGCCCCATAAAAGGCCCTTTTAAGGGCTATTTGTAATATAGTGTAGGGTAGGGCTTTTTTTTATTTTGGGGGGGGCATTTTTATTTTGTTAGGGGGATTAGATTAGGTGTAATTAGTTTAAAAATCTTGTAATTTGTTTTTATTTTCTGTAATTTAGTGTTTGCTTTTTTTTGTACTTTAGATAATTTAATTTAATTGTATTTAATTTGGGGAATTAATTTAATTATAGTGTAGTGTTAGGTGTAATTGTAACTTAGGTTAGGTTTTATTTTACAGGTAAATTTGTATTTATTTTAGCTAGGTAGTTATTAAATAGTTAATAACTATTTAATAACTATTCTACCTAGTTAAAATAAATACAAACTTGCCTGTAAAATAAAATTAAACCCTAAGCTAGCTACAATGTAACTATTAGTTATATTGTAGCTATCTTAGGGTTTATTTTATAGGTAAGTATTTAGTTTTAAATAGGAATTACTTAGTTAATTATAGTAATTTTATTTAGATTTATTTAAATTATATTTAAGTTAGGGGGGGTTAGGGTTAGAATTAGATTTAGGGGTTAATATCTTTAATATAGTGGCGGTGACGTTGGGGGCGGCAGATTAGGGGTTAATAATATTTAACTAATGTTTGCAAGGTGGGAGTGCGGTGGTTTAGGGGTTAATATATTTATTATAGTGGCGGCGATGTCCGGTTCAGCAGATTAGGGGTTAAAAATTTAATTTTAGTGTTTGCGATGTGGGGGGTCCTCGGTTTAGGGGTTAATAGGTAGTTTATGGGTGTTAGTGTACTTTTTAGCACTTTAGTTAAGAGTTTTATGCTACTTCGTTGTAGTGTAAAACTCTTAACTACTGACTTTAAAATGCGGTGCCAGTGTTGACAGGAGAGGGTGTACCGCTCAATTTTTTGCTCGTAATACTGGCGCTATGCAAGTCCCATTGAAAAAAGAGGATACGCAATTGACGTAAGTGGATTTGCGGTATTTCCAATTCTTGCCAAAAAAGTGAGCGGTACACCTGTACCTTCAAGACGGCGTCAGATTAGGGGTTAATAAATGTAGGTAGGTGGTGGCGATGTTAGGGACGGCAGATTAGGGGTTAATAATATTTAACTAATGTTTGCGAGGCAGGAGTGCGGCAGTTTAGGGGTTAATATGTTTATTATATTGTCGGCGACATTGGGGGCGGCAGATTAGGGGTTAATAAGTGTAGGTAGGTTGCGGCGACATTGGGGGTGGCATATTAGGGTTTAATAAATATAATGTAGGTGTCGGCGATGTTGGAGGCAGCAGATTAGGGGTTCATAAATATAATGTAGGTTGCGGCGGTGTCCGGAGCGGCAGATTAGGGGTTAAAAATTTAATTTTAGTGTTTGCAATGCGGTAGGGCCTCAGTTTAGGGGTTAATAGGTAGTTTATGGGTGTTAGTGTACTTTTTAGCACTTTAGTTATGAGTTTTATGTTACGGCGTTGTACCATAAAACTCTCAACTACTGAATGCGTTAGGACTCTTGACAGAGTAGGGTGTACCTCTCACTTTTTGACCTCCCAGGAAATACTCGTAATATCAGCGCTATGGAAGTCCCATAGAAAAAAGACTTTACGAAGTTTACGTAAGTCGTTTTGCCAAAGGCCAAAGAAGTGTGCAGTGACCCTAAACCTTCAAGATTCGTAATAGCAGTTGGCGTAAAAAAGCAGCGTTAGGACCTCTTAACGCTGCTTTTTTATTTTAATGCACAACTCGTAATCTAGCTGTTTGTTTTCTGTCCTTAAAACAGAATTCTACCCAATTCACAATGTTTGAGTCTAGACCAAGGAGATACAGTTTGTGAATTAGTTTGTTGTGTGGGACGGTGTCAAATGCTTTGCTGAAATCTAGATATGCTACATCAACTGCTCCATCCTGGTCTATTATAGACCGGCTGCAAAACCCTTTATCCAAATTGATTGGAACAGAATAAAATTGGATTTTGGAACAGTTTGGATTTCTAAACATTTGGATGGCTGCAATGCATCTGTAAAGTGGGACAGCTTGGAGAGGGGATGGGATCAGGTATAAACAACATCTTATATCACCAATAGTGCATGTCATTATACAGTTTATAGATACAACATAAAGGTAGTTTTATATCAGTTGATTACTTTTGTATAAATAGTACCATCAGAATAATAGTACTGTAATCAGAACGTTAATGTTTTTTTTTAAATAAATGTAGAGGCCTATTTATCAAGCCGTCAACCGCAAATACGCTGGAATTCTGCAGCATAATTGTAACAAGCATGATTCGACTGATTTATCAAAGCCTACAGACCGGCAAAAGTTAAAATCCGTGACGTAAAATACAATCCGCCGGTCTCAATCCGACTCAGATCGATGCTTACGTCATTACAGATGTTCCGACTACACATTTGGCACTATTTGAAAATTTTTCCAATTTATCAATAGTTAACCAGTACGCTTGCGGCCATTCCGGCCCAGCGTACCTGGTTTTTAATCCTCCACCCTGGATGCTGCGGATGCCATAGGAATCAATGGGATCTGAAAGCAGTGAAAGCTTATGTTCGATGCTGCCAGATATCCCATTGATTTCTATGCTAGAAAACCAGTAAAGTTTACACCTAACATAAGCCCAGAGTCTAAACACCCCTAATCTGCTGCCCCAACATCGCCACAACCTACATAATATTATTAACCCCTATTCCGCCGCTCCCGGACCCCGCCACCACTAAATAAAGTTATTAACCCCTATCCCTCCAGTCCCGGTCCCCACCACAACTAAATTAAAGTATTAACCCCTAAACCCCTGGCCTCCCACATCACTACCACTAACTAAACCTATTATCCCCTAATCCGCCAGCCCCCCACATCACCATAAATTAAATTAAGCTATTAACCCCTAAACCTAAAAAGCCGCTAACTTTACATTAAAATTACAGCATCCCAATCAGGCAATAGGATTGAGCTTGCATTCTATTGGCTGATTGGAATAGGCAATAGAATGCAAGCTCAATCCTATTGGCTGATTGCAACAGCCAATAGTATTTTTCCCCTTTAATTCCTATTGGCTGATAGAATTCTATCAGCCAATCGGAATGTAAGGGACACCATCTTGGATAACATACCTTAAAGGGAAAATTCATTCTACGTTGACCATCGGAAGAAGAGGATGCTCCGCGCCGGATGTCTTGAAGATGAATCTGGCCGGATGGATAAATATAGAAGATGCCGTCAGGATGAAGACTTCTGCTGACTTCGATGAGGACTTCGGCCCGCTTGGATGAAGACTTCTGCCGGCTTCGATAAGGACTTCTGCCGCTTGGATGAGGATGGATGTCCGGTCTTCAAAAACTGTAAGTGGATCGTCGGGGGTTAGTGTTAGGTTTATTTAAGGGTTTATTGGGTGGGTTTTATTTTTAGAGTAGGGTCTGGGCAGTAAAAGAGCTAAATGCCAATGTCCATACAAATGCCCTTTTCAGGGCAATGGGGAGCTTAGGTTTTTTAGATAGGGTTTTTATTTGGGGGGTTGGTTGTGTGGGTGGTGGGTTTTACTGTTGGTGGGTGTTTATATTTTTTTTAACAGGTTAAAGAGCTGATATCTTTTGGGGCAATGCCCAGCAAAAGGCCCTTTTAAGGGCCATTGGTAGTTTATTGTAGGCTAGGGTTTTTTTTTATTTTGGGGGGTCTTTTTATTTTGATTAGGTGTATTTCATTTTTATTTTTGATACTGTGGTTTGTTTGTTTTACGTGTTACGGCTAGATTACGAGTCTTGCGTTAGGGTTAAAAAGCAGTGTTGAGAGGTCCCAAAGCTGCTTTTTAACACCCGCTGGTATTACGAGTCTTGCAGGTACAGGTGTACCGCTCACTTTTTTGGCGCGACTCTAACATACCGCAAATCCACTTACGTCAATTGCGTATCCTATATTTTCAATGGGATTTTCCTAACGCCGGTATTACGAGTCTTCCTAAAAGTGAGTGGTACAGCCTCTCCTGTCAAGCCTGGTACCGCATTTAAAATTCAGTAGTTAAGAGTTTTATGGGCTAATGCCGTAACATAAAACTCTTAACTAAAGTGCTAAAAAGTACACTAACACCCATAAACTACCTATTAACCCCTAAACCGTGGTCCCCCCACATCGCAAACACTATAATACATTTTTTAAACCCCTAATCTGCCGAACCGGAGATCGCCGCCACTATAATAAATATATTAACCCCTAAACTGCCATACTCCCGCATCGCAAACACTAGTTAAATTTTATTAACCCATAATCTGCCGTTCCTTACATCGCCGCCACCTACCTACATTTATTAACCACTAATCTGCCGCCCCCAACATCGCCACAACTATATTAAATGTATTAACCCCTAAATCTAACCCTAACCCTAACCCCATTACTATCATTAACTAAATTAATCCTATTTAAAACTAAATACTTACCTATAAAATAAACCCTAAGATAGCTACAATATAACTAATAGTTAAAGGGACAGTCTACACCAGAATTTTTATTGTTTTAAAATATAGATAATCCCTTTATTACCCATTTCCCAGTTTTGCATAACCAACACAGTTATTATAATATACTTTTAACCTCTGTGATTATCTTGTATCTAAGCCTCTGCAAACTGCCCCTTTTTTCAGTTCTTTTGACAGACTTGCAGTCTAGCCAATCAGTGCCTGCTCCCAGATTACTTCACGTGCACGAGCACAGTGTTATCTATATGAAATATGTGAACTAACACCCTCTAGTGGTGAAAAACTGTTAAAATGCAATCTGAAAGAGGTGGGCTTCAAGGTCTAAGAAATTAGCATATGAACCTCCTAGGTTAAGCTTTCAACTAAGAATACCAAAAGAACAAAGCAAAATTGGTGATACAAGTAAATTGGAAAATTGTTTAAAATTACTTGCTCTATCTGAATCATGAAAGTTTATTTTGGCCTAGACTGTCCCTTTAAATTGTAGCTAGTTTAGAGTTTATTTTTATTTTACAGGCAACTTTGTATTTAAACTAGGTACAATAGTTATTAAATAGTTATTAACTATTTAATAGCTACCTAGTTAAAATAAAGACAAATATACCTGTAAAATAAAACCTAACCTAAGTTACAATTACACCTAACACTACAATTAAATTAATTCCCTAAACTAACTACAATTAAATACAATTAAATACAATTATCTAAAGTACGAAAAAAACAAACACTAAATTACAGAAAAATAATAAAATAATTACAAGTTTTTTAAACTAATTACACCTAATCTAATCCCCCTAATAAAATAAAAAAGCCCCACAAAAAAATAAAAATCCCTACCCTATACTAAATTACAAATAGCCCTTAAAAGGGCCTTTTGCAGGGCATTGCCCCAAAGTAATCAGCTCTTTTACATGTAAAAAAAAAGTACAATACCCCCCCAACATTAAAACCCACCACCCACACACCCAACCCTACTCTAAAACCCACCCAATACCCCCTTAATAAAACCTAACACTAACCCCTTGAAGATCACCCTACCTTGAGAAGTCTTCACCCAACCGGGCCGAAGTCCTCAACGAAGCCGGTTGAAGTGGTCTTCCAGACGGGCAGAAGTCTTCATCCAAGCTGACAAGAAGAGGTCCTCCAGACGGGTAGACGTCTTCATCCAGGCGGCATCTTCTATCTTCATCCATCCGGCGCGGAGCAAGTCCATCTTCAAGATATCCGACGTGGAGCATCCTCTTCCAACGAAGTCCAACTGAAGAATGAAGGTTCCTTTGAATGACGTCATCCAGGATGGTGTCCCTTCGATTCCGATTGGCTGATATAATTCTATCAGCCAATCGGAATTAAAGTAGAAAAAATCCTATTGGCTGATGCAATCAGTCAATAGGATTGAAGTTCAATCCTATTGGCTGATCCAATCAGTCAATAGGATTGAACTGGCATTCTATTGGCTGATTGGATCAGCCAATAGAATGCGAGCTCAATCCTATTGGCTGATTGCATCAGCCAATAGGATTTTTTCTACCTTAATTCGGATTGGCTGATACAATTCTATCAGCCAGTCGGAATTGAAGGGACGCCATCTTGAATGACATCATTTAAAGGAACCTTCATTCTTCAGTTGGACTTTGTTGGAAGAGGATGCTCCATGTCGGATGTCTTGAAGATGGACCCGCTCCGCGCTGGATGGATGAAGATAGAAGATGCCGTCTGGATGAAGACTTCTGCCCATCTGGAGGACCTCTTCTTCCCGGCTTGGATGAAGACTTCTGCCCGTCTGGAGGACCACTTCGCCCGGCTTCATTGAGGACTTCGGCCCGGTTGGGTGAAGACTTCTCAAGGTAGGGTGATCTTCAAGGGGTTAGTGTTAGGTTTTATTAAGGGGGTGTTGTGTGGGTTTTAGAGTAGGGTTGGGTGTGTGGGTGGTGGGTTTTAATGTAAATTTGACTTTATTTTAACTAGGTAGCTATTAAATAGTTAATAACTATTTAATAACTATTGTACCTAGTTAAAATAAATACAAAGTTGCTTGTAAACTAAAAATTAACCCTAAGCTAGCTACAATGTAACTATTAGTTATATTGTAGCTATCTTAGAGCTTATTTTATAGGTAAGTATTTAGTTTTAAATAGGATTAATTTAGTTAATTGTAGTAATTGTATTTAGATTTATGTAAATTATATTTAAGTTAGGGGGTTAGGGTTAGACTTAGTTTTAGGGGTTAATAACTTTAATATAGTGGCGGCGACGTTGGGGACAGCAGATTAGGGGTTAATAATTGTAGGTAGGTTGCGGCGACATTGGGGACGGAAGATTAGGGGTTAATAAATATAATGTAGGTGTCTGCGATGTTGGGGGTCAGCAGATTAGGGGTTCATAACTATAATGTAGGTTGCGGCGGTGTCCGGAGCGGCAGATTAGGGGTTAATAATATAATGCAGGTGGCGGCAATGTCGGGGACGGTGGATTAGGGGTTAATAAGTGTAAGATTAGGGGTGTTTAGACTCGGGGTTCATGTTAGGGTGTTAGGTGTGGACATAAAATGTATTTCCCCATAGGAATCAATCGGGCTGCGTTAGGAGCTGAACTCTGCTTTTTTGCAGGTGTTAGGTTTTTTTTCAGCCAGCTCTGCCCTATTGATACCTATGGGAAATTGTGCACGAGCACGTTTTGCCAGCTCACCGCTACCGTAAGCAGCGTTGGTATTGAGGTGAGATGTGGAGCAACATTTTGCTCTCCGCTCACTTTTCTGCGGCTAACGCCGGGTTTAAAAAAAAACATAATACCAGCGTTGTATGTAAGTGAGCTGTGAGGGAAAACTACTCATTAGCCCCGCACAGCTTTACCGACAAAACTTGTAATCTAGCCGATAGTGTTTTATTTTTTTTGTAAATTAGTGTTTTTTATTTTTTGTAACAGCATTTATTTTTTTGCAATTTAGTAATTTTTTTTTGTTTGTTTCAAAATTGTTTTATTGAAGGTTTTTGTATAAGTAAACAAACAATCATTGAACATAGATGTATACAAGGGGTAAATCAGTGAAAGAGAATAAACAAATACAGGTGTATACAATGTATCACATTATTGAATATATTTGCATAGATACTTTTCGTTGTATCCAAACATTTATCAAACACTGATGATATGTCACATTATCAATAAAATCCTGTAATGTATCCAATAGGAGAATGTCTATTATGAACCTGGTAATATTAAACATAATTACATATAACATTCTCAATTTGTATTATATTCTCAATTTATATGGTAGCCAATCCATTGGAAGTCTATTCGTGGATCATAGGGTAAGAAGTGTGGAAAGGCTAGGGCGAAAATAAGGAAGAAAAGGTATCAAAGAGGTGGGGAAGAAAGATGAGGAGGGAAGAGAAAAAGAAAAATATATACAGTATATATATAAATTTATAATGAGGGCCCTCCCTTCCATTTACTAGAAAAAATAGTGGGGGAGTCTCATTATTTATGGAGCCAGGCATCCCATATTAGCCAGTAGGTGTCCATTTGGTCAATTGAATTAAAAAAGCGTCTCTCTATGTTAGCCATGTAATCTACTACCGAAATTATTTCTGACTGGCATGGGGGTTCAAGGGCTTTCCACGCCCGTGCGATGCACAGCTTAGTTGCCGTGAATATTTATATCAGCAATCTCCTTGACATCAGCAGCGTTTCATTTGTCATTATATGTAATAGAGCATTGGCAGATGATATCGTAGCTGCACGTTTTAAGGAATTCCATAGATTCCCAATCTCCCCCCACAATGAGGAGAGTTTTGAATTTAGTAATTTTTAATAGTAGATTTAAATAATTTGAGCAGGGTTAGGTTTTTAAATATGTAATATAGTTAATTTAATTGGTAGTTTAATGTAATTTTAGTATAATAGTTAGGGTAGGTTAATTAATAGTTTAATATAGTTTAACATAATTTTAGTATAATAGTTAGGGTAGGTTAATTATTAGTTTAATATAGTTTAATGTAATTCTAAAGGTAAGTTTTAATTTATTATAAGATAGAGATGAGGTAATTTTAATGTAAAGTTAGTGGGTTGTTAGGTTTAGGGGTTAATAGCTTAATTTAGTTTATCGATGTGGGGGGCTGGCGGTTTAGGGGTTAATAGGTTTAGTAAGTGGTAGTGATGTGGGAGGCCAGGGGTTTAGGGGTTAATACATTTATTTAGTGGCGGTGGGGTCCAGGAGCGGCAAGATAGGGGTTAATACATTTATTTAGTTGCGGCGTGGTCTGGGAGCGGCGGGATAGGGGTTAATAGCTTTATTGAAGTTGTGGTGTGGGGTCTGGGAGTGGCTGAATAGGGGTTAATACATTTATTTAGTTGTGGTGGGGTCCGGGAGCGGCGGGATAGGGGGTAAACATTTTAGTATAGTGGTGGTGTTTAGTGACAGGGTATAAATAAAGTTGGTAAAAAGCCGAATAGCAGCGAGATCGATGACTGTTATTTAACAACAGTCCGCTGCTCATTGCCCCGTACTTGGTGCGCGGCTTTTTGCCGGCTTTTTTTATAAATATGGAGATTGTATTCAGGTCCGCGGCGAGATGTTAGGCGAGCGTATAGGTGCTGGTGAATGCAGCATAGTTGACGGCTTGATAAATAGACCTCATAGACTAGCATTTTTATTTTTGAAAACAAAAGAACAAACCAAAGATGAGGTCAGAGAAGATTGCGACCTACTGGTGGTGAAAAATGTTAATTTATAATATATATATTTTTAATTAATAAAAAAAGTCTGGATTTTGGAATAATTTTGGATTTTGAAATTCTGGGTTTTGGGATTTATACCTGTATATCTGATTGTGACTGTAGTGCAAACAAGAACATATGATAAAACAAACAACAAACTGCCAAGTCCCAGAGTATTGTGACACCTGCACAGTAACTGCTCAGCAACTCACTTCTCCATATGGAGAGCAGACTGGTCACATGATACCACAAGCACAAAACTATTTATATCAGCAGCCATTTTGTCAGCTGCTCACCACTGCTAAGTAGAAATATTATTCTTATCAGTACAGCAATGTTGTACATTATGTTTTGTCTAGGGGTCTTTATGTAGATCTGTCACAGGTCTCTGTAGTTATAGTTTAGATTGGGAACAGAAAGAGGATAATAAATATTTAAGACAATGCTCATTTCTTTTGGTTTTTTTTAGAATGAAACATCTATATTATCATAAAAATACAAACTTTTTTGTGAGGGTGTGGGGATTATATGTATTTCTTTAAAACTTCTTTTCTTTTCTCTTCACTGTTTAAATTATTTATTTGAGCATCCATAAATAAAACATTTTTTTTCCCATAAAAATGTGTATTTACTAAGGGCCAGATTACAAGTGGAGCGGTATTTAACGCTCCCACTAGCGCTCTAACTCAGGTAGAAGTAAGCTTTTTGCACGTGTCGGGTAGCGTTTGTATTACAAGTTAAAAGCAAACTGTGTTTGCACAAACGCTAACCTGATGCACGCAAAAAGCTGAACTTAGGATATCGCACACGCGTTAACGTACTCCCCAATAGAAATCAATGGTCAAAAAAAGTGGAACAAAAACCTACCACCCTACTTGCGCGCAAACCGAATAGCATATTCTCAAGTGCGCTACATGAAAATTTTCCATTCCAATGTCCTTCACATAGCAGAGATATGTTCTATTTTTTCAAAAATACATATTTCTACATATTTCTGATGTATTTAGGTACAATATATATATATATATATATATATATACACGTGGTTATATATAGGTTTAGATACTTACAGATATATTTATAAATATATAGCAATATCTGTTTAAAAATACATAGAACATATTCTGCTATGTGCAGTACATTGGAATGTCAAATATTTACAATAAATACACAGTATAGCACTTTATTAAATACTAGGCGATAAGCTTGCCCAGAGGGCAGTCTATTTAAAAAAAAAACTACAACCCCCAAAGCTAAAATTACAAAAAAAAAATAATGTAAAATTACAGAAAAAAATAAACAAAGCTATCCAAAATAAAAAATGTAAAATTACAGAAAAAAATAAACAAAGTTATCCAAAATAAAAAATTTAAACGTAAACTAATACCCCTATAAAAATAAAAAATCCCCCCAAAATAAACCCCCCTAAACAAATACTAAATTATCAATAGCCCTTAAAAGGGCTTTTGTAGGGCTTTACCCTAAGTTAAACAGCTCTTTTACCTAAACAAATTACCAATTACCCCCTAACAGTAAAAACCCCCCCACCCACCAAACCCCCTAAAAAAAATGACCGCCTTCGCTCCAGATGAAGATAGAAGGTGATGGAACCGTATGGAAGAAGACCTTCTCTGCCGGACTTCAGGAACAGTAAGTACCTATTTGGGGATTAGGTTTAGGTTTTTTATTTTTATTTTTTGTGTTTATTTTTTTTTTTGGCTTGAAAAAGAGATTACCCTTTTAAGGGCAGTAAAAGAGCTGAATGCCCTTTTAAGGGCAATGCCCATACAAATGCCCCTTTAGGGGCAATGGATAGTTTAGTTTTTTTTTAGTGTTTTTTTATTTTATTTTGGGGGTTTGGTGGGTACTGTTACTCTGTTTACTGCTTTTTAGAGGTAAAAGAGCTGTTTAACTCAGGGCAATGCCCTAGAAAAGACCCTTAAGGGCTATTGGTAGCTTAGTATAGGGGTTGTTTTTTTTGGGGGGGGGGAATTTTTGTTTTTACAGGGATTAGGTATAATTTTTTTTATTTTTGATAATTTTGTTTATTTTTTTCTGTTATGTTAGACTTTTTTATTTTTTGTAATAATAGGTTAATTAGGTTAATTAGGTTTCTTGCGATGTGGGTGGTTGACAGTTAAGGGGTTAATATTTTAATTATGTTATATGCGGATTACAGGTTAATTACTTTATTGTTATGCGATGTGGGGGTTGACGGTTTAGGTGTGTGTTAATACTTTGTGCGGCAGTTTTTTTTTGTTATACTTCGTGCTGGCAGTTACGTGTTTTTTTTTTCTTTTTAAGGCTTCAGGTTTGCCTACGCTGCATCCAGGTGTATTCCGAAAATGGCATTTTTGGAATCCAACGGGATGCAGCATAAACTGCATCCAGGTGGATTATTTTGGCTGCACGTGCAGCCAACATTCTTTTGGCTGCCTCACGCAAGTAGGGGGCGATGAGCAGTGGACTCTTGTTAACTAACAGTCATCAATCTCGCTGCTCTTCGGCTTTTTCCCAGCTTTATTTGTATACTGTCACTAAACACTGCCACTATACTAAACTGTTTAACCCCTATACCGCCGCTCCCGGACCCTGCCACAACTAAATAAAGTTATTATCCCCTATCCTGCCGCTCCTGGAGCCCACCGCCATTCTAATAAACTTTTTAACCCTATTCCTCTGCTCCCGGAGCCCACCACCACCTACATTATACTTATTAACCCCTAATCTGCCGCCCCCTACACCGCCGCCACCTACAGTACATAAAGTTATTAACCCCTATCCTGCCGCTCCCGGAGCCCACCACAACTAAATAAATGTATTAACTCCTAAACCGCCAGACCCCACATCACCATAAACTAAATTAACCTATTAACCCCTAAACCTAACAACCCGCTAACTTTATATTAAATATTAACTCATCCCTATCTTATAATAAATTTAAACTTACCTTTAGATTTAAATTAAACTATATTAATCTAATAATTAACCTATTCTAACTATTTTAATAAAATTACATTAAACTATATTAAACTAATAATTAACCTACCCTAACTATTATAATAAAATTACATTAAACTATCTTAAATTAATAATTAATCTAACCTAACTTTTATACTAAAATGACATAAAACTACAAATTAAAATAACTATATTATATATTTCAACACCTAACCCTACTAAAATAATTTAAATCTACAGTAAAAATTACTAAGTTACCAAAAACTAACAACTAAGTTACAAAAAATAACAAACACTAAGTTACACAAAACGATAAACACTAAGTTACAAAAAATAAAAAAGAAATTATCAAAGCTTTAAACTAATTACACCTAATCTAAGGGCCCTATGAAAATAACCCCCCCCCCCCAAAAATAGAAAAAAACATAGCCTACAATAAACTACAAATAGCCCTTAAAAGGGCCTTTTGCGGGGCATTGCCCCAAAGTAATCAGCTCTTTTACCTGTAAAAAAAAATACAAATACCCCCCCAACAGTAAAACCCACCACCCACACAACCAACCCCCCAAATAAAAAGCTAACTAAAAAAAACCTAAGCTCCTCATTGCCCTGAAAAGGGCATTTGTATGGGCATTGCCCTTAAAAAGGGCATTTAGCTCTATTGCAGCCCAAGTCCTAATCTAAAACTAAAACCCACCCAATAAACCCTTAAAATAATCCTAACATTAACCCCAGAAGATTTACTTACAGATTTGAAGATCCGACATCCATCCTCCAAAAAGCGGCCGAAGTCTTCATCCAAGCCCGCAGAAGTCTTCATCCAGATGGCATCTCAGATCTGCTATCTTCATCCATCCAGCACGGAGTGGCTCCATCTTCAAGACATCCGACGCAGAGCATCCTCTTCTTTCCGATGACTACCGATGAATGAAGGTTCCTTTAAATGACGTCATCCAAGATGGTGTCCCTTATATTCCGATTGGCTGATAGAATTCTATCAGCCAATCGGAATTAAGGTAAATAAAATCCTATTGGCTGTTGAAATCAGCCAATAGGATTGAGCTTTCATCCTATTGGCTGATCCAATCAGCCAATAGGAAAGAGCTCCCATTCTATTGGCTGATTGGATGAGCCTATAGGATGAAAGGTCATTCCTATTGGCTGATTGCAACAGCCAATAGGATTTTTTCAACCTTAATTCCAATTGGTTGATAGAATTCTATCAGACAATCGGAATCTAAGGAACGCCATCTTGGATGAAGTCATTCAAAGGAACCTTCATTTGTCGGTAGTCATCAGAAAGAAGAGGATGCTCAGTGTCGGATGTCTTGAAGATGGAGCCGCTCCACGCCGGATGGATGAAGATAGAAGATGCTGTCTGGATGAAGACTTCTGTGGGCTTGGATGAAGACTTCGGCCGTTTCATTGAGGACTTCTCCCGGCTTCTTGGAGGATGGATGCTATTTGTAGTTTATTATAGGCTAGGGTTTTTTTATTTTGGGGGGGCTTTTTTATTTTCTTCGGGCCCTTAGATTTGGTGTAATTAGTTTAAAGCTTTGATAATTTCTTTTTTATTTTTTGCAACTTAGTGTTTATTTTTTGTGTGTAACTTAGTGTTCGTTATTTTTTGTAACTTAGTTGTTAGTTTTTGGTAACTTAGTAATTTTTTAGTGTAGACTTAAATTATTTGAGTAGGGTTAGGTGTTTAAATATATAATATAGTTATTTTAATTTGTAGTTTTATGTAATTTTAGTATAAAAGTTAGGTTAGATTAATTTTTATTTTAATATAGTTTAATGTAATTTTAGTTTAAACGTTAGGTTGGATTAATTATTTATTTAATATTGTTTAATGTAATTTTATTATAATAGTTAGGGTAGGTTAATTATTCATTTAATATAGTTTAATGCAATTTTGTTATAATAGTTAGAATAGGTTAATTAGTAGTTTAATATAGTTGAATTTAATTCTAAAGGTAAGTTTAAATTTATTATAAGATAGGGATGAGTTAATATATATATTTTTTATACATATATTTTTATTAGTAATCCAAAAAGGGTACATAAATAAAAAAAGGAAGAGGGGAAGGAGCAATCAGAGCAGAAATACAACACAAATTTACATATTAGGGAATTATATATACACATTTTAAGCTTCTTGAAATAATAAATAAATAGATTCCCTTCTACGATATAAACCGACCGGTTTAAAATAAACTCACAGCAGGATAGCACATCCCTTCTTCTACATATAATATAACAGTTAGATTCTCCCTAAATGGATACTGTTTTTTGCAGCACAAGGCAAGAACATAAGAAAAAAATAAAATAAAATAAGACAACAAGAAAAAAAAAAAAGGGAAGAAAAAATGTATATGAATATATTGCCCTCAGCCTTCTCTTCTTCTTAGCTTAGTCTACCTGAGGTAGTTCATTTCTTAGTATGGCATTCATAACATACTCTGTGGATCTGAGTGGGTACATAATTTTCTTTTGCAAATCCGTTGGCCGTGAATATATAAATATTTCCCATTTTTTAAAGAATCTTTCAACGTCATTGGCTTTATCTTTTCCTATCATACATTGCTCTACCGTCATTTGTTTAAAAATTTGGTTATTTACTTCAGCTATAGTAGGCAATTTCCTTGAGATCCAAGTTTTCAGCAATAGAAACCTAGCCACACCAATAACCATTTCAATGTATTCCTTATTATTAACCGTTTATTTATCCGGGGGAAATAGAAAAAATACTAGATCTCGATGTATTTTCATCTCTGTTTTTAATATCCTAGACAGCCAGAAGTTTATTTTAGTCCAATATTGTCTCACTAGTGTACACTCCCAGAAATAGTGCACAATGTCAGCCCCTCTACTACTACATTTGGTGCATTTATCTTGATTCTTGAGTCTTACTATTCCATCTTGCCATAGCAGCGGGAGTAAGATATGTTTGGTTTAATATATTAATATGAGCTTCTCTAAAATTAGTGGAAGTAAAGATCTTATTAATTCTAGTGATACTATTCTGTACATATTCCTCATTACAGCCTGTTACTCCCTTTAGATGACATTTTTTAACAATCAATTGTAGGTTTAAATTGCCCTCCTGTGATTCCTTATACCATTTTCCATCTTACATAGTTCCAGATTATGAGTAAGTAAAGGCCAGACCCAGTCTTTGTTTTGAGTTTGAAGTAGTTTATTAACGAGATTTCTTAATTGTAAGTAGGCAAAGAAATCTTTGCTAGGGAGATCAAATTCACGTCTTAATTCTTCAAAGATTTTAACCTGAGCTAGGTCTGGCGTAAAATTAATCATTTGACTAACATATATCAAACCCTTTCTTTTCCATCTATGGAATACTGCAGATTTTAATGCTTCGGGAAATGGGGGATAACCAGTTATTGTTAAAAAATTAGACACTGTAAAGTTAACTTTAAGTTTCTTACAGTATTGTTGCCATGCTTTTATAATACAAATAATTGAGCTGAGCCTTTTAATCTTCTGTGGGATATCTTTAATTTGCATGTGTAGTATCGCTTTTAAGCTATAGAGCTTCGCAATCTCTTCTTCTAATAATTTATCTGTATAATATTCTTTATCTATCAGCCATTCAGCCGCTATTTTAACCAGACATGCAAGGTTATATTTTCCAATGTCCGGTAGTGCAAACCCCCCATGTTCTTTTGAGTATGATAGTATTTTTAGTGAGATTTTTCTTCTTTTCTTTCCCCAGAGAAATTCCGTTATGTTTTTATTGAAAAGTGTAATATCTGCTTTCTTTAGTATGAGAGGTAGGTTCTGTAATTTATAAAGTATCTTTGGGAAGATGATCATTTTAATTAATCCAATATTTCCTGATAATGCTAACGGTAGATGTTTCCAAGCATTAAGCTGGTCATATACTTTCTGTAAGATTGGTGTTAAATTTAAATCATACCATCATTTTGGATTCTTACTTAGATTAATACCTAGATACCTAACTTGATCTACAACTTTGAACGGGCTGATATTCCAGTCCTTATATTTATTTAACCATAATAGCTCTGATTTATTGACAGTAACTTTGTATCCCGAAAATGAGCTATATGTTTCTATTATTTCCATCAATTTTGGGATGTTATGCTTGCTGTTTCTTAAAAAAATCAGTATATCATCTGCATATAGTAGAATTTTCTCTTCTATATTTTTACATAAGACCCCTTGCATCTCCTGATGAATTTTAATCGCCAATGGCTCGATAGATAAATTAAATAAAAAGGGAGATAAGGGGCAGCCTTGTCTAGTACCTCTTTCCAGTGTTATTTCTGTTGATTCCACCCCATTCACTGATATTATGGATACCGGGTTATTATAGATTGTTTTGATGAAATTCGTGAATGGTCCTGAAAAACCAAATTTAGAGAGAGACATGAAGAGGTGATCCCATTGCACTGCGTCAAAAGCTTTTTCAGCATCTAAAGCTATTATAGCTGCATCATCATTTAATCTATACAATTTCTCAGGTTGACTCAATATTTCTTTAAAATATTCAATGATAATGCATGTTTTTCGAATATTTACTACAGAACTTCTACCATTCATAAAACCCACCTGGTTGGGGTGTATAATATTACCTATAATATGTTTTAATCTTTCTGCAACTATAGTAGCTAAAATCTTATAATCTACGTTAAGTAGAGAGATTGGCCTATATGCATCTACCCTCTCAGGATCCCTTCCTTTTTTAAAGATCATAATTGTAACTGCTTTGGTGAAATTCCTTGACATTGCACCATTCTCCATATAATAATAGTTAAATAATCTAGTTAAATATGGTACAATTTCTTTATTTAGTATTTTATAAAATTCAGCTGGGAGCTGGTCCGGTCCAGGGGCTTTATTTGAGTTAATTTTATTTATTGTTCTTTCTACTTCCTCTTCTGTGATTGGTAGATTAATTTTTTCGTTTTCATCTACTGACAAGTTGGGTGTCACAATAGTTTCCCAAAATGATCCCTTCTTAACAGTGTCTATCTCACATGCACTATAGAATTTTTTATATATTTGATAAAAGATCTCATTAATCTCTGTTGCATTGTCTAGGAGTGTATCAGCTACTCTTATTGTAGGTATTATATTATTTTTCTTTTCAGACTTTACTAAGCTAGCAAGATAGCTACCTGTTTTATTCCCAAATTTCATATAATTTGCCTTCTTCTTGAGATCTTCTCTTGTGGCTTCTCGTAAGAAAAATAAATCTCTCTCACGTTTCGCCTGGATGTACTTAGACCAGTTTTTCTTTGAAGCGCATTGAAGGTATCTATTAAACAAATTAGTTAATTGATTAGTCAGTTGTTTCTCTCTCTCCTTTCTTTTTTTCCTAAATGTAGCCATGAAACTTATTATTTCTCCCCTCATCACAGCTTTTGTAGTTTCCCAAAGAATTTCTAACCTATCTTCATATTCTCTATTTAAATTAAGGAAGATATGCCATTTTTCTTTTAGCATAGATATAAAAGATGCATTTGTTAGCATATATTTGGGAAAGTAGAAAGAGTTTCTTTTGTGTCTATTATTTTTTTAATCATTTAAAAAAAAATTCTAGTGTAATGGGGGCATGATCAGAGATTGCAAAATCCTTTATATCAGCTTTAGATTCTCTCTTAAGAATAGAATCGGATACTAAAAAATAGTCAATCCTTGAAATTGATGATAATGATTTAGACAAACATGTAAATCTTTTAACATCCGGATACTGTAATCGCCAAATATCAGATAGTTTAAGTGTTTTTTTAATGTATATAACATTTTCATTTCCTTGGCTATTCTATAGTCCTTCTCTCTGCCCTTTGTACTTTTCCTATCTATTGGAAATTTAGGCGTTAAATTAAAGTCTCCAGCTATTATTAAATTTGTCTCTGTATAATTCAGTAATAGTACCTGTAATTTCCCCCAAAATTCCATATCTAAATTATTTGGCCCATATACATTACATAATGTGTATATCTTCTTCCTAATTTCTATTTGAGTTATAAGATATTGTGCATTTTCATCTAATTTAACATCTAAAATCTTATAATCCAGACTTTTACTTAACAAAATGGCAACTCCTTTTTTCCTTTCAGTGCAGGGTGTGGCCAGTATTTCTTTTACCCAATTAACTTTCAATTTAACTAATTCTGCTGCGGACAATCGAACCTCTTGCAGAAATGCAATATCAGTATTACGTTTTATTAGATACTTAAGAATTGTCTTTGTTTTGATTGGTGAAACAATTCCCCCAACATTCCACGACGTAAGATGCAATAAATGCTTCAGACCTGTAGCCATTTTATTATTCTAGATATTCATTGGTGGTCTAACCACCTTTATTTCTCCCATTATTAGCCTACATATGAAGAGAGGGCTGTGGGCAAAAAAAGATAAAGAGGAGAAAGAAATAATAAAAAAAAAAGGAAGTAAAAAAACACTTAGCACCACCTGGATATATATCATCATACAACACAGAATTCTGTTTAGCTTCTTCACTATTCTGAAAAGATTTAAAGCCATCCTTATCTCTTATCTTTAATATAGCAGGGTTAACTACAAAAGCTTGTATTCCTTTTTGTATGAATTGTGAGCACAATTGAGACATCACTTTCCTTTTATTAGAGGTTTCCATAGAGAAATCCTGGAAGATGAAAATCTTCCTGTCTTCCAACATTAGAGGTTCTGAGAGTGTTTTAAAGTATTTTAAGATCTCTAATTTATCTTTATAATTTAAAAATTTAGCTATTACAGGTCTGGAGAAGAACTTTTCAGGGCGCTCTGCTGTTTCTCACTGTTTAATAGGACCTAGTCTATGGACTCTTTCAGCTATAATTTCTGGCCCATCACTTAGCATTCCTAGCCATTTTGGAATTTCCTTTGTAATTAATGTTTCTAGATCTAGTTTTACAAATTTTTCTGGTATACCTATGAATCTTAGGTTATTCCTTCTCGATCTATCTTCTGCCGAGTCAGCTCTCTCTTGTAATTTTGTAATTTGCATTGAAAGTGCCTCAATTGTATTATTCTTGATGCTCAATTGATCCTCTAATTCAGAGATTCTATTTTCTGCCTTCTCACCTACCTTACATTAAATTGTCTTACTTCATTAGAGACCACTGATAGTTCTAGTCTTAATGTATCGAACTGTGGCATCATCATAGCTGATATCTGATTTATTAACATTTGTGTGTCTATATTGACATGTGTTGAGCTCAGGCTTTCCATATTCTCTTGTGGCTGTTCAACAACATTTTTATTCCTATTTTTCTCTCTATTTTTAGCTGCCATAGTTATTGGTGATTTGTCCTTTAAATTATGGACGAATCTGTCCATTTAAATCAAGAAATTCCCGAACAAAAAAAAATAAAAAATAGGGGTGTAGTGAAGAGGTAAAGAAAAAAAGAAAAGGGGAAAGAATTCCCAGAAAAATTGATAAGTGAAAAATATGATGAGTTAATATTTAATATAAAGTTAGCGGGCTGTTAGGTTTAGGGGTTAATAGGTTAATTTAGTTTATGGTGATATGGGGGGCTGGCGGTTTAGGGGTTAATACATTTATTTAGTTGCGGTGGGCTCCTGGAGCGGCAGGATAGGGGTTAATAACTTAATGTAGGTGGCGGCGGTGTAGGTGGCGTTAGGGGTGTTTAAACTCGGGGTACATGTTAGGGTGTTAGATGTAAACGTTACTTTATTTTCCCATAGGAATCAATGGGATATATCGGGCAGCAGCAAACATGAGCTTTCGCTGTTTTCAGACTCCCATTGATTCCTGTGGCATCCGCCGCCTCCAGGGCGGCGGATTGAAAACCGGGTACGCTGGGCCGGAATAGTGGCGAGCGTACCTGGTAGAAATTTGTTAACTAGCAAAAGTAGTCAGATAGTGCCGAATATGTATTCAGAACATCTGTAATGACGTAAGCATCGATCTGTGTCGGACTGAGACCGATGGATCGTATGTTACGTCACAGATTTCTGATTTTGCAGGTCTGTAGGCTTTGAAAATTAGGCGAATCAGGCTCGCCACAATTACGCTGCGAAATTCCAGCGTATTTGTGGTTGACGGCTTGATAAATAGAGGCCCTCATGATTTTGATCCCTTATAACTTTTTTTTGTGCAATTGTTTTAAAAAATAATTTTGATTTTTTTGTTTTGCAAAACAGTTAACCAGAGCTCTGAGGACGCACTATTCCGACGTGCGTTAACTAAGCGATCACCTTTACTTTCAACTTGTAATACAAGCAATAAATCAGTGCAAACCCCTTCTCGCTCGCGTGTAACTATCAGTGCTCTACTCGTCATCTGGCCCTAAAAATGTAAACCATAATTTTCAAAGGAAATAATTTAAAATGAAAATAATCAAAACAAGGGATACATTTAAATTTGTAACTTATAGTACTGCAATCTGATAAAGTTGCTAAGTGTAAGAGTTGCTTTCCTAGGTGCTTAAAGAGACATTCCGGTCAAAATTTAAATGCACGTAGATGAATTACATCTTTGTATAGAAACATATTTGCAATATACCTATATTAGCAAAACTGCCTACAGTAAACGTTATCACTGCTTTAAAGTTAACAATTTTCTCTTCACGTGTATGTTTACTACAGCTGGATATTATAACTGCATCAGCATTTTAAATACTACAGCTGCTTAGAGTGTCAGTGGGGTTTGTATCATGTTAGCAATTAACAAATTGAGTAATTACCAGATGGTACAAGCACTTTAAGCTCTCTGAGCAAGTGCTGTATTGAAAATGCTGGTGCATGTTGCATACTTAAATACACTTTTGAAACAGCAATAGCTTTTATAAGAAGCATTTTTGCTAATACATGTATATTACAAAACTCCTCTCTTGTTACCTCCTCACATTCCCGTCTACAAGACTTCTCCAGACTGGCCCCTATTTTATGGAACTCTCTGCCTCACCCTACACGACTCTCCCCTAGTTTTTAAACTTTCAAGCGCAGTCACCAAATATTCAGGAAAGCAAATTTTCCTAAATATTCAGAAATAAAATTTGTCTGAAACGAAAATTTCTTGTCTGCACATATCTAGTGCCTACATTACTGTATATGAAGAACAGGCACTTACATTACAACACACCACTCAATAAAATAGTCGTTATAAAAATTGTATTGCAAGTACAAATAAAAAAATATAATTAAAGCGGGCATTAAAATATAAGATAAATCACACTTTGCAGGAAAAAAAATATTTAGGGCAAGATTACGAGTGGCACGCTATCGTTTGCATGCGAGTAATATTGGGTGTCTATGTTTGTTTACAAGTTGAAAGTAAATGTAAACACGTGAGCACAATCGTGATTTACGCGAGAATAATTACAGCAATGTCAGAGCTCTGGTTAATTGATTTGCAAAACTAAAAGGTGTCACAAAATACATAAAAATACATTACACATTACAGTTACACTCATAATAACACCATCTAATTTTTTTTTTATAAAAACCCAATATATTACACAAAAAAGTTATAAAGGCTCAAAGATATGAGATCTCAGGGGTTAGAAAAAAAGGGCAGGCAAAGGGATCTAACATAGACATATTTATTTGTGTATATATGTATTTACAGACATATATACACATTTAAGTACATAGATACTTCACAGAAGAATCAAGTCATTAGATCAGCAACAGCTCGCTAGCTCTCTCGAACCTCTTCTCTCTTCCATTCCCTCCTTTTCCTGTCCTGATGAATCCATCTGCCACTATAACGCCACCCTTACATTGGTCCTTGATAACCTGGCCCCACCTACCATAGCTCGGAAAGCATACACTCATCCTCAGCCCTGGCATACTCCTCTGACACGGTACCTACGCAGATGTTCCTGTACTGCTGAGCAACACTGGTGGAAATCTCAGAGTTCTGCTGACTTTCTTCACTATAAATTCATCTTGAACTCTTACTATTCTGGCCTTAATCTATATAAGCAACATTACTTCTCTACTCTTATCTCTACTCTTTCTTCAAACCCAAAACGTCTGTTCTCCACATTCAATACTCTTCTCCGCCCACCCCCACCTCCCACCACAACTTTTCTCTCAGCCCAAGATTTTGCCTGCTACTTCAACAACAAAATCGACTCCATCAGAACTGAAATCAGCTCTCAACATACTGCCGGTCTCCCACCCCCTCAAAAGCTTACAATCATCCAAAACCCACATAGCCATAAATTTAGCTCTTTTGCCCCTGTTACAGAGAATGAAGTTTCTGCCCTTATACTATCCTCTCACCTCACTACCTGTCCCCTAGACCCCATCCCCTCACAACTACTCCCCTCCCTCTCTTTTACCCTTACCCCTATACTCACACACATCTTCAATCTCTCCCTCAGCACTGGTAATAGTTCCCACATCTCTTAAACATGCATTAGTCACACCTATCCTCAAAAAACCTTCTCTCGATCCAACCTCCCCATCCAACTACCGCCCTATTTCCCTACTACCTCTGGCCTCAAAGCTTCTTGAAAAGCTAGTATATGCACGTCTATCCCATTTCCTTACATTAAACTCCCTCCTTGAATCCACTGCAATCTGGATTTCAGCCCCTTCACTCAACAGAGACAGCAATTGTTAAGGTTACCAACGACCTACTTGCAGCAAAATCAAAAGGCCACTTCTCTCTACTTATCCTCCTTGATCTGTCTGCAGCCTTTGATACTGTCGACCACCCTCTTTTGCTCCATACCCTCCAATCCTTCGGCATCTGTGACACAGCTCTCTCTTGGTTCTCTTCCTATCTGTCTAACCGTACCTTGAATGTAGCCTTCTCTGGGGTATCCTCTGCCCCATTACCTCTTTCTGTTGGGGTACCGCAAGGCTCTGTGTTTGGTTCCCTTCTCTTCTCAATCTACACGTCCTCATTAGGTTCCTTAATAAAGTCCCACGGGTTTCATTATCATTTGTATGTTGACGATACCCAAATCTACCTCTCTGCACCAGAATTATCTCCTTCCTTGCTAACCCGTGTCACTAACTGTCTCTCTCATATCTCATCTTGGATGTCCTCTCACTACCTCAAGCTAAATCTCTCCAAAACTGAGCTCCTTATTTTTCCCCTTTCTTCCAAAATCTCCACACCCCAAAGTCTCTATAACTGTTGACAACTCGATCATTACCCCAACCTCACATGCCCAATGTCTTGGGGTCACACTTGACTCATATCTTTCTTTCACTCCTCACATTCAGTTCTTGGCTAAATCCTGCCGCATCCACCTTAAAAACATTGCTAAAATTATATATTTCCTTACACAAGACACAACAAAGATTTTAATCCACTCTCTCATCCTTTCCCACCTCGTATACAATCCTTTACAATCCATAATGAATGCCTCTGCCAGGCTCATCTTCCTTGCACGTCGCTCTTCATCTGCCACACCTCTCTGACAATCCCTTCACTGGCTTCCTCTTGCCTCCAGGATTAAACAGAAAATTCTCACTCTGACACACAAAGCCCAACATTGCATTGCTCCCCCCTACATCTCAGACCTTGTCTCCAGATACTCTCCCTCCCGTCCCCTTTGCTCCGCTCATAATCTCCTATTGTCCTCCTCTCTTGTTACCTCCTTACATTCCCGTCTACAAGATTTCTCAAGACTGGCTCCAATCTTATGGAACTCTCTGCCTCACTCCACAAGAATCTCCTCTAGTTTTAAAAGCTTCAATCCTATTGGCTGATTGCATCAACCAATAGGATTTTTCCTACCTTAATTCTGGTTGGCTGATAGAATTCTATTAGCCAATCGGAATTGAAGGGACGCCATCTTGGATGACGTCATTTAAAGGAACCTTCATTCTACAGTCAACGTTGATGGAAGAGGATGCTCCGCGTCGGATGTCTTGAAGATGGACTCGCTCCGCGCCGGATGGATGAAGATAGAAGATGCCGTCTGGATGAAGACTTCTGCCCGTCTGAAGGACCACTTCTCCCGGCTTCGTTGAGGACTTTGGCCCGGTTGGGTGAAGACGTCTCAAGGTAGGGTGATCTTCAAGGGGTTAGTGTTAGGTTTTATTAAGGGGGTATTGGATGGGTTTTAGAGTAGGGTTGGGTGTGTGGGTGGTGGGTTTTAATGTTGGGGGTGGTATTGTACTTTTTTTCAGGTAAAAGAGCTGATTGCTTTGGGGCAATGCCCAGCAAAAAGCCCTTTTAAGGGCTATTTGTAATTTAGTATAGGGTAGGGCTTTTTTTTTTTTTTTTTTTTATTTTGTTAGGGGGATTAGATTAGGTGAAATTGGTTTTAAAATCTTGTAATTATTTTATTATTTTCTGTAATTTAGTGGGGGGGTTTTGTACTTTAGATAATTTTATTTATTTGTATTTAATTGTAGTTAATGTAGGTAATTAATTTAATTATAGTGTAGTGTTAGGTGTAATTGAAACTTAGGTTAGGTTTTATTTTACAGGTACTTTTGTATTTATTTTAGCTAGGTAGTTATTAAATAGTTAATAACTATTTAATAACTATTGTAGCTAGTTAAAATAAATACAAACTTGCCTGTAAAATAAAAATAAATCCTAAGATAGCTACAATGTAACTATTAGTTATATTGTAGCTATCTTAGGGTTTATTTTATAGGTAAGTATTTAGTTTTAAATAGGAATAATTTATTTTGATTTATTTAAATTATATTTAACTTAGGGGGTGTTAGGGTTAGTGTTAGACTTTGGTTTAGGGGTTAATACATTTATTAGAGTTGCAGTGGGCTCTGGGACCGGCAGTTTAGGGGTTAATACATTTATTAGAGTTGCGGTGGGCTCCGGGAGCGGCGGTTTAGGGGTTAATACATTTATTAGAGTTGCGGTGGGCTCCGGGAGCGGCAGTTTAGGGGTTAATACATTTATTAGAGTTGCGGTGGGCTCCGGGAGCGGCGGTTTAGGGGTTAATAACTTTATTTAGGTGCGGTGGGCTCCGGAAGCGGCGGTTTAGGGGTTAAACACTTTATTAGAGTTGCGGTGGTTTCTGGGAGCGGCGGTTTAGGGGTTAATAACTTTATTTAGGTGCGGTGGACTCCGGGAGTGGCGGTTTAGGGGTTAAACACTTTATTAGAGTTGCCACTGGGTCCGGGAGTGGCGGTTTAGGGGGTAAAACAGTTAGTATAGTGTGGGTGTTTAGTGACAGTATACCAAGAAAGCTGAAAAAAAGCCGAAGATCAGCGAGATCGATAACTGTTAGTTAACAATAGTGCGCTGCTCATCGCACCGTACTTGGTGCGCGGCTTTTTGACAGCTTTTTTGGTAACTTTGGAGAACGTATTCAGGTCCGCGGCAGCGATGTTAGGCGATCTTAGGGGAGCGTTTTGGTGCCGTCGAATGCAAGAAAGTCGACGCTTTGATAAGTAGATGCCTATATCTTTACCTATATACAGGGAGTGCAGAATTATTAGGCAAATAAGTATTTTGACCACATCATCCTCTTTATGCATGTTGTCTTACTCCAAGCTGTATAGGCTCGAAAGCCTACTACCAATTAAGCATATTAGGTGATGTGCATCTCTGTAATGAGAAGGGGTGTGGTCTAATGACATCAACACCCTATATCAGGTGTGCAAAATTATTAGGCAACTTCCTTTCCTTTGGTCAAAAGAAGGACTTGACAGGCTCAGAAAAGTCAAAAATAGTGAGATATCTTGAAGAGGGATGCAGCACTCTTAAAATTGCAAAGCTTCTGAAGCGTGATCATCGAACAATCAAGCGTTTCATTCAAAATAGTCAACAGGGTCGCAAGAAGCGTGTGGAAAAACCAAGGCGCAAAATAACTGCCCATGAACTGAGAAAAGTCAAGCGTGCAGCTGCCAAGATGCCACTTGCCACCAGTTTGGCCATATTTCAGAGCTGCAACATCACTGGAGTGCCCAAAAGCACAAGGTGTGCAATACTCAGAGACATGGCCAAGGTAAGAAAGGCTGAAAGACGACCACCACTGAACAAGACACACAAGCTGAAACGTCAAGACTGGGCCAAGAAATATCTCAAGACTGATTTTTCTAAGGTTTTATGGACTGATGAAATGAGAGTGAGTCTTGATGGGCCAGATGGATGGGCCCGTGGCTGGATTGGTAAAGGGCAGAGAGCTCCAGTCCGACTCAGACGCCAGCAAGGTGGAGGTGGAGTACTGGTTTGGGCTGGTATCATCAAAGATGAGCTTGTGGGGCCTTTTCGGGTTGAGGATGGAGTCAAGCTCAACTCCCAGTCCTACTGCCAGTTTCTGGAAGACACCTTCTTCAAGCAGTGGTACAGGAAGAAGTCTGCATCCTTCAATAAAAACATGATTTTCATGCAGAACAATGCTCCATCACACGCGTCCAAGTACTCCACAGCGTGGCTGGCAAGAAAGGGTATAAAAGAAGAAAATCTAATGACATGGCCTCCTTGTTCACCTGATCTGAACCCCATTGAGAACCTGTGGTCCATCATCAAATGTGAGATTTACAAGGAGGGAAAACAGTACACCTCTCTGAACAGTGTCTGGGAGGCTGTGGTTGCTGCTGCACGCAATGTTGATGGTGAACAGATCAAAACACTGACAGAATCCATGGATGGCAGGCTTTTGAGTGTCCTTGCAAAGAAAGGTGGCTATATTGGTCACTGATTTGTTTTTGTTTTGTTTTTGAATGTCAGAAATGTATATTTGTGAATGTTGAGATGTTATATTGGTTTCACTGGTAAAAATAAATAATTGAAATGGGTATATATTTGTTTTTTGTTAAGTTGCCTAATAATTATGCACAGTAATAGTCACCTGCACACACAGATATCCCCCTAAAATAGCTATAACTAAAAACAAACTAAAAACTACTTCCAAAACTATTCAGCTTTGATATTAATGAGTTTTTTGGGTTCATTGAGAACATGGTTGTTGTTCAATAATAAAATTAATCCTCAAAAATACAACTTGCCTAATAATTCTGCACTCTCTGTATAATCATGTATATATATATATATATATATATATATATATATATATATATACTGTATATATATATATATATATATATATATATTTATAGACATATACAATATACTGTATATCTTTACCTATATATAATCATGTATATATATACAGTATATAAATAGGAATAGATATATATTGTACTAAATTAGCATCAGATATATGTAGAAATATGTATTTATGAATAAAAAGAACATATTCTATTAAATATTTTCTTGTTGGGTTAGAGCACTTAAGAATAGCGTGTGAGTAGGGTGTTTGGGTTTTTTCCAATTTTTTGCTCTATTAACTTCTATGGGGGTATAGGTTATCACAAGTGTGATATTCTAAGTTCGGCTTTTTGCATGCTTTGGGTTAGCTCGCAAGCAATAACTTTTTACTTTCAAATTGTAATACGAGCGCATAAAATTTATTTCTAGAGCAGTTAACCCTCGAGCAAAAGTGCTAAAGAATGCTCCACTCATAATCTGTCACTTAATAAGCACAGTTAAAATTGTATCTAACCAGTTCAAAGCCCATGACAAGACGTTCTCGTCATGCCTGGGGTTGCTGATCAGCAGCTGTTTTTGCAAATCCCCCACACTACAGTATAGGGGGTCTATTTATGAAGCAGCAGATGCTGCTTCTGACCCACTCCGTAGAAGTTAAGAAGCAGCGGTCCTAAGACCGCTGCTCCTTAACTCATCCACCACTTCTGAGGCCGCGGACAGAAATCAACCCGATCCAATACGATCAAGTTGATTGACACCCCCTGCTAGTGGCCGAATGGCCGCAAATCTGCAGGGGGCGGCATTGCACCAGCAGGTTACAAGAACCGCTGGTGCAATGATAAATGCTGTCGGCGTATGCTATTGCCATTTATCGATGTGCGGCGGACATGATACCATACATCGTATCATGTCCATCCACACAATAGTAAATTGACCCCTAAGGATCATTGGTGGCCTAGTGGACAGCACTCCCAAGCTTTCAATGGGAAGGCCAGTGACATCACCATAAATGTATGGTGACATCAGATAGGGGTGGAGTCACTGTAGCTGCAAGGGAGCTGGATGTGGGAAGGTGATTCAATCCCCTCAATCTCAGCTCCCTTATCAACTACAGATAATCAAGACCCCTCATTTGAAAGAAAATTGCCTGCTCTTTCAAAAACACCAAGACCCCCAAAATAAAAACTAAAATAAATAGGTTTTTACTTGGAATGAGAGCTTTAGAGCCTTATAATAAAATGTCAGAAATGTTTATAGAGCAATAATATTATTTATTTTATAGCGGATAACTCCCAGCAAAAAAGTCCCTCAAAATTAGCTTAGCACAGAGGTTTTGAAAAACGCTTAACATTGAAGGGGTCAATGTTTTTTATTTAAAAGTAATTTCAAAATGCAAAGTTAGATTATATGAATTTATAAGAGGCAGCAGGATTTTAACCATTACTTTCAAAAAAGTTTAGGTCATTGTCATATTTGTCACTTTATATTTGTTTTTTCTTTTTAGGTTTAAAGTGAATGTAAACTTTGACGAATGTGTGCCCGGGTTTTAAAAATCCTATTAAAAACAGGGGTACTTCTCATTCATCAAAGTTTACTTTTCAATAGTTTGGTTAAAACACCTTTTCTTCTTGAAAGCCGGGAGCAGCGATTCCCCCGACTGCCGCACGTCTCTTTTGACGTCATAAATGAAGAATCCAGCATTGCCTCAGGAAATGTTTGCTCTGGGGGGAAAGCTGTGATTGGAGGAAGCCGGATTCTTCATTTCTGACGTAAAAAGAGACGTGCGGCAGTCGGGGGAATCGCTGCTCCAGGCTGTCAAGAAGAAAAGGTAAGTATTTTAACCAAACTGCTGAAATGTAAACTTTGATGAATGAAAGTGCCCCTGTTTTTAATAGGATTTTTAAAAACTGGGCACACATTTGTCAACGTTTACATTCACTTTAAGAAAGACAAATTAAGACAATGAGACAGAGGGGCCTATTTATGATGGTGCGAGCAGACATGATCCGATATTGCGAATAATCAATAAATGCCGACAGCATACGATCTCAACATTTATCATTGCACGAGCAGTTCTGGTGAACTGCTGGTGCAATGCCGCCCCCTGCAGATTCGCGTCCAATCGGCTGCTAGCAGGGGGTGTCGATCAACCCGATCGTATTCGATCAGGTTGACTTCTGTCCGCTGCCTCAGAGCAGTCGGACAGGTTATGGAGCAGCAGTCTTTAGACCGCTGCTTCATAACTTCTGTTTCCGGCGAGCCATACGGAGCTTGATAAATATGCCCCATTACCTCCAGAATTTGCAATAATAGTATCCTAAGCATTGCTAATATTTCTTATGGATCAACATATCATCCAAGTCTAAACATTTTTAAAACAAATTAACATCATGTTTGCTGTACTTGATTTTAATATACAAACTCCACCTACCACTCGACTTGTTTGGAGGAGCCAGTCTGGGCTTGATTGTGAAGTCGAGGCTAGTCACTGTCCTCATGTTAGTTTAAAGTACATTATTTTGAAGTTGTTATCTGATAAAGCCAATTAGGTAAAGATATTTAGCAGTGGTAGCTTTAAGAAGTTAGCGGGAGTAAAGTACACGAAAAGGGGGCAAAATATGTAATAAAAGTATACTGCAAAAATTTTTTACTAAACATTTTAATTTAAAATCTCAAGGTGTTTACTGTCCCTTTAAAGGGACAGTCTACACCAGAATTTTTATTGTTTTAAAAGATAGATAATCCCTTTATTACCCATTTCCCAGTTTTACATAACCAACACAGTTATAATAATATACTTTTTACCTCTGTGATTATCTTGTATCTAAGCCTGTGCAAACTGCCCCTTTTTTCAGTTCTTTTGACAGACTTGCAGTCTAGCCAATCAGTGCCTGCTCCCAGATTACTTCACGTGCACGAGCACAGTGTTATCTATATGAAATATGTGAACTAACACCATCTAGTGGTGAAAAACTGTTAAAATGCAATCTGAAAGAGGTGGGCTTCAAGGTCTAAGAAATTAGCATATGAACCTCCTAGGTTAAGCTTTCAACTAAGAATACCAAGAGAACAAAGCAAAATTGGTGATACAAGTAAATTGGAATATTGTTTAAAATTACATGCTCTATCTGAATCTTGAAAGTTTATTTTGGCCAAGACTGTCCCTTTAATGTATATCACATGATAAAATCCTTCATAGTGCAAGCTTTACTGTATTTTTTTTTGTGGGGCTACATTTTTCCTTATGTCTTCTGCTGAAAGGCGATTGAAAATATAATCTTTCCTTTCTACAAAATAGTTTATTTTCAGACTATCCCTGAGTGTCCTACACTTTTAGGCTTATTGAGATCATTTCTGCCATTGTTATCAACTGAAGGATTTACCACCTGGCAACTGTAAAATGGGTCATTTTAAACAAGCTGGTGGTCTTGTTCCCTACCCGGTGATCTAAACTCATAATTTTTAAGAAGCACTAAATAACAATAACATAAGTGACTCAACAAGGAGAACTGGAAGTATGATCAGAACTTTGAGATAGCCATAAAAGATTTATAGTGACTAGCATAGATTTTTTCAATTTTCCAGCGAGACATTTTTGTACACAAGATTTTTCTCGGATTAGCTAGTGTCACTTTGGTATTTTACTTGTCAATAAATACTACCTCCCAAGACGTTTTACCAAAAAGAAATAAATTCAACAGTAAAGTGATACCATCAGTGTAATATTACAATTGCAAGGCCATCCATAGTGCCATCTTATGCTAAAACTGTGTTTAAATGTCTGAACAATTGGGCGAAATATATAAAAGCTGTACATTTTTTTAACATGGAAACTTACGGCTAGATTACGAGTTTTTGTCGGTAAGGCTGTGCGGTGCTAACGAGCAGTTTATGCTCACCGCTCACCTACAAACAGTATTACAAGTTTTTTTAAACCCGGCGTTAGCCGCAAAAAAGTGAGCGGAGAACAAAATTTAGCTCCACATCTCACCTCAATACCAGCGCTGCTTACGGTAGCGGTGAGCTGGCTAAACGTGCTCGTGCACGATTTCCCCATAGGAATCAATGGGGCAGAGCTGGCTGAAAAAAACCTAACACCTGCAAAAAAGTAGCGTTCAGCTCCTAACGCAGCCCCATTGATTCCTATGGGGAAATACTTTTTTATGTCTACACCTAACACCCTAACATGAACCCCGAGTCTAAACACCCCTAATCTTACACTTATTAACCCCTAATCTACCGACCCTGACATAGCCGATACCTGCTTTATATTATTAACCCCTAATCTGCCGCTCCGGACACCGCCGCCACCTACATTATACTTATGAACCCCTAATCTGTCGCCCCCGACATCGTCGCCACCTACATTTTATTTATTAACCCCTAATCTGCCACCCCCAATGTCGCTGCAACCTAACTATATTTATTAACCCCTAATCTACGTCGCCAGCACTATAATAAAATTATTAACCCCTAAATCTAAGTCTAACCCTAAACCTAACCCCCACAACTTAAATATAATTTAAATAAATCTTAATAAAAATACTACAATTAACTAAATTACTCCTATTTAAAACTAAATACTTACCTACAAAATAAACCCTAAGATAGCTACAATAAAATTAATAATTACATTGTAGCTATTTTAGGATTTATTTTTATTTTACAGGCAAGTTTGTATTTATTTTAACTAGGTACAATAGTTATTAAATACTTATTAACTATTTAATAACTACTTAGCTAAAATAAATACAAATTTACCTGTAAAATAAACCCTAACCTAAGTTACAATTACTGCAAAAAGTATGATAGAGAAATGGCGCTAACTGAAAATCCTATGAGCCTAGTTTAAAAAATTACTCGTCCTCAGTAGTTTAAATGGAACAGTGGATATAAAAATATGAACAACTGGCGCTTGTGAGATACAGCTAGGATTTAAACTTCCATAGGTTCGTGTAATTAATAATTCCTAAAACCTATCTAGGTTGTCAAGTGAGACTAAGTAGCCGTGTTATGTTCAAATAAACAGAAAAGAAACCATAATGTATATGATCTTCTGTGAGTGATAACAAATACATATAATAGGATTAATATCAAATGAAAAAAAATGGTGTAAAAAGAGTTGATGTGAATAAATAAAGTGAAAATGGATAATTACAAAAAACAAAATATTTGTACAAAAGTCAAATTTAATAGATACCAAACCTGAATTAGAATGGTATAAGGGCAGGATAATAAATGTGTGGAATCGATAAAATATCTAATCCAAATATATAAATAACATCCTATAAAACGACAATCATATATAAAAATATTGTATAAAAATAGGGACGTCTCCCTCAATGAGATCTGCTAACAAGTGGTTTAGCCAGCTTAGGTTTGCTGATCAATATCAGTTCAATGTTGGTGGTGAGAACGCTCCCAAAACAACAAAGTTAACAGTCAAGGGTGAATGGTAAGGTACCTTACTAGTATCTGTCTGGATATGGGGGCCTCCAGGCCGATGTGTAGCTCCTTAATATTAAGCTTCTGTCTGTATGTGTCGGGGTCGTTCGTAGCATAATGCACACCGCACACCTCTGATTCTATTGGCGGGCAGATGGCACACCCCTCTTCTGATAGGCTGTAGTAATACATGCTTCGTAAGTCGTGTGTGGGGGTTCGCACAGTAGCGATGCTTGAACTTGCTTTAACTTGAAAACTTGTAACCATTAAAGGATTTGTTCAAGTTTGATGATAATTCCTGATGACTGCACGTACTTTTATTGCTGTTCAGATCCCTGGTCCACCTCCTAAGTCATAGAAACTAAAGAGTCCAAAGGAGGGGCTGGATCGCAGCTTTCAGTGGGTATCAGTCGTGAGTTTGTCCTAGTAATAGCAGTGTTGTAGCTGGAGTAAATTCTATGCATTTCACCCTCAGAGGGCTTTATCAAGATGATAACAATTACACATAACACTAAACTATAAATACATTAATTACCTAAATTAAATTAAACTAATTACAATTAAATAAAATAAACTAAAGTACAAAAAAACCCCACTAAATTACAAAAAATAATAAAATAATTACAAGAATTTTAAACTAATTACACCTAATCTAATCCCCCTAATAAAATAAAAAAGCCCCCCAAACTAAAAAAAGCCCTACCCTATTGCATCCTCTTCCAACGACATCCAACTGAAGAATGAAGGTTCCTTTAAATGACGTCATCCAAGATGGCATCCCTTGAATTCCGATTGGCTGATAGCATTCTATCAGCCAATCAGAATTAAGGTAGGAAAAATTATATTGGCTGATGCAATCAGCCATTAGGATTGAAGTTCAATCCTGTTGGCTGATCCAATCAGCCAATAGGATTGAGCTCGCATTCTATTGGCTGTTCATATCAGCCAATAGAATGCAAGCTCAATCCTATTGGCTGATTGCATCAGCCAATAGGATTGAACTTCATTCCTAATGGCTGATTGGAACAGCCAATAGAATGCGAGCTCAATCCTATTGGCTGGGGGGGGGTATTGTTTTTGGGGGGGTATTGTATTTTCTTTACAGGTAAAAGAGCTGATTACTTTGGAGCAATGCCCCGCAAACGGCCATTTTAAGAGCTATTTGTAATTTAGTATAGGGTAGGGCTTTTTTTATTTTGGGGGGCTTTTTTTATTTTATTAGGGGGATTAGATTAGGTTTAATTAGTTTAAAATTCTTGTAATTATTTTATTATTTTTTGTAATTTAGTGTTTGTTTGTTTTTTGTACTTTAGTTTATTTTATTTAATTGTAATTAGTTTAATTTAATTTAGGTAATTAATTAATTTATTTATTTATAGTGTAGTGTTAGATGTAATTGTAATTTAGGTTAGGGTTTATTTTACAGGTAAATTTGTACTTATTTTAGCTAGGTAGTTATTAAATAGTTAATCATTATTTGATAACTATTGTACCTAGTAAAAATAAATACAAAGTTGCCTGTAAAATAAAAATAAACCCTGAGATAGCTACAATGTAACTATTAGTTATATTGTAGCTATCTTAGGGTTTATTTTACAGGTAAGTATTTAGTTTTAAATAGGAATAATTTATTTAATTGTAGTAATTATATTTAAGTTAGGGGGTGTTAGGGTTAGGTTTAGACTTAGGTTTAGGGGTTAATACCTTTAATATAGTAGCGGCGACGTTGGGGGTGGCAGATTATGGGTTAATAAATGTAGGTAGGTGTCGGTGATGTTAGGGACGGCAGATAAGAGGTTAATAAAATGTAACTAGTGTTTGCGAGGCGCGAGTGTGGCGGTTTAGGGGTTAATATATTTATTAAAGTGGCGGCGATGTCCGGTCGGTAGATTAGGGGTTAAACTTTTAATTTAACTGTTTCCGATGTGGGGGGGGGGGGCTCGGTTTAGGGGTTAATAGGTAGTTTATGGTGTTAGTGTACTTTTTAGCACTTTAGTTAAGAGTTTTATGTTACGGTGTTAGCCCATAAAACTCTTAACTACTGACTTTTAAACGCGGTAGGAGTCTTGACAGGAGAGGGTCTTCCGTTCACTTCTTCCAAGACTTGTAATACCGGCGTTATGCAAGTCCCATTGAAAAGATAGGATTCACAATTGACGTAAAGGAATTTGCGGTAAGCTCGAGTCGCGGAAAAAAGTGAGCGGTACACCTGTACCTGCCAGACTCGTAATACATTAAAAAGCAGCATTGCGGCCTCTCAACGCTGCTTTTTAAGGCTAACGCAAGACTTGTAATCTCGCTAAAAGTTAGCAATTAGATTATAGTATGATTAATGAATGCATTGATAGATTAGAATAGAGCAAACTTTACCTTCTCTTAAAGATCTTTTTGAATACCTTTTAATAGTGACGTAATGTTTGAAAGTTTGTGTTAGGTGGCTGGCCAAGTATTTAAGTGCTTTTTCTTGTGGTTTATATGGACAGGTAGCTAAAAAAGATAATAAGGCGCGTGTAAAAAGGGTAACATTAAGGATTTCCAATATTTAATTGTTTATTGTGAAGTGTGAGAATCTCCTGAATTTACTGAAGTCCTTCACTGCTTCACCTAATGAAGTCTTGTGGGAAGTTAAAGTTAACAGCACATTATCAGCATATAATGAGATTTTATATTCATTAGAGCCAATAGTTATTCCTGATACACGTAGGTTCAGTCTTATTTTTTTCCTGCCAATACCTTTATGCTTATGATGAATAATAAAGGGGAAAGTGGATAGCCCTGTCTTGTGCTGTTGAGGATGTTAAATCTATCTGAGAGAATCCCATTGGCATGCACTCTTGCTGTTGGATTCTGATACAAGCCTTTAATGCAGTGGAGCATGACATTCCCAATGCCTACCTTTCTGAGTGCAGCATATAAGAAGTTCAAATGTAAGCAATCGAATGCCTTTTTGTTGTTGGTTGAAATGAGAACACAATCTAATTTGTAATATTTGGCATAATCTATCTGCTGTAGGGCCCTGATGGTGTTGTGGCTTCTCTAGCTGGCACAATAACCGCTTGGTCAACATGTATTATTTCTGGTAATATGAGATTAAAACAAATGGCTACAATTTTTGCATATATTTTCATGTCACTGTTAATAAGGGATATGGGCCTATAATTACCCAAGCTTTAGGGTGACTTTCTGGGCTTGTGTATAAGTGATATGTGTGCTTCTAAACAAGGTGTAGGTAAAGATCCGTTATGATAAATTTGCTGAAAATGTTATAATAAGTTGGTAGCAAGGATATGTCTGAATGATTTGTAATATTTATTTTAATAACCATCACAACCTGAGCTTTTTCCTATGGATAAATCATCCATTGCTTTTAGAACTTCTTGTACGGTGATGGGGTTTCCAATGTCTCCATACATTAGATATGTAGTTTAAGCATGTCTATTTTCTGCACATAATCGTCTCAATCCTGTAAATAGTCCTCATTATCTTGGGAGAGTAAGTTATAAAGATTTTTGTAAAAATATTGAAAAGTTTTGGGGATTACCTGGGGATCATGGACAGTGTCCCAATTAATTATTTTCAATATATGGTTTTGGTATGCTTTATGTTTCAAGGCTCAAGCCAATAATGTGCCGGCCTTGTTACTGCCGCAAAAGAATACTTTTTTGAGATATAGGGGCTGATTTAACAAAGTCTGGTGGATATGATACCCTGCAGCGTATCATGTCCGCCAGACATTGCTGAATGCGGGCAGCATATGCTGTCGGCATTCAGCATTGTACAAGCTGTTCTAGTGAACTGCTTGTGCAATGCCGCCCCCTGTGGATTCACGGCCAATCAGCCGCTAGCAGGGCGTGTCAATCAACCCGATCGACTTATTACAAATATATATTAAGTTTTTTCTTTGTGGATTCCGCTTATGATTCTCCTCTTTCTTGCATAGGTCAGCTTCTAAATTTTTATATCTAATATTACAAGTTTAATCTATTCCCCCCTACGGACTGTTTTATGCGCTGCCAAAGTACTGCTGGGTTATCCATGGAAGGGGTATTTAACTTGAAATATTCTTTTAGTGAGCAAGTAAGACTCTCTAATATTAGGAGATTGTACAATTAATTAATCTAATCTCCAGGTATAAGGGCTAACGGGCGTTCAGCCCATGCCAATGACCCTTCAGATGTCAGTCTTGTTATCCAAAGTAAAAATAATAAAAAAAATAACGACAATTGTATTGATAGCAGAAAACTGCAAAAAGGAACAAAATCAAAATAATATAATATTAAACAAATATTGCTTTATGTTTACTATAAAAAAAATATATTGAATGCTGCAAAAATATTTGATGTGTAAGAGGCTAATGTTGGCTCCATAGATATAACTAGTCACAATGAACTAGATGTCACACCTCATCCTGTCCTATAGAGAGGAATTAACAATTAAACTATTTACTGACCACTATTATTTTTATTGGTAAATCATAACTTATTTTTAAATCAAATGTTTTTTAACTTGGTACCATTAAATACCTTTATTTTATGCATTACATATTGAAATGTTTGAACATCTAGCTCTGGCTATTTATTTATAATAAACATTTTACCCACAAGTATATTTGGAATTACAATATTGTCTGTGAGATAATTAAATCAATTTGTTTAGAGAAAAACAAAACACTATCTGCCTTTTCGTATGAAAATTTACCATTGTATCTAACCCAAAACATTATTCTCTAATCTTGTCTGTTTGTGTCCTTACCAATCCTCTCTAATTAAACATGATACTTTCAGTGTTCCCAAAATGCACACTAAAAATAGTTCTCTTTTCGTTGGAAGTACATAGAGTGGCTGGATAAAACAGAGGACACATAATCCTTTTTAAAAATGCCTTTCATTACAACCAGAAAAATAACTTTATAGTTAACACATACAGTACCATATCTACATTGTAAACCATTGTTTGCCATGCAAAAAAAACTAACTCAAATGATGTGTTTTTTTGCTTCATTTCAACTACTGGAAGTATAGCATAATTTATTTGTAATTAATTTAGTCAACCAAATTAAATTACAGTCTTAAACTTTTATTCGATAAACAAAAAAAAACATAAAAATGAATGTAAGATGTGGCATTTATTTAAATGTAACAAGTATGAGTTAATAAAATGTGAGTAATTAATCATTTCATATCGTTTTGTATGATGTCTTAATTAACTTTAACACTTAATTCCAGTTATGATAAAACTGTAACTGTTATGAAATAAACAAAATGATAATGTTTATTAACCAATGTATTACTACGCCTTTTGTAATCACTTTGTCGGAGACATTTTTATATTTAATAGTAAATACTTCTAGTTTACAAATATAACCAAACATAGCAACATGAAAGCTGACATGCAACGTAAGTGATTAATCATTGTAACAAAGTGTTTGACTTCAGAATTAAGATAAACGATGGGCTCGATTTATGATTTGTAGGGGCTGACAAGGTTCACTCTTTGGAACCTCGCCAGCCAGGCATCACTGCTTGTGCAATGCCGCCCCCCGCTCGTACGCAGCCAATCATGATTTAACTCCACCGCACTATAGGTGGTAGAGAGGCTAAGTAACTGCTGTCTTAAAGGGACATTGAACCCAAATTTTTTCTTTCGTGATTCAGATAGAGCATGACATTTTAAGCAACTTTCTAATTTACTCCTATTATCAAATTTTCTTTATTCTCTTGGTATCTTTATTTGAAATGCAAGAATGTAAGTTTAGATGCCGGCCCATTTTTGGTGAACAACCTGGGATGTCCTTGCTGATTCGTGGATAAATTCATCCACCAATAAAAAAGTGCTGTCCAGAGTACCAAAAAAAAGCTTCAATGCCTTCTTTTTCAAATAAAGATAGCAAGAGAATGAATAAAAATTGATAATAGGAGTAAATTAGAAAGTTGCTTAAAATTGCATGCTCTATCTGAATCATGAAAGAAAAAATTTGAGTTCAGTGTCCCTTTAAGGCCACAAAGCTGAAATCACAGCTTAATAAATGGGCCCTATGATTTAATGTTTGGAACCAATTCACCTTCTCGAAACACAAGCATGCAGCATTCTATACCTTTGTTCTCTAGTAAAAATTAGTAACAAAAAATTAGAATATATAATAACATCTTAGTCACTTTGAAACATCTTGTTTTTTATCCAGAAAATGAGTAGGAATAAAATATTCAACCAAAGACTTATCTGAAAACATCAAACATTTCTGATTTCAGAGACAGGTGATTTATTCATTTTAACAATGTATGCATGTATTTAAATCAATTTTGCACTGTGCCTTTGAGCTCACCTTTCCCAGAACATTTAAAAATGTAAAAATACATTAGTAAATAAAAAATATTAATGAAATCAAATATAAAAATAAAGTATAAAACTAAAAATATAATGTGTATAACGTGTTCTTTTGTAAATCATCAAGAGCCTTGAGAATTAAAATGAACTATAACTATAAGCAATTCAAATGATTTTATTCTTTGAAATCCATTCTTTCATACCGACAAGTATTTCTACTAATATATAATCCAATCAGGGCAGAGCACGTTATCAATTAACACTTACAACTTATTTTTCAAAGAAACTTTGAAAACATCCATTTCAGCATTTAGTCCTCTCATATAAAATTATTAGCTTGTTAAAAGCAGTTTCAATTCAAAATTTTCATTGTGTTAAAGGAACAGTAAAGTCAAAATTAAACTTTCATGATTCAGACAGATCATGTCATTTTAACCAACTTTCCAGTTCACCTTTTATTATCTAATTTGCTTTGTTAGCTTAATATCTTTTGTGGGAAAGCATACCTAGGTAGGTTCAAGAGTAGTAAGAGGTATGCCTCTTGTCATTGGCTCACCCAATGTCTTCAGCTAACTTCCAGTAGTGCATTGCTGCTCCTTCAAGAAAAGATACCAAGAGAATGAGTAATTTAGAGAGTTGTTTAAAATTGTATTTTCTGAATAATGAAAGAAAAATTGGGTTTTATGTCCCTTTAAGTGCTTCTAACCTTCCTTTGTCATTCTGTCTGTTGATCTTTCGGTCTGTTTGTCAGGCTGGAGCAGTATCCAAAGATAAGTATCCCAAAATATTAAAATGGAATAAAAAACACAAGTTCAGCATAACAGGAAAACAATATAAGTAATATAAGCTTCAGTCAGACGTACGTTTTAAGCTCTATATAAAATGTATTTTACATTTCTATTTACAAACACACAGCTAGATTATGAGTTGTGCGTTTCGGCTCTCAACGCTGAAAATATGGTATTTTCTGCGTTAAAACAGCACCGCAGCCATTACAAGTCTTGTCGGTATAGGTGTACCGCAAGCCTTTTAGCCTATAACGCAACGTCAGTACCGCACTCGTAAAAATTATGTTTTTTAATGGGATTACCATAGCGCCGGTATTACGAGTTTTGCAGTCAGGCTAAAAAGTGAGTTTTACACTCTAAAACTCCATCTAAAGTCAGTAGTTATGAGTTTTACGCTACAAAGCTGTAACATAAAACTCATAACTAAAGTGTTAAAAAGTAAACTAACACCCATAAACTACCTATTAACCCCTAAACCGAGGCCCTCCTGCATCACAAATACTATAATAAATGTATTAACCCCTAATCTGCCACTCCTGATATTGCCGCAACTCTAAAAATATATTAACCCCTATTCCGCCGCTCCCTGACATCATCACCACTATAATAAACTGATTAACCCCTTAAACGCCCCCCTGCATCGCAAACACTATTTATATATTATTAACCCCTTATCTGCCGTCCGCCCACATCGCCCCCACTATACTAAGGTTATTAAGCCATACACCACCGCCTCTATAATAAACCTATTAATCCCTAAACCGCAAGCCCCCCACAACTAAATATACTAAACTAAACTATTAACCCCTAAACCAAAAGCCCCAGACATCGCAATAAACTAAATTAAACTAGTAAAATTACAATTTCCCTAACTTAAATTAAATTAAATCTTACCTGTCAAATTAAGTTTAAATTAACAATTAAACTAATATAATTATTAAACTAAAATTAAACTAACTACCAATTAAATTAAACTAAACAGTAAAAAAATCCTAACAAAAACTCTAAAAATTACAAAGTATCTAATTAAAAAAAATAAAAACGACTAAATTACAAAAAATAACAAACATTAAAGTACGAAAAAAACAAACAAAATTATCAAAAATAAAAAAGAATTACACCTAATCTAATAGCCGTATCAAAATAAAAAAAGCCCACCCAAAATAAAAAAAACCCTAACCTACAATAGACTACCAATAGCCCTTATAAGGGCCATTAGTTAAACAGCTATTTTACCTTTAAAAAGAAATACAAAGACCCCCCAACAGTAAAACCCACCACCCAACCATCCCCCCAAAATAAAAAACCTAAATCTAAAAAACCTAAGCTACCCATTGCCCTGAAAAGGGCATTTGTATGGACATTGGCCATAAAAGGGCATTTAGCTCTTTTACTGCCCAAACCCTAATCTAAAAATAAAACCCATCCAAAAAATCCTTAGAAAAACCTAACACTAAACTCCAACGATCCTCTTACAGTTTTTATCCTGGCGAAGAAGTCCTCATCCAGGCATCCAGAAGTCTTTATCCAGGCGGCCCCTTCAATCTTCATCCAGATGGCATCTTCTATTTTGATCCCGACAGTGCGGATCGGGTCCATCCTGAATACATCTGGTGCGGAAAATCCTCTTCATATGGTGACCGCCGTACACTGAACCTTCAATGTAAGGTACACGATTCAAGATGGCGTCCCTTGCATTCCTATTGGCTGAAAGATTTGAATCAGCCAATAGGAATTAGAGCTGCTAAAATCGTATTGGTTGTTCAAATCAGCCAATAGGATTTAAGCAGCTCTAATTCATTTGGATGATGAATCAGCCAATATAATGAAAGCTGCTTAAATCCTATTGACTGTTCAAATCACTGCGTACACTGCGCCAGATGTCTTCTGGATGGACCCGCTCCGCGCCGCCGGGATCAAGATAGAAGATGCCGTCTGGATGAAGATTGAAGAGGCCGTCTGGATGAAGACTTCTTGCCGCCTGTATGAGTACTTCTCCGCCGGGATGAAGATCGTTCAAGCGAGACTTCAAAAACTGTAAGTAGATTGTCGGGGGTTAGTGTTATGTTTTTTTAAGGGTTTTTTGTGTGTTTTTTTTTAAATTAGGGTTGGGGCAGCAAAAGAGCTAATGTCCTTTTAAGGCCAATGCCCATCCAAATGCCCTTTTCAAGGCAATGGGTAGCTTAGGTTTTTTTTTTATTATTATTATTTTGTGGGTTTGTGGGGGGGGGTTGTAATGTTAGTGGGTATTTGTATTTTTTTTCACAAAAGGAGCTGATATCTTTAGGGCAATGCCCTACAAAAGGCCCTTTTAAAGGCCATTGGTAGTTTATGCTAGATTAGGTTTTTTTGTTTTGGGGTGTTTTTTTAATGGGTATTAGAATAGGAATGATTTTTATTATTTTTGATAATTTGTTTTGTTATTTTGTGTAATGTATTTTTTAGAGGGTGTTTGTTTGTTTTTGTAGCAAAATAGTTGTTTAACTTAGGGCAATGCCCTACAAAAGGCTATTTTAAGGGCCCCCCAAAAGGCTAAAAGGGTAAAAAGGGTATTAGAATAGGAATAATTTTAATTTTTTTGGATAATTTTGTTGTTGTTTTTTTTGTAATGGTAGGTTTTTTTATTTTTTGTAATGGTAGGTTTTTTATTTTTTGTAATTTTAGTGTTTTTTATTTTTTGTAATGTAAGGTTTTAGTGTAAGGCATCTTAGGTTTTATTTCAAAGGTAAGTTTGTATTTATTTTAACTAGGTAGCTAGTAAATAGTTAATAACTATTTACTAACTAGTCTACCTAGTTAAAATAAATACAAACTTACCTGTGAAATAAAAATAAAACCTGAGCTAGCTACAATATAACTATTAGTTATATTGTAGCTAGTTTAGGTTTTATTTCACAGGTAAGTATGTATGTATTTAGTTTTAAATAGGAATTATTTAGTTAATAATTGTAAATTTAATTCAGATCTATTTTAATTATGTTAAAGTTAGGCGGTGTTAGGGTTAGGTTTAGGGGTGGGGTTAATAGTTTAATTTAGGTTGTTGCGATGTTGGGGGCTGGCAGTTTAGGGGCTAATAGGTTTATTTAGTGGTAGTGATGTGGGAGGCCAGAGGTTTAGGGGTTAATAACTTTATTTAGTTGCGGCAATGTCAGGGAGTGGTGGAATAGGGGTTGATAACTTTAATATAGTGGCAGCGATGTTGGGGTACGGTGGAATAGGGGTTAATAACTTTAGTATAGTAGCAGCGATATCTGGAGCGACAGATTAGGGGTTAATACCTTTATTAAGAGGGCGGCGATATCGGGAGCGGCAGGGGTTAATAACTGTAGGCAGGCATCAGCGATGTCGGGGGCAGGGGGCAGCAGATTAGGGGTTTTTAGACATGGGGTTTATGTTAGGGTGTTAGGTTTAAACGTTAGTTTCTTTTTCCCCATAGACATCAATAGGGCTGCGTTACGGAGCTTTTCTTTCCGCTTTTGCAGGTGTTTTTTCTGACCCGCTCTCCCCATTGATGTCTTGAGCACGTCAAAACAGCGTTTGCTTTTGATGCGGTATGGAGCTTAAAAGCACCATATTGCCCGCACAAGCCAAGTTTTTTAAAACTTGTAATAGCAGCGCTATGGGGGATTAAACACTTGTTGCGTTTGTTAATTTCCCAATAGCGCTCAAAACTCGTAATCTAGGCGACTGTAAGGTAATTCTATTATGTGTATAAATTCTGATTTTACTTGTGAATAAATGATGCAGGATCACTTCTGTATATTTTGCCAGTTGTATCCTTGGATAATCATGCTGAATTACAACATTGTGTCAGGTGAGTAGATTGTGTAAATCATGATATATGCTACTCTTGTCAGTTTGACAGCACAGAGGTGCCTAAAGCACTATTGTATACAGTTTATTGCACTGACCTCTGCTCTGTACTGATGTGAGGACCAGCTGTATATTAGACACTGTATGGCGTTTCCAGATCTTATTTACACAGGCACAGTGTGGCCATTTTCCTTGGTGATTACTACAACACTGAACTCAGGGGAACACCACATGCGCCACAGTGACATGACAGGTGCAAGGCCTAGTTTCTGAGTCTTCCCCAGCAGGTGGCACTTGAACAGAACTCAAGACACATTACCCTGCAGCCAAAATCCCTCTTAAAGACAGTTTATAAATCCATTAAGATGGTGCAAGAGCGTGAAAATAAACAAATAAGGTTTGCTAACTAAACTTGTTAACCAGGTACGTTTCTAAACTTCTGTGTATTGTTGACCACACAATGCTTCACTTTTACAACTGTTAGTAAATTATGCAAATTATCTGTGAAATAACTTATTATTAATGTTATAAAAAATGAATTACAAATGAGCATGTGCGCTCACTTATTATGTGTGCATACGCTTGTATGAGTGAACTTGCATATGTGTATATGTGTGGTCATGCAGGCATATTTGTGTGTGTACATGCCTGTGTGTGATCACGTATGTGTGTGTGTGCACATTAATGTATATGTGTGCACAAGCATGCACATTAGATTGTGTTTCACTTATACATTTATGCTGCATAACACCACTACACATACACACTGCACTCTAGGCTACCTGCACCATACATAACACCACTACACGTACACACTGCACTCTAGGCTACCTGCACCATACATAACACCACTACACGTACACACTGCACTCTAGGCTAACTGCACCATACATAACACCACTACACGTACGCACTGCACTCTAGGCTACCTGCACCATACATAACACCACTACACGTACACACTGCACTCTAATCTACCTGCACCATACATAACACCACTACACGTACGCACTGCACTCTAATCTACCTGTACCATACATAACACCACTACACGTACGCACTGCACTCTAGGCTAACTGCACCATACATAACACCACTACACGTACGCACTGCACTCTAGGCTACCTGCACCATACATAACACCACTACACATACACACTGCACTCTAGGCTACCTGCACCATACATAACACCACTACACGTACGCACTGCACTCTAATCTACCTGCACCATACATAACACCACTACACGTACGCACTGCACTCTAGGCTACCTGCACCATACATAACACCACTACACGTACACACTGCACTCTAGGCTACCTGCACCATCTTACGACCGCTGCTTCTTAACTTCAGTTTCTGGATCGCCAGAAACTTTGGGCGGTTTAAGCAGCATGCACTGCTTGTTAAATCCTCCCCATCAGTTTATCCCTTTTAAAAGGACAATCCGGGCAAAATGTAAATGCGCATAGATAAATTACACATTTGAATAAAAACATATTTGCATTAAAATGCTTCTAGTAAAAGTGATCACTGTTTAAGTGTTAACATGTTTCTCTGCACGTGCACGTGCATGTGAACCCTAGCTATATATACTCCGTGCACCAGCATTTTAAATACTGCAGCTGCTCAGAGCATCAGTGGGGCTTGCATTATGTCAGAAATAAGCAAATTGAGTCTTTACCAGATGGTACAAGCACTTTAGACTCTCTAAGCAAGTACTGTGTTTAAAATGCTGGTGCACGGAGAATACTTAAATACACTTTTGAAACAGCTGTAGCTTTTATTAAAATCATTTTTGCTAATACATGTTTATTACAAAAATGCTTCTACTTAAAAATGAAATGCATCCATGTGGATTCCAATTTGGGCTGGAATATCCCTTTAATTTGAGAACAACCCCCCCCCCCCAAAAAAAAACAAAACAAAAAAGCAAAACAAATTTGAACATGCACAAACCGTTTCAATACCAGGTAAAACTTTTTTATCCAACTTGCCAAATATGCCACTCTGGAGTTAATATTGATTTTATGTTACACTAATATTTACATTTAATCAAGTTTTAATATATTTCAGGTGTACAGTTTTGGGCACTGGCCAGACAGATAAACTGATCACATGGTATTAAACCTAGATTACTTGGCACATATGTCCTATGAAAGGTGTTTTTTTCCACTAGTAAAGGTAATTCTAGAATTATTTGCGGCATTTTTTAGCCTTGTTTAAGGACAAACAAATCTCTACTTAAGATCCTTTGCTTAGAAAACTTGTTTATCTGCATCTATGATGGAATAATAATCCTGTTCACTATGTAATGCATTACGTGTTTCTATTTTTCATAATAATATACTGAAACAGCGAATGTGTTAACATAATTGCAAATATTTTTTCTTACACAGGAGCCATGTCTCTGGCATTTCTTCATTTTCAAAGTTTTTTATATAAAGCAGACAGCATCAAGGCAATATCTTGGCAGGGAAACCCTTTGCATTCACCTGCGCCTTCTATGTTAGGCAAGTAACGCCTGCCCTACTGTTTCACGTTCTTATCTTCTATGTCACCTCAATAAAATTTTAAAAGGGAAACCAATACATTCATGATGATAAAAACTGTTTAACTAATCAAATAAGAGGTTTTATTCTGGCTTACTATTGAATTGTTCCAGAGAAGAATGTGACCCAATTTACTACAAGGTTTCGTACCATCCAGGTGTAAATTAAAATAGCTAATTGAGCTGCTGTTCTGGAGACTGCAGTTCAAATAATAGTAATTAGATTTTTGGAGGTTTTACAAGCAGGCAAGTCTACTATCTGCTAAAATCAGGCAAACATCATTTTACATTATGAAACAAATTTCTATTGAAAACACTGTACACAGAAAACGTTTGTTATACATTTGGGTCTATAATTAAATGAATGGGTTAGATTTATCAAGCAACGGAAACTTAAGTTAAGTTACTTAATCTAACCTAGCAGCAGAAATAGGACATTTATTGTCTTGATAAACTTAATAAAATGTCTAACTCTTGTGAGTTGAAAGAGAGTGTGCTTATTTTGTTAGATATATTGTGCAAATTGTACAGAATGTTACAGATATGTTGTTCACAGATAAATTAATTAATAATATTAAGTATAATGATTCTAATAGGTTGGCCAACCATATATTCCTTATAGTCTTATATTGATTTCAAGAGCACCAATAATGTACTATACATATTTAACAAATCTCAAAGTTTAATTTCCATAAGTTCCACACTACTGCTTCTAGCTGGACGACTAAAAAGCTAAACAACCCAAATAGCAACAATCTTATGATAGGCTGTTACATATTCCCTATGGATGTAAAATGAGGTACTTATTAAAAGTTTATTTTTAAAAATCCATCTTAAAATTACCCGTAGGTAATACCCAATATAGGAGCCTATGATATCTATGCGTACTTTTCTCGGCTGCAGCCTTAAATTATAGGAGATAGTAATTGTGCTACTGTGAGCCTTTAGCAATTGCAGTATAATAAGCAAGTGTGTTAATCTGACCGTATTTTTCTTGTTTAACCTCTTAAGGACATATGACGGAAATTTTCCGTCATAAAACAATTGAACAAACTGAAAGCTGTGTCCTTAAAGGGTTAAAGACACTTGGATGATGTGTGGTTTGGGAAACAAACTTTCCTTTTTGCTCTGTAAATGATGCGATTTTCCGGGTTTCAAATCTACCCCAAGTATTCTTTAGAAGCCGTGTCTTTGTAATCTATTTTACGGGTATGGGACTTCCGCACTCCTACTGTTCTTTCCTTTGTTTGTATCCTATAGGGCTTTTAGCTGCCCGTGGTGATGAGTAGATAGGTAAAAAGGTTTACCACTTTTTCAGACGTCGGTCCTGGAGTGTGTTAACAGTGTTTTCACAGCGTAGCTGTCTTTAGTGTTGCTGCTCTTACTTAGCTCTGCGGCTCTTGTGGAACACCACTTTTTCAGACGCCGGACCTGGAGCGTAGCAGCGTTTTCACAGTGTTTTTACAGCGTAGCCGTCTATGGTGTTTCTGCTCTTACTTTGCTCTGCGGCTCTTGTGGAACACCTGCTGTGAAGAATCAGTGCAATGCGTTTCAGCTGTAATTACCAGCCTTTCTCAAGCATATCCTTCATGGCTCAGTCGATTTTATTTCAAGATGAGTAGTGTGTTTAGAGACCTAATAAAAATAACTTAATCTGTTTGGTATATAGTATCAGAAAGGTAAAATACCTTTTGCAAATTCGGTATGATTTAGCCTTTATGATTAAGGAATGAATTCAATTGGTATGATCATTGATTTATACCAATTGTGTAAAAGATGTGATAAGTGGCGTATTAATACGCACCTATGTGGATAAAAAAGGTGAAACACCTGAATGTAATAAAAGATAGAATGAGAACAAAGTGTATGTGTTATATGTGTTTTGGAATCAGTGTCATATTCTATTTTATTTATGATAGGAGATTAGTTATGTAATAACTAAATTTTGTGCCAAATTAAAAAATATTATATTAATAAAAATAAAAAACAAAGAATAAAAAATAGTAATAGAATGTTGGTTAATTTTTTGGATTTATATTTTGTTTGTTTTTTTTTTTTTTTTTTTTTTTTAAAAAGAGCTTTATTTAAGTCAAACAAGTCACAGGGCATGCAAACATATACAATAACAGCATTAACACCAGATGACTGATACAACGAATTGCGATTATGATAGAGACAAAAAGTGTTCAAGTTGCATCTTCCTGTAACAGTCCATAGCAGTGGAAGTGCCAGCAGGGTTTGTGACACCAACAGATTATTCTTAAAGCTCTTGGTTTCATATTTTATACAAACTTTGATATACATATAAACTTAACCATTATGATTACGCATCTCATAACCAAGGTTGAACCATAACAGGTTCTTACCTTACAGGGAGTTAACATTTTGTAGGTATACCCTTAGTGTATCACATGAAGTGAAAGCAAAGACAAACATACACAACAGCATTATGATAACGTATGGAATAGAAGACATAACATGAAAAAAAAACAAAAAAAAAACACAGTTACAGGATTGGAGTTTATTTTCCCTCCTGAATTATATTGGTACTCTAATTCCCTACAACAACTGGGTATTGGGTCAACAGACATCCCAAAGGTTTACTTATGTGCTCAGCTTATCTTGGGGCTTGCCATTTATTATGTGCAACTACTGTGGCAAAATAAAAGAATCAGCAGATAGCAGTGAAGCATAATATAGGGTACAGTTGTGTGTCATTGTACTTCAGTGTGATTAAGACTATACTAGAAGCTTTCCTATAAACTAAAAATATTTGCAAAGCCAAATTTTTACTTTTACACAGGGTGCATAAATACCTCATGTCCATAACCTTCCCTTTGCTATATAATGATTGGGCAAACTAAATGAAAGTGGCTTAGATATTATTAAATTAGAATCCTAGCCAAAAGAAATACCCACCTAAAGACTTATATACTATTAACTACATAGGGGATTGAGGATTATATTTCTTTACCCCTGGTTGCTATGGGACAAGCAAAAATGAGGCTACTTAACTGAGTCCTAGCAAATGTAAATTCAGAGTGGGAAATATAATAGTGTGAACAAATATAGCAAGAAGAATGTGGGTGAACATTATAACTATTTGCATAAACAGGATAAGAAGGATCACAACATAATATCCTATAATGGGAACATGAACCAGTCCAGACCTAAAAGCACATTACATAAAGACTGACTTGATATCAAACATACAGGCAATATAAACAGTCCGATGAAACGAACCCTAGATGGTGTAAAAACTAACTGGGTACCTGGTCACAGAGGGGAGTCGTTAAATCTTACCCAAAGTTGTCCATTAAATTTATCCCACTCCAGTTTTGTGGGGGCAACTTGAGTACTTGGGCAAGGCTGTATTTGTGGAAGTGATGAAAAAAAAACTTTTAACAGCCAAAATGCGAGCAGACACGCTGCATGCAGAGTCCCGTGACCCAAGTCTGAGCTAGCGGCAGGCAAATATTGTTCAGCGTGTGCGCCTCTAGTATTCTGTCTCCCCCAGAACTTGTAACGCTGCATGGTAGTTGTAGAACAGCAACTCAGACCTTCAGCGTCAGGATCCACATCTTACGTCTTGGCAATGTAATCCTTCTCTCCCATTTCATCCTCTCTCTGTTGGGTACATATAATGTAAGCAATGGAGCTTCCCATCACTACATTCCGCCGTGGGTTGTCGGTAGCCGCCATGAGCTTCTCCTCTCGGAAGGCAAGTGTATCATAACATTGCGCTTCTTCAGATAAGATAGGGGGCTGAGGTGCGGAATCTTTGTTGATTTTCTCAGACATTTCCACTAATGGCTGGAGAAGTTGGGTATCCACAGGGACATGAGTAGGCACCTTCATTTCACAATTCTTGGTCACTAGAGCAGGCTGAGCCAGTTTAACTTGTACATGCTCACCAGGTGGTATGCACTCACTTGCAAGGAAGAGGGTCTGAGCTAGTTGTTGCACCATATTGTGAACGTGTGTATGAAGTGATTGCAGAATCGTTGTCTCCCACTTGTCAAGTGCTTCCATATTTTAGCTGCGCACTTAGTATGCGGTATGATAGTAAAGTAATCTCACACAGTCTCCTGTTTAGTATGGTGAACGTTTAGAACAGAGCTCTATCTAGACTTACCCAATCTTGATTTGGGACCTTAAGTCAAGGGATTTCCACAGCACTATTCACTGTCGATAACTCAGGATCCACTGAATCCTGGGGGGGTTATTGTGCGGCAGCCCAAGCAACTTGGGAAAACAGATCCACAGCACAGATTCACTGCCACGCGGTCGGCCCCAATGATGCTTAGCTGAAGAGCATAGGAAAGCCCATCTTTGTAGCAAACATTCACCAACTCCTCTGGGTTCTCCTAGGGTACTTCTTCTACGAAGTCTGCTGTAATAAAGCACTTTTAAATACAAAATATCTCCTAAGATTCCAGATAAAGTCAGGAGCTCTTAACAAACATGACCTTCCGCAACAGCTGCAGGCTCCGCCCCCCCCCTTATATTTTGTTTTATAACGCTGTGCAAGGTGCTTTGAGACATATTTGTGTCAAGGAATAGTACTTCTGGTTTTGACTTAATTTTGAGGTAATACCATATTCCTTTAGTCTTGTGTGAATATATTATACCATAGTATATAAAAGTAAGTATCTAATCGATACTGTTTCTTTTCTTTATTTATTTGACTACTTGTGTAACCTCATCGTGGATGCTATTAAGTTTGTCCTTCTTTAGGAGTTTAAAAACAATTCAAACTGAATTCAATGTTTAGCCCTTTTGGTCTGAGGGTCTGAAGTTCAAATATCCACTGGGCTTCTTTCTTTAGGAGAGCTATAGATTGGTTACCTCCTCTTTTATTTGGTCTTACTCTGGCTATAGCAATGAATCTGAAAAAGTTTTGGTTGCTATTATTACATTTTTTGAAATGTTGTGGAATTGGATGATGCTTATTCCTTTCTTTATCTGGATTTTTGATAGACCATATATGCTCTCATATTCTCTCTCTTGCTGTTCTTTCCTTTTCACCTACATACTGTTTCCCACATTTATTACAGTTTATCAAGTAGATGATATTCATATCCATGCATCTAATAGTTTCTTTAATTTTATATTCTTTCTGTGTTATATTTGAAAAAAAGTTTTTTTTTTATTTGCATACCTGCCCGATTTACATATACCGCAAGGAAAGAATCCTTGTAGTTTGTCGCCCAGTACACCCCTTTCTATTTTTTTGTCTTAATGGATTTAATGTATTTAGTAATACGCCACTTATCACATCTTTTACACAATTGGTATAAATCAATGAACATAACAATTGGATGCTAAAACTGGTCTCATTCTAATTCCTTTTCCTGCATACTAATAAGTCTATACATAATATGTTCATTCCTTAATCATTCAGGCTAAATCATACCGAATATGCAAAAGGTATTTTACCTTTCTGATACTATATACCAAACAGATTAAGTTATTTTTATTAGGTCTCTAAACACACTACTCATCTTGAAATAAATAAAAATGAAAACTCAAACGCTCTTTCACTAAAAATTCTGATGAAAGAACTGCAATTTCCAAACTGGATACATGGATCAAACAATTAATCAATTATAGACAGTTTATAAAGACTCGACTGAGCCATGAAGGATATGCTTGAGAAAGGCTGGTAATTACAGCTGAAACGCGTTGCACTGATCCTTCACGTTCACAGCGGGTGTTCCACAAGAGCCGCAGAGCAAAGTAAGAGCAGAAACACCATAGATGGCTACGCTGTGAAAACGCTGTTAACACGCTCCGGGACCGGCATCTGAAAAAGTGGTAAACCTTTTTACCTATCTACTCATCACCATGGGCAGCTAAAAGCCCTATAGGATACAAACAAAGGAAAGAACAGTAGGAGTGCGGAAGTCCCATACCCGAAAAATAGATTACAAAGTCACGGCTTCTAAAGAATACTTGGGGTAGATTTGAAACCCGGAAAATCGCATCATTTACAGAGTAAGAAGGAAAGTTTGTTTCCCAAACCACACATCATCCAAGTGTCTTTAAACAAGGAAAATAAGGTCATATTAACACACTTGCTTATTATACCGCAATTGTTAAAGACTCACAGTAGCACAATTACTATCTCCTATAATTTAAGGCTGCAGCCGAGAAAAGTACGCATAGATATCATAGACTCCTATATTGGTATTACCTACGGGTAATTTTAAGATGGATTTTTAAAAAATTTTTTTAACAAGTACCTCATTTTACATCCATGGGGAATATAAACGGCCTATTATATGATTGTTGCTATTTGGGTTGTTTAGGTATTAGCTCATCTGAGTGCTCTTTTCCTTAAAACTCTTTTTCCTACAACCCTCCCTAAGGAAGCATAGAGGAAGTTTCCATTAGCGAAAATAGCTTATACCTACTAGCGCAGAAACTATATACCCTGCACATACTTCTATGCTCTGCAATAAAATAGTGTTGTACCTTCTATGCTCTGCAATAAAATAGTGTTGTACCTTCTATGTCCGGCATCACATGACAGGTCATAAGACTGCTGCTCCTTAACTCCTCCGTCACCTTTTAGGTGGCGGGCTGAAATCATCCAGATCCAATACGATTGGGATGATTGGCAACCCTGCTAGCGGCGAATGTGCAGGGGGCGACATTGCACAAGCATTTCTTGTGAAATGCTTGTGCAATAATAAATGCCGACAGCGTATGCTGTTGGCATTTAGGGATGTCAGGCGGACATGATCCGCTACAGCGAATCATGTCCACCCGCCATTTGATAAATTGGCCCCAATGTCTGCTTCTTTGTTTGATGTAATATAATAGAAGCAAAAAGAAATACGATCCGTCTGGGTAGATAAAAGCAAACTTTAATTAAACACAGTTTAAAAACAAGAGCATGGAGAGTCCATTACAGGGCAAATGGGGGTGCTGTGAATAGAAACGGCTTACGCGTTTAAGCCAAAGCTGTAATCATAGCCTAACGTTTTCTAATTCACAGTACCTATTTAAGACAACACCAAGAATCCTATTGGTTAAGGGGGGATGCAACACTGCATAATTAATATAAAAATAAATAAAAAAATGCTTTTTATTATAGTACTGGCGGACTTTCTGTCAAGACTTAAGATGGTGGGACAATTGTGGGGTGGGGAAGAGAGCTGTTTGGGAGGGATCAGGGGTTGGGGTGTCTCAGGTGGGAGGCTGATCTCTACACTAAAGCTAAAATTAACGGGGTTTTTTATTTGATCGCATTTGGCGGTGAAATGGTGGCATGAAATATACCAAAATGGGCCTAGATCAATACTTGGGGTTGTCTACTACACTACACTAAAGCTAAAATTAACCCTACAAGCTCCCTACATGCTCCCTAATTAACCCCATAACTGCTGGGCATAATACACGTGTGGTGTGCAGTGGCATTTAGCATCCTTCTAATTACCAAAAAGCAATGCCAAAGCCATATATGTCTGCTATTTCTGAACAAAGGGAATCCTAGAGAAGCATTTACAACCATTTGTGCCATAATTGCATAAGCTGTTTGTAAATAATTTCAGTGAGAAACCTAAAGTTTGTGAAAAAATGTGTTAAAAAGAGAACAATTTTTTTTATTTGATCACATTTGGCGGTGAAATGGTGGCATGAAATATACCTAAATGGGCCTAGATCAATACTTTGGGTTGTCTTCTAAAAAAAAATTTATACATGTCAAGGGATATTCAGGGATTCCTGAAAGATATCAGTGTTCCAATGTAACTATCGATAATTTTGAAAAAAAGTGGTTTGGAAATAGCAAAGTGCTACTTGTATTTCTTGCCCTATAACTTGCAAAAAAAAAAGAGCAAAGAACATGTAAACATTGGGTATTTCTAAACTCAGGACAAAATTTAGAAACTATTTAGCATGGTTGTTTTTTGGTGGTTGAAGATGTGTAACAGATTTTGGCGGTCAAAGTTAGAAAAGGTGTGTTTTTTCCATTTTTTCATCATATTTTATAATTTTTTTATAGTAAATGATAAGATATGATGAAAATAATGGTATATTTAGAAATTCCGTTTAATGGCGAGAAAAACGGTATATAATATGTGTGGGTACAGTAAATGAGTAAGAGGAAAATTACAGCTAAACACAAACACTGCAGAAATGTAAAAATAGCCTTGGTCCCAAACGGACAAAAAATGGAAAAGTGCTGTGGTCCTTAAGGGGTTAAATGTATTTTTGATGTGTTTTGTGCAACTTTTTTCTCCCACATATCAATAAACCGTAGCTCTGAAGTTGCACTATCCCGACGCACGTTAAATTAAATTGGGCTCAAGCAAACACATTTACTTTCAACCTGTAGTATAATTCTGACGCGCACAAAAAGCCGCTTTAAGCCAATTTTCGCTTCCGTGCAACATTTAATGCACCACTTGTAATCTAGCCCTAAATAAGCTGGCAAATTTAAGGACCTATAAACGTAGTATCTATCATGCATTGTTTTCAAACCAACAGAAGTTCCTATTTGTCAAATACTGTGTTGGTGGAAATAAACTGAATGATTGATAAGCAGAAATAACAGAACTAGAGACACACCCCAACAGCAAAAAAATAAAATAAAGTTTTTCCTCAGTATAAATACATTGGTTTTAAAGGGACATTAACCACTAAATAAATACTGCATAGAATGATGCAGTCAAAGAAAAGATTAGTCTGAGAATAAAATGTAGATGTATTTTTTAAATTTTCATTAGCTGTTTAAATATTGACAACATAAGTGTAAAATTTTAGTGTCTATAAAACAATGGGAGCTGCCATGTTGTAACTTAGGTTACCTTCTCTGCTGTGGCCAATTAGAGACAGTTATAAATAGGTCACTAGAGTGTGCAGCCAATAGCTGTGTGGAATATAACAGTGTTCTGCACTTCCATTTCTAACAGGAACTGAAAAGCTCACAATTTCAGAATAGAATGACAGGATAGGGGACAAAATAAATAATGAAATGATATTGTAGAGTATATATATATATATATAAGATTTAGCATTTTATATTACAACCTCAAAGTGTTTAATGTCCCTTAAGATGCAACAAGGAAAAGTTGTTTTTTTATCTCCTTTTAAAAACAGCTGAGCAAATCAGATGAATGTTCTGTTTTTATCTGCTGAAAACAATCTTTTTCTAATAAACTCAAATGAAATATCAGAAAAAATATGTGTCAAGAGATTGTTATTCTTAGTATTTACTTCTAAAACAGCAGAGCATATAGGGGTCGATCCGATATAAAGCGTCGCCCGCAAAAGCCGGCTACGCCAATATTTACGCTGATTTGGTATCCTATATACGGCGTAACCTAGAAGTTACGCGCGTATATTTCTGCCGTCGCCCGTAGTTTTTTGGGCCATAGGCAGGTATACCAAACCAGCGCAGTTTGGTATCCAATATGCAGCGTAAGGACTTACGTGGCGAAAATGGAGAAAACTTACTCCATTTTCACCTCGCCACAAAAAGCAGCCGTAAGAAGCCTTACGCTGACTATTGGAGCCCCGTAACTCCCTAAACTAACTAGAAAATAAACCTAACACCTAACGCATGCGCAATGTCTATCTCCCTGTCAACCGCGATCTTCTAAAATAAACCTAACACCTAACGCATGCGCAATGTCTATCTACCTGTCAACCGCGATCCCCCCCCCCCGAAATCCCTAATAAAGTTATTAACCCCTAAACCGCCGCTCCCGGACCCCGCCGCCATCTACATAAACTAACCCCCTACTGTGAGCCCCTAAAACCGCCGCCATCTACCTTATCTATCCCCTAATCTGACCCCTTACACCGCCGCCACCTATATAAAAATTATTAACCCCTAATCTAATCCCCCTATACCGCCGCCAGCTATATTAATATTATTAAACCCTAATGTAAGCCCCTTACACCGCCGCCATCTCTATTAAAATGATTAACCCCTAATTTAATCTACCTACCCCGCCGCCAGCTATATTATCTATATTAACCCTAAGTATATTATAGTTAATATAGTTATTACATTATATATATTAACTATATTAACCCTAATTATATTAGGGTTAATATAGTTACTATAGTATTTATATTAACTATATTAACTCTATCTAACCCTAACACCCCTAACTAAATTTATATTAAATTAATCTAATTCATATTATAAACTAAAATATTCCTATTTAAATCTAAATACTTACCTATAAAATAAACCCTAAGATAGCTACAATATAATTAATAATTACATTGTAGCTATGTTAGGGTTAATATTTATTTTACAGGTAAATTGTTAATTATTTTAACTAGGTATAATAGATATTAAATAGTTATTAACTATTTAATATCTACCTAGTTAAAATAATTACCCAATTACCTGTAAAATAAATCCTAACCTAAGTTATAAATACACCTACACTATCAATAAATTTAATAAACTACAAACATCTATCTAAAAATACAATTAAATTAACTAAACTAAATTACAAAAAAAAACAAACACTAAATTACAAAAAATAAAAAAAAGATTACAAGATTTTTAAGCTAATTACACCTATTCTAAGCCCACTAATAAAATAATAAACCCCCAAAATAAAAAAAATTCCCTGCCCTATTCTAAATTAAACAAATTTCAAAGCTCTTTACCTTACCAGCCCTTAAAAGGGCCTTTTGTGGGGCATGCCCCAAAGAATTCAGCTCTTTTGCATACAACAAATACAATCCCCCCCCCCATTACAACCCACCACCCACATACCCCTATTCTAAAACCACCCAAACCCCCCTTAAAAAAGCCTAACACTACCCCCCTGAAGATCTCCCTACCTTGTCTTCACCACACCGGGCCGAACTCCTGATCCGATCCGGGCGATGTCTTCCTCGGAACAGCCAATAGAATGCAAGCTCAATCTGATTGGCTGATTGGATCAGCCAATCGGATTGAACTTGAATCTGATTGGCTGATTCAATCAGCCAATCAGATTTTTCTAACTTAATTCCGATTGGCTGATAGAATCCTATCAGCCAATCGGAATTCGGCGGACGCCATCTTGGATGACGTCATTTAAAGGTACCTCATTCGTAGTACAGCAGTCGGCCGGGATGGATGCTCCACGGCGGCGGAGCGAAGAAAGAAGATTGAAGATGCCGCCGGAAGAATGAAGACTTTGCTGCCGCTTGGAGGAAGACGTCGCCGGAGGAAGAATTCTTCTTTGCCGCTTGGAGGAAGACATCGCCGGAGGAAGAATTCTTCTTTGCCGCTTGGAGGAAGACATCGCCCGGATCGGATCAGGAGTTCGGCCCGGTGTGGTGAAGACAAGGTAGGGAGATCTTCAGGGGGGTAGTGTTAGGCTTTTTTAAGGGGGGTTTGGGTGGTTTTAGAATAGGGGTATGTGGGTGGTGGGTTGTAATAGGGGGGGGATTGTATTTGTTGTATGCAAAAGAGCTGAATTCTTTGGGGCATGCCCCACAAAAGGCCCTTTTAAGGGCTGGTAAGGTAAAGAGCTTTGAAATTTGTTTAATTTAGAATAGGGCAGGGAATTTTTTTTATTTTGGGGGTTTATTATTTTATTAGTGGGCTTAGAATAGGTGTAATTAGCTTAAAAATCTTGTAATCTTTTTTTTATTTTTTGTAATTTAGTGTTTGTTTTTTTTTGTAATTTAGTTTAGTTAATTTAATTGTATTTTTAGATAGATGTTTGTAGTTTATTAAATTTATTGATAGTGTAGGTGTATTTATAACTTAGGTTAGGATTTATTTTACAGGTAATTGGGTAATTATTTTAACTAGGTAGATATTAAATAGTTAATAACTATTTAATATCTATTATACCTAGTTAAAATAATTAACAATTTACCTGTAAAATAAATATTAACCCTAACATAGCTACAATGTAATTATTAATTATATTGTAGCTATCTTAGGGTTTATTTTATAGGTAAGTATTTAGATTTAAATATGAATATTTTAGTTTATAATATGAATTAGATTAATTTAATATAAATTTAGTTAGGGGTGTTAGGGTTAGATAGAGTTAATATAGTTAATATAAATACTATAGTAACTATATTAACCCTAATATAATTAGGGTTAATATAGTTAATATATATAATGTAATAACTATATTAACTATAATATACTTAGGGTTAATATAGATAATATAGCTGGCGGCGGGGTAGGTAGATTAAATTAGGGGTTAATCATTTTAATAGAGATGGCGGCGGTGTAAGGGGCTTACATTAGGGGTTAATAATTTTAATATAGATGGCGGCGGTGTTAGGGGCTCACTTTAGGGGGTTATAGATATAATATAGCTGGCGGCGGGGTACGGGAGCGGCGGTTTAGGGGTTAATAGCTTTATTAGGTTGCGGCGGGGTACGGGAGCGGCGGTTTAGGGGTTAATAGCTTTTTTATTGTTAGGCTAGTGAGGGGGGATAGCGGATAGAGGGTTAGACAGTGCGGGCTATGTTAGGGAGGCGTGTTAGACAGTGCGGGCTATGTTAGGGAGGCGTGTTAGACAGTGCGGGTGTTTTAGACTTTAGTCAGGTTTTATAGGCGCCGGCAGATTCTAACGTGGCGCAAGTCACTGGCGACGCCAGAAATTTGTACTTGCGCAGATTTCTGGATATCGCTGGTTTGTCAGACTTACGGCACGTTAGCATCTGACGGCGACCTATATGGGATAGCTCGAGTTGCGAGCTGAAACTGCGGGCGACGCTGGTTCCCTCGCTTGCGCCGCAAACTGCGATCTATATCGGATCGCGCCCCCAGTGGTTATCTATTATCAGTATATATTTCTCCTAATAGTATTGATCCCTAATAACAGCACTGTAGAAACATAAGTGTTTGCCTCAATAGGGGATCAGATAGTTTAAATCCAGCAGCATTTACCAGGGCTGCAGTCTGTGGTGTTATGTGATAGAGTCAGTGCTGTTTCATATTGTTTTAAAAAAAAACAAAATGCAAGAAAAGTGCAGAGAATAATAGATGTGCACAGAGCACGTTTTTAGCAAGACTGGAACCTGCCAAAAGGATTACAGCACTAGGTGTCATTTTTCTTTGCTTGGTAGTTCCAGTAACAGCTGCACCATAGTGAGAAGCCCTGCGGAGGGTGAAACACTTGTCTGAGGTTGATGTTTCATCTTTTTATCAACTAGATGTGTAAACCTTTTGCTTTTCCCCAAACTGAAACTCTGCTGTAGTGGGTGGCATAATAAGTCATGACCAGGGATAGGCAAGGTGTCCGTGACTAGCCCTTGCAGTGTCCGCAACAAACTTAGAATATCTTTTCTTTCTGATTAAATAATAGGAATAAAAAAAAATATGTATTGTGAATAAAGTTAGTGGCTTGTCAAGAGACTGCTAGCAATATTGGGTGATACGTTATGGAATAAATAAATCCTGGGTGAAATACTGGATGTGTATCTGCATCTGTATAATAACACCCAACTCTATACAAAGACACAGTAGTGACACTGGCACATGCGTATAGCCAGACAAGGGCTGGTTATAGGGTCAGTGGTATCTGCATCAGTATAATAACACCCAGCAGTATATAATGACACAGTAGTGACACTGGCACATGGGTATAGCCAGAGGAGAGCTTGTTATAGGATCAGTGGTATCTGCATCAGTATAATAACACCCAGCGCTATATAATGACACAGTAGTGACACTGACTCATGGGTATAGCCAGAGGAGGGCTGGTTATAGAATCAGTGGTATCTGTATCAGTATAATAACACCCAGCACTATATAATGACACAGTAGTGTCACTGGCACATGGGTATAGCCAGAGGAAGGATGGTTATAATATAATAACACCAAGCACTATAAAATAATGTTTTTAATTTCAAATGTACCTTGGTGTCCTTCACTAAGGTCTGTACTTTGGAAAATGTCCGCCACAGCCTTGTCTGTGCCTATCCCTGGTCATGACTCTCTGGCTGCCCAAATGTTTATTCTTTACAGAAGTATAATCATGTTCCTATTTACACTAAAAATATGGTTTAGTTTAACAAACACACATAGACACACCCATACACAATTATACACATAGACACGCCCATACACAATTACACACATAGACACGCCCATACACAATTACACACATAGACACACCCATACACAATTACACACATAGACACGCCCATACACAATTACACACATAGACACGCCCATACACAATTACACACATAGATACACCCATACACAATTACACACATAGACACACCCATACACAATTACACACATAGACACTCCCATACACAATTACACACATAGACATGCCCATACACAATTACACACATAGACACACCCATACACAATTACACACATAGACACACCCATACACAATTACACACATAGACACGCCCATACACAATTACACACATACATCCTAAAGAAGGACAGTAAAGACAAATTTAAACTTACACGGATTCGACAGAACATGACATTTAAACAACTTTCCAATTTACTTCTATTAACAATTTTGCTTAGTTTTTCTTGGTATCCTTTATTAAAGAGTAATTTTAGGCATGTTCAGGGGTGTGCAGCAGTGTTTGCGACATTTATAGCCATGTTATACATAATTAAAAATTCTTCTGCCATAGACTGCTTAAGATACGTGCACTATCCTGAGCTCTTCTAAGCCTAACTAAATTTATTCCAACAAAAGATACCAAGAAAACAAAAAAAAATTAGATAGAAGTAAATGGAAAAGTTGTTTAAAATTAAATGTTTTATCCAAATCATGAATGTTTTATTTTGACTTTACTATCCCTTAAAATATTTGTTTGATGTTTTGAAACATATTACATGGGACAGTGATTGTTATCTTGCTACATACAATGTTACATTTACTATATGAATAATTTAATATAATATAATAATATATGACTTTTCCTAAAAAGAGGAACTTCATGGCGATAAAAAGCTTTCTAACTAAAGATGAGAGTATGTTGCAAAAACCACATGATTTTTTTGTTGAATGGAATATAATTCATTTTAACCCATAAATATTTCAGTTTTAATGATATCTATTATAACCAGATTTGAGGTATTGAAATGGAGACCAGATTTACAACCAGTTATACAATGCTTTAAATTGGAAGATGGGAGAATATTATTGGCAACATGTTTCTTTGAGTGAAAATCTAGTCCTTTATAAAAAGATATATAGATGATATTATGATGATTTGGAAAGGCGATGAAGAGTGTCTAAAACACATACTCCTAAGTTATGAATAATTGTATTGATTTTTTTGAAATTCACATTTGAATATGCTAAACAGCATGTGATTTGTTTAGATTTAAAATATAGACATAAAATATTACAATAATTATATTTAGCAAATGAAAGGTGAAAGGACAACATACCCAAGGGCAATTCTTAAGGATTAAGAAGACTTTTTCCAATGAGGAAGCTTTTTCCAATGAGGAAGCTTTTATGGACCAATATTCCATCCTTAAAGAAAACATTTTGAAATGGGGTAATCATGAAGTAAAGATAGAGACAGCTCTAAGGATGTAAGCAATAGTGATAGGAGCTCCCTGTTAAAAAAAAAATACAAAAAAAAATAAATGATGAGACTTGGGTACAGAGAAATATTTGAATATTGACAACGCCAATGACAAGGAACAAATAAGTTACAAGTATTTATTAAAATAATAAAAAGTCACATAATTATTTGTTTCTTGTCATTGGCGCTGTCAATATTTAAACATTTGTAAGGCAGTAATTCACATTGTAGATAGAGGCCTAAGAAATGATTTATATTTGTTATTATATTTTGACTGTGTTTTAGAATAGGCGCTCTCACTCACTTGGTAAATTCTGAGATATAGAGAAGATGCGCCTGTTATCACTAAACACAAAATTATTAACAGGCATTAGCATTACATGAAATCAGATCTAATAATATGTTTATGTGGCAACAAAATATTTAAACACATTAAATAATGTTTCACTTGATGTAAAACTATTTTGACAAACAATAAAAAAGTTTATGTCATACTTGTAGGAGGATTGTAAGGCTTGAGGAACTTGGTGCAGAGGTGTCTGGCTATTGTGTGCCTGAGCACTTAGAGAGGCAGGTGAAACAGGCTTTATAGATCTGTTTTACCCTTTAGACATACAGTAGTAGGGACTGGAATATAAACAGAAGTTCTGTATTATTCTTTATTAGTGTACAGAATCCAAAACACAAACTGGGTCAGCAATGGGAAATCTTCAAAGCCAGATTCTAAAATGGATGCAGTAGCAGAATGTATCACAACAGCAGTGTTAGAGCAAAGAGTAGAAGGTGGAGCAGCCATTTAAAGTCTTCTGGTTGCTAAAAGTGCACATATAAAGAATCAGGTGTGAGCCAGAAGCCACAATGTAGAAGGTTGGTTATAGCCAGGATCTCCCAAAAAAAGCCCTCTAGCGGTTTATAGCCAAAGCACTGGGCTTTGTTTCAGGAAGCCAAGGTATAATCCTTGGCATGGATTTATACACATTGTAAATACCAACATTACTGTAGTATCAAGAGTCTACATTATATTTGTAAAAAGGTGAAAAAGAATTAAAGAAGATGAAACCACAAGAAAAAAAATGTTTGTTAGATTAAGCTAAATGGATATTAAACTTAAAGGGACATGCCACCCTCATTTTGTCTTTTCTGATTTAGAAAGAGAATGCCATTTTAAACATCTTTCAAATTTACTTATATTATCTAATTTGTTTTATTCTCTTGATATTCTTTGATGAAAAGCATATCTAGATATGCTCACTAGCTGCTGATTGGTTGCTGCACATAGAAGCCTCATGTGATTGGCTCACCATGTGCATTGCTTTTTCTTCAACTAAGGATATTTAAAAAATGAAGCAAAATAAATAATGGAAGTAAATTGTAATGTTGTTTAAATTTCTATTCTCTATCTGAATCATGAAAGAAAGATTTTGGGTTTAGTGGCCCTTTAAATACAGTAGTAAACAAGAGTTTACATTTTTATTATTATTATCATTTATTTGTATAACGCCGCCAAATTCCATAGCGCTGGGTACTATGATAGGGGTATACAATGACAAGGATTTGTAATAAAACATATCAAAATGTAATTTATATATAAATATATATAATAAAGATTTATAATTAACTTTAAAAAAAAATATATATAAAAAAAATACAAAACTAAACTAAACTAGTACAGGAGGAAGAGGGCCCTGCTCCGGAGAGCTCACAGTCTTCAGGTTTACGGTGCATGGAATAAAGTTTTAGATTTATAATAATTTAAATAATTTGGTAATTTTGTGAATTCATTTAAAAAAAATGTTTTTATTTGAGTTGATATTTTATATATTTTTTTTTTATTAAGATGCCAGTTTATAAAGATGTTATACATTGTAATATATCTTATATATAATAATAACAATAATAATATATCATATATAATAACAATAATAATATATCTTATATATTATAATAATAATAATAATAATAATAATATATCTTATATATAAAAATAAAAATAATAATATATCTTATATATAATAATAATAATAACAATAATAATATATCTTATATATAATAATAACAATAATAATATATATTATATTTAATAATAACAATAATAATATATCTTATATATAATAATAATAACAATAATAATAATAATATATCTTATATATAATAATAACAATAATAATAATATATCTTATATATAATAACAATAATAATAATATATCTTATATATAATAATAACAATAATAATATATCTTATATATAATAATAACAATAATAATAATAATATATCTTATATATAATAATAAGAATAAGAATATATCTTATATATAATAATAACAATAAGAATAATATATCTTATATATAATAATAACAATAAAATATATCTTGTTTTTATAGGTAAATGTTTTTAAAATAAACAAATGTTTTAGAAATATATTTAAATTTAATCAATGACCTATAAATGATAAACATTATCATTACTCTGATATACATTATATAAGTGTTACACAAACATCAATATCTGTACATTAAATGTAAAAGTCTTTCATTTTATACAGATATATATTAATGATATCATTGAACCAGCAAAAAGTCTGTAGTTGTTTACACTGAGATGTAGCAGCAATGTTTGTTAGTTCTATTTAAGGCAGATTGGGACTACATCCAAAACAAACTTTTTGATGGAAAAGTCCAATTGCGTAATACATCACGCGTTGTCCAGAGATACTGAGGCCCTAATATTCAAAACCTCTCCGCTCAGGTGAGATTTGCTAAAATGATCCTCCAGTACTGCGAGATCCCTAGTGAATTTTCAAAAGGCAGATTTTGTTTTTTTTTTCTCCAAGGGGCGTTCCCAGCACTGCATGAAATGACAGTTCTGCTGCATTTACACTTTGTGCTTTATATCACTTCACACTTCAGATTACATTTTATCACATTTAAACTTTGTACTTTCTGTTTTGTACTTTTTTTGTGAGCAGCAGTTTATTTAGAATTGTGATTTTACAAATTATTTTTATAAAACAGACTTTACAGAGGCAGAGCTCAATGAATTTTCTAAGAAAAATGGAGGAACCTGAAAATCCCAAATAAATGAGAGATGCCTTCCATAGAAAGTAAAGAAGCTCTCTGGGACACAAAATTTCACATTGGAGAAAAAGGGTAACCGAAGAACCCCTGGGGCTGATGTAAAGGCTCTGTTTGCATCAATTCCATATTAAACTGAAATGTTTTCACTAAAATTTAACTTGCTTTTGTCAATATTTCTGTTTGCATCAATTCCATATTAAACTGAAATGTTTTCACTAAAATTTAACTTGCTTTTGTCAATATTTTATTATATATGACTTTTCTGTTAGTTAAAAAAAGTGTATTGTGAATTTTGAGCAAACTTCACCTGCATACAGCTAGCAAGACAAATAAATGAGACCAGCTTGTTTAAAATGCTTTGAAAAATTCAGAAGACTTGTGAGAGAGCTTCAGACATATCCTGGAACTGCCCTGTCCCTCCCCCTTTCTGAAAGTGTCAGTTTTAGTTTACAATGCAGCAAATTCAAGGTGCAATGTAATTTGTATATATAAACAGAAATATATAAAGTATGATCCTAATTTGTTAAAGTAACACAGAAACTTTGAAAACATAATTAGAAATTGTAAAATCACTGCTAGAACTAAATCTAAATGTATTAAAATATAAATGAGAAAGTGCAAAACTTAAATGTAATAATACTGAAAGGACCCAATCTAAAGTGTAAAATAATATAAAATACAAAGCACAATGTGTAAGTGTAACAAAACTCTCATATCACGCAGTGCTATAGTGTACTGGGCTTGTCTCTCCTTTACATACATAAATGAGAGAGATCTTACAGCGCTGGAGAGTGCCACACTTTTTCTATTGAATATTCAGCCCCTGTGATGTCTGAACAGCAAGCTGGAGAACCTTTGAATATCAGGGCCTGAGAGAGGGGTGTTAATAAATATCAATACAGAAGCTTTAAAAAAAACAACTGATTAGATTTTAGACGATTTTCAATTTTATGTAAAGGTAATTATTGTTAGAAATTTGTAAACTATAAGACATATGTGTTACATAGCATGAGCATCTGCTTAAGGTCACTTCTTCCATCAGGGCTGTTGAGAAGTATATTATGCAATGTTCATGAATGTCAAGACATTGATCTAATACTAGTAATTAAAGGGACACTGTACCCAAAAAAATTCTTTCGTGATTCAGATTGAGCATGAAATTTTAAGCAACTTTCTAATTTACTCCTATTATCAAATTTTCTTCATTCTCTTGGTATCTTTATTTGAAATGCAAGAATGTAAGTTTAGATGCCGGCCCATTTTTGGTGAACAACCTGGGTTGTCCTTGCTGATTGGTGGATAAATTCATCCACCAATAAAAAAGTGCTGTCCAGAGTACTGAAACAAAAAAAAAAGCTTAGATGCCTTCTTTTTCAAATAATGATAGCAAGAGAACGAAGAAAAATTGATAATAGGAGTAAATTAGAAAGTTGCTTTAAATTGCATGCTCAATCTGAATCACGAAATAATTTTTTTGGGGACAGTGTCCCTTTAAAAGTCCTTATTTATACCGGTTGTTGAATAATGGACAGATGATTTATATAACAATTGTTTTTAATTCAGTAAAATACTTTTTGTGAGCTGTATATTGTGCATTATTTGTTTGAGATTGTCTATATGGCTGATTTTATATTGATAGTTTTTTAGTTGACCAATGTATACATAGAGTTTTTTATTCTATAACTTTTCAAGAACTCATGCATTTCTTTTTCAGGTGTCTGAAGAAGACGCCTGTAATCAGTAACAGTTTCATTGTGCATGGGGATAAAAAAGCAACCAGTTTATGTAGCGTACACTTCATTGTGTGATGGAACGTGCTAAGGAAGAGGGTGATAATTGTCTCTCAGTCCACTATCCTTTTTAAATAACCACAGCCCAGACTGCTTAAAGGGACAGGATGCACAGATATTGAATCACTTGAATGTGATGCATCATTTCTTTAAAAAGATGAGTAGAAACCAAGGGGGCCTATTTATCAAGGGCTAAATGGCCCCTGATGCCTCCGTTTCTGCGTGAGCCTTCAGGCTCGCCAGAAACAGCAGTTATGAAGCAGCGGGCTTAAGACTGCTGCTCCTTAACTGGTCCGCCGCCTTTAAGGATGTGGACATCAATCCGCCCGATCCAATACGATTGGGTTGATTGACACCCCCTGCTAGCGGCCGAATGGCCATGAATCGTCAGGGTGCAGCATTGCACAAGCAGTTCACCAGAACTGTTTGTGCAATGTTAAATGCAGACAGTGTATGCATTCAACAATGTCTGTCGGACATGATACGCTACAGCGTATCATGTCGGACAGATATTAATAAATCGGCCCCGAGGAGTCTTCTTCATGATCTAATTGTATTATTTGTGACCATAGCAATTGTACTAACTCTTGCTTTAGTTGCCTAACCTGTTAAAGACTCCTTATATTGGAAATTTCTTTGACTTTATAAATCAATAAAAGTTTTATCACGAAAAGAAGAAGCTGAGTAGAAAATATCTGGTGAACAACTCTATGTAAAAAAAGAAGACATTTTACCTCAAAATTTCCTCAGTAGCAAAGTCCTAGTATGCTAGTCCCAGGAGGACTTGCAAGCGAGTGTGTATCTGGTTTGTGCAGGCACAGTCACTTTATTTCCCTTCTCAGTTTAACTATAAAATAGTTTTTCCCTTTATGTGTTTCCAATTACTTGTTTTACCAGTTGCAGAGTATACAATGTATGAGATATGAATTAGCTGATTTTGTGTTTTGAAGCCACAACCTAATAAAATGGGTTGAGCTTGTAGGTATAATCAGTTCTCATTATTTTACCACATTGTGTACATACACCTGCTTCTTTATCTTATATATGACCATAAAACAATCACCAATACTTGAAGAGAAAAAATTGAAAATTAACATGTTATTACCTTATCTCTGTTTTAACCCACTGGGAGTGTAATTTCTTCTGCTGGCCAAATTTTTAGGATGGGTGGGGATACCACAGGCTAAATAAACTATTTTAAATGCTAATATAAGGCTAATGGAAATACTTGTAAACAATGTAATACACTCCAGCAGGTAAAGTGGATCATTGGGAACAAATTAAAGGGGAGAATTTTTTTGAGTAAACTGTTCTTTAAGGAAGTTTATGATAAAATATCAGGAGATTTCAGTGTAATCCCCTGAGTTCACAATATATAACAAAGTTTGAGCACTGACGAAGCAGATTGGTTCACCATCTAGATGACAGCAAAAAAAAAAACAAAGAGAGCTTACTCCGGTGAGTGGAAGAAATTTTGAGTTAAAATATCTTCTTTTTTTCCCTAGAGATGTGCATGTGATATTTCCTGGTCAGCTTTTTATATTTGGGCATTGTGTCCCTTTAACTGTCCCCAAAGCACATCTACAGCACACCAACAACTCACGGGCCTTCCTGACTTCTGGCTTCAGAGCACCCTAATCATTTTTCTATAACTATCTCTGCTTGTGAAGTTTTAACAAACTTAAAAAAAACTTAAAGGGCCATAATACCCAAATGTTTAAACACTTGAAAGTGATGCAGCATAGCTGTAAAAAGCTGACTATAAAATATCACCTGGACATCTCTATGTAAAAAATAAAGATATTTTACCTCAAACGTTTCTCAGTAGCCACATCCCATTGTAAAGGACTTCTAAGCAACAAATCACTATGTCTGTCCAGGGACAGCGGAAAGAACGAGCTTACGTGCACTCTTATCTTATTTCCTTATTCAGCTTAAGGAAGTTTACAATGAAATCTCATGAGAGTTAAGTGAAATCTCATGAGATCACAGTAAAAGAGTTCATGACCTCAGTACCGCTGTTGCTGATTGGCTGCTGTTCATTTCTTCATTTTTTTTTACCTGCAGCTGGACAGTAACTGAAGTATAACTTTTTACACAGAACTTACTCTGCTGAGCTGAGGTGATTGTGAGGTAAAATATCTTCCTTTTTTACATAGAGATGCTCAGGTGATATTTTCCTGTCAGCTTTTTACAGTTATACTGCATTAGTTTCAAGTGATTTAGCATATGAGTATTATGTCCCTTTAACATCAATTTCTGATTATCAAGTTATCACAATATACTATTAAGTATTTTCTATGGCACCAATAGGGGTATTAGCCCTTTTTCTTTATATCTATTAAACAAATTACAAAAATATTTTCTAATAAAGCCGTCTCTCTTTTTCCCCCGAGTATTTTCTCACCCTCTCTATGCTGGTCTGGCTATTCATTATATTTTTCTTTTATTTTGCTTTTATTTACAGAATCTCTATCTGCAATTCAGAAAATATTCTTATTGGCTGTGTTAAAAGGATTCCTTTTTCATTACTTAAACGGCTCATGTTTCCGATAGTATTGCCAATGACCTTTTGCTTGTATTATACAAAGTGTGTTCATTTCATGATGAGCAAAATACATTTGATGTGTCCTATTTAAAGCTGTGAATCATAAAAGCACAAGAAGAAACCTGAGACACTGTAACTTTGCTGCTGAGCCGTTATAAAATGATATTCACATTCATAAGTCTGGCATTGTCTTGTTGCTTTTGACTTTCAGTATAATTATCATCTATACCAGAACATTTGAAAGGGTTGTTAATTCTATGGGGCAGATTTACCAACCCCTGTATCGGCCCCAATGTAACTATTTCGCTGGAAACAGGAGTTAAGATGCAGCGGTCTTAAAACCACTGCTCCTTATTTCGTCCGCTGCCTCTGAGGCTGCGAACATTAATCCGCCCGATAGAATATGATTGGGTTTATTGACACCCCCTGCTAGCAGCCAATCTGCAGGGGGCTACATTGCACAAGCAGTTCACCAGAACTGCTTGTGCAATGTTAAATGCCGACAGCGTATGCTGTCTGCATTTAGCGATGCAGGGCGGACATAATTCTCTATAGCGAATCATGTCTGCCCGGGGGTATAATAACTCTACCCCTATGTGCCCATGGATGTTCGTGGGGGGGGGGGCAAGAGAGGGGCAAACGTACCCCCTTGGAATTTTGGTGCTTCTATTTAAGTATAACCACCCACCTGAGTCACTCACTTGTCAATGACCCACCATTTTATTATAAAGTGCAGCCCACATGTACAACAAGCCCGTAGCTGCAACAAGTTGCAAATCTTGACCCTTGAATTCTATTAATGGATAGTAACAAGTTTTCCTTGCAATAAAAATAAATAATAAAATGTAATTGCTGCTCTTTTTTATGTTTAATAGATTTTTTTTTTATTTTAATTTACTCGGTTGCCACAGAAGGCTATTTCTGGCAGCTAAGGAGTTAATAGTTTCCTCACCACACACAGCGCATATCATACCGCAGCTTTACCACTTTTCTGTCTTGTCACAACAGGATTTAGGTCTGTTTCTATGCAAGCTACAATTTCTGTTTGATAAATCTGTACTAGCGTCCCTTCATTTCCAGCCTTGATATAACATGGTGTATCATTAGCCAGTCATACAGTATAACCTTTCACTGCTATCTGATATGGCACCATTGGCAGTTGGGCACTGCTATATGTGTGTGTGTTATTTCAAAAGCTTTTATTCTATTACATTCATGCTTTTTCCTAATTTAACGATCGTCCCTAGAGATTTACTTTTCTAGAAACATGAAGTGTGAATTACAAATAACAGTGATGATTCACATTATCCAGAAGGACACATTTCAAAACAATTCTTTCACCATAGCCGGTAATTTATATTGTGCCGTGCTGGTACACTTAGCAGAAAGAGATTTATTTTTTGTTCTGAGTTAACTTACTGGAATTTATTTTTCTAGTAGAGACAACAACTATTAATATTGTAATAGATGCAGGAGCTAAAGTTTAAAGAACTTAAAATCCCAAATAATTTATTTTACATGCTTTAAAACCCCCACTTTTTTTAATATAAATTGTGATCTGTTGAATAAGCTTAGAGTGTGAGTAATTGAGCAAGTGCTGGCCTTCTAGTCTCTAGGGCGAGATTGCATATGTAGCGCAAACTTCAGCACAACTGCTGAAAGTCGCGCCGCCTGTAATTTCACCTCGCACATCGGGGAATCACATAAACCCCGCCGGCAGTTCATAAAGTGCCGTAAGTCAGGTAAACTAGCGATGTTCAGAAATGTGTGTAAATACAAATTTCTGGAGTCGCCAGTGTCTTACGGCACTTTAGAAACTGCTGGCGCCTAAGAAAATAAAAAAAAGTAAAATCTCCCGTAAAAGTCTAACCCGCCTCCAAAAAATAAACCCGACACGTAAAACCCCTATATCGGCCATCAAACCCACATCAGAACTAATAATAAAAGTATTAACCCTAAACCGACAACCCCCCACAACCCAATATGCCTAATTAAAATATTAACCCTTAATGCTCCATTCACACACATCGCAATTAACCTAATAAAAGTATTAAAGGGACACTGAACCCAAATTTTTTCTTTTGTGATTCATATAGAGGCATCTATTTATCAAGCTGTCAATGTACCTGCATTCGACGGCAATAATACGCTCGCCTAAGATCACCTAACATCGCTGCCGCGGACCTGAATACGTTCTCCAAAGTTACCAAAAAATCTGTCAAAAAGCCGCGCACCAAGTACGGTGTGATGAGCAGCAGACTGTTGTTAACTAACAGTCATCGATCTCGCTGCTCTTCGGCTTTTTCCCAGTTTTATTGGTACCCTGTCACTAAACACCCACACTATACTGTTTACCCCCTAAACACCCACACTATACTGTTTACCCCCTATACCGCCGCTCCCGGAGCCCACCGCAATTCTAATAAATGTATTAACCCCTAAACCGCCACTCACGGACCCCGCCGCAAATAAATAAAGTGTATAACCCCTAAACCGCCGCTCCTGGAGCCCACCACAACTCTAATAAATGTATTAACCCCTAAACCGCCGCTCAAGGACCCCGCCCCAACTAAATAAAGTGTTTAACCCCTAAACCGCCGCTCCCGGAGCCCACCGCCCCCTACATTATACTTATTAAACCCTAATCTGCCCCCCTACACCGCCGCCAGCTACATTATATTTATTAACCGCTAATCTGCCAGCCCCCTATACCGCCGCCACTATATTCAATTTATGAATCCCTAAACCTAAGTCTAACCCTAACAGCCCCTAACTTAAATATAATTTAAATAAATCTAAATAAATATTCCTATCATTATCTAAATTATTCCTATTTAAAACTAAATACTTACCTATAAAATAAACCCTAAGATAGCTACAATATAACTAATAGTTGCATTGTAGCTATCTTAGGGTTTATTTTTATTTTACAGGCAACTTTGCATTTATTTGAACTAGGTACAATAGTTATTAAACAGTTATTAACTATTTAATAACTACTTAGCTAAAATAAATACAAATATACCTGTAAAATAAAACCTAACCTAAGTTACAATAACACCTAACACTACACTATAATTAAATTAATTCCCTAAATTAACTACAATTAAATAAAATTAAATAAAATTATCTAAATTACAAAAAAAAAAAAAACACTAAATTACAGAAAATATCCTCCAGACGGGCAGAAGTCTTCATCCAAGCTGGGCAGAAGAGGTCCTCCAGACGGGCAGAAGTCTTCATTCAGACGGCATCTTCTATCTTCATCCATCCGGCGCGGAGCGGGTCCATCTTCAAGACATCCGACACAGAGCATCCTCTTCATCCGGAGACTTCTTCAACAATGACTGGATGAAGATTTCTGCCCGTCTGGAGGACCACTTCGCCCGGCTTCGATGAGGACTTCGGCCCGGTTGGGTGAAGACGTCTCACGGTAGGGTGATCTTCAAGGGGTTAGTGTTAGGTTTATTTAAGGGGAGATTGGGTGGGTTTTAGAGCAGGATTGGTTGTGTGGGTGGTGGGGGTTTAAATGTTGGGGGGTTGTACTTTTTTTTTACAGGTAAAAGAGCTGATTACTTTTGGGCAATGCCCCGCAAAAGACCCTTTTAAGGGCTATTTGTAATTTAGTGTAGGGTAGGGCTTTTTTATTTTGTGGGGGCTTTATTATTTTGTTAGGGGGATAAGATTAGGTGTAATTAGTTTAAAAATCTTGTAATTTTGTTTATTATTTTCTGTAATTTAGTGGGGGGGGTTTTGTACTTTAGATCATTTTATTTAATTTTATTTAATTTGTAGTTAATTTAGGGAATTAATTTAATTATAGTGTAGTGTTAGTTGTAATTGTAACTTAGGTTAGGGTTTATTTTACAGGTAACTTTGTATTTATTTTAGGTAGGTAGTTATTAAATACAGTAGTTAATAACTATTTAATAACTATTGTACATATTTAAAATAAATACAAAGTTGCCTGTAAAATAAAAATAAACCCTAAGCTAGCTGCAATGTAACTATTAGTTATATTGTAGCTAGCTTAGGGTTTATTTTATAGGTAAGTATTTAGTTTTAAAAAGGAATAATTTATTTAATGCTAGGAATATTTATTTAGATTTATTTAAATTATATTTAAGTTAGGGGGTGTTAGGGTTAGGGTTAGACTTAGGTTTAGGGGTTAATAAATTTAATATAGTGGTGGCGGTGTAGGGGGGCAGATTAGGGGTTAATAAATATAATGTAGGTGGCGGCGGTGTAGGGGGGGCAGATTAGGGGTTAATAAGTATAATGTAGGTAGTGGTGGGCTCCGGGAGCGGCGGTTTAGGGGTTAATAAATATAATTAGCTGGCGGCGGTGTAGGGGGGCAGATTAGGGGTGTTTAGACTCAGGTTACATGTTAGGGTGTTAGGTGTAAACATTACCATAGGAATCAATGGGATATCGGGCAGCAGCGAACATGAGCTTTCGCTGCTTTCAGACTCCCATTGATTCCTATGGTATCCGCTGCCTCTAGGGCGGCGGATTGAAAACCAGGTACGCTGGGCCGGAATAGTGCCGAGGGTACCTGGTAGACATTTGATAACTAGCAAAAGTAGTCAGATTGTGCCGAATTTGCATTCTGAACATCTGTTATGACGTGAGCATCGATCTGTGTCGGACTTTGCCCGGCGGATCGTATGTTACGTCGCAAAATTCTACTTTTGCCGGTCTGTAGGGTTTGATAACTAAGGGGAATCAAGCTCGCCACAAATGCGCTGTGGAATTCCAGCGTATTTGCGGTTGACGGCTTGATAAATAGATGCCAGAGCATGGAATTTTAAGCAACTTTCTAATTTACTCCTATTATCAATTTTTCTTCATTCTCTTGCTATCTTTATTTGAAAAAGAAAGCATCTAAGCTAAGTACCTATTAAAACTGTTAACCCCTAATCCGCCATTAACCCACATCACAACAAACCTTATAAAAAAATTGACCCCTAAACCCACACAACGCAATAATCCTAATAAAACTATTAACCCTTAATCCGCCAAACCCCCACAACGCAAGTACCCTAATTAACCTTTTAACCCCTAATCCGCCAAGACCCCACAATGCAAATAACTAATTAAATTACTAAGCCCCCTAACCTAACAACCCCTAAATTAACCCCAATTACCTAAATTAAAAAACACTAAGTTACAATTAAAATAAAAAAGCTAACATTGCTTAAAAATAAAAAACTAAGAATAAAGTAATCTAAGATTACAAAAAATAAAAAAGTCTAACATTACATAAAATAATAAACCAAATTATCAAAAATAAAAAAAATTACACCTAATCCCTATGAAAATAAAAAAGCCCCCCAAAATAAAAACACCCTTTAATCTAAACTAAACTATCAATAGCTTTTAAAAGGGCCTTTTGTAGGGCATTTTTACTGCCCTTAAAATGGCATTTAGCTCTTTTAAGAGTGTCCAAAAAAATCCCTAATCTAAAAAAAAGCAAAACAATCCTAACTCTATCCCCTAAATAGGTACTCACCGTTCCTGAAGTCCAGCGGAGAAGGTCCTATTCCAGGTGGCGGTGAAGTCTTCTTCCAAGCGGCCGACATCTTCTTCCAAGCGGGGACCACTTCCTTCTTCATCCAGGACCAAGCCGGCACGGAGCAGAGATGAGCGCGCAGCAGGACCGGCGACCACGGAACTTGGAACGTGGAGGATCCACTTTGTACGATCGCCGCCGTATACTGAATAGTGAATTCAAGGTACGCGTTTAAATATGGCGTCCCTTGCATTCCTATTGGCTGATTTGATTCTTCAAATTCAAATCAGCCAATAGGATGAGAGCTACTGAAATCCTATTGAGTAGTTTAGGTTTTTTTACTGTTAGGTTTATTTATTTTGGGGGGTTTGGTGGGGGGGAGTTTACTGTTAGACGGGGGAATTAGTATTTTTTAAGGTAAAATAACTGTTTAACTTAGGGCAATGCCCTACAAAAAGTCCTTTTAAAGGCTATTAGTAGTTTAGCATTAGGGGATGTTTTTTATTTTGAGGGGGCTTTTTTATTTTCATAATGATTAGGTTTAATTTTTTTTATATTTGATAATTTAGTTTATTATTTTATGTAATGTTAGACTTTTTTATTTTTTGTAATCTTAGATTAGTTTAATCGCAGTTTTTTTTATTTGTAAGAAATGTTAGCTTTTTTATTTTAATTGTAATTTAGTATTTTTTTAATTTAGGTATTTAGGGTTAATTTAGGGGGTGTTAGGTTAGGGGGCTTAGTATTTAATTAGTTATTTGGATTGTGGGGGTTTGGCGGATTAGGGAGTTAATAGATTTATTAGGATTATTACGTTGAGTGGGTTTGGCGGATTAGGGATTAATACATTTATTAGGTTTATTGTGATGTGGGTTAATGGCGGATTAGGGGGTTAATACATGTATTAGGTTTATTGTGATGTGGGTTAATGGCGGATTAGGGGTTAATAAATTTATTAGGTTTCTTGCGATGTGGGTTAATGGCGGATAAGGGGTTAAGATACTTTAGTAGTTTTTGCGGTGGGTAATTGCAGTTGACAGGTAGATAGATGTTGCGCATGCATTAGGTGTTAGTTTATATTTTCACGCAGTTACGGTGCTCACTTTTTCAGCTTAAAGCTTGCTGTGCCTGCCTATGTGTGGCGAGGTGAAAATAGAGTAAAATTTCTCAATTTTCGCTGCGTAAGTCCTTGCGCTGAATATGTGATACCGATTTGCAATGCGGTTCTATGTTAGCTTATGGGAGTAAAAATTTAGGGCGACGGGTGAAATATACGTACTGCATTTATATGCGGCACTGTATATGTGATACCATAGCCGCGTAAAAACTGGCGTCGCCGGCTTTTGTTGGCGACGTCCCATATGTAATCTTGCCCCTAGTGTCATCTCAGACCGATTTAGGGCTTGGTCAATATTTGGTGCTCATGCTCGAATTTAAAAATTTGCTAGAAGTTAATTTTTTGAGTGCATCAATATAGCACTTGTATTACAAGTTAAAGGTAAAAAGTTTGCAAAGAGTTAGACTTCAGATATCATGATAGTATTAATGTATTCTCCCCATAGCCTTTAATGGAGAGACTAAACTTAAAAAACCGAACACATACTGTATACTCACGTGCTAACCTAAACTAAGCTATTAATATTGTACATTCCACTGTTTTTCACATTAAAATATATGTAATAAATATTTCAATATATATTTCTATATACATATACATTTTATATATATTAAATAAAAAATATTCATATATATATATATATATATATATATATATATGGAAATATAAATATTACATTTAATTCTATGTGAAGAACATCGGAATGTACAATATGCAAATCACTGATCTAGTGATGTGGGACTAACGGGGGATTGGGTTAGCGCACTTGAAGACAGTTATCTTAAGGCCTGTTATGAATAGACTATGCAAAGGAATGGGAGTTAAAACATATGTATCGCAATTTCTGCCAATTTTGGGCAACCCTAATTTTATACCGGGGTGTAGTAAGTCGGGGGTATTTAAAAAAAGGAATAGTAGGGGTCTTCCAATGTCTCACAGTTGCAAGATGTAACACTAGGCTCCATCAAATCATTGGAAACACTAAGTAGAGAATTTCAGTTACCTAAAACAGAATTTTACGCATATCTCCAGATTAGACACTTTTTTAACGAGTTGAACGATAAATATGGTGTTGACTGGCACATGGGAGAATTAGAAAAGGTTATTAGGATATTCCAATAAAGGAAACATGCAATCTCTATTATAAACAATTCTTACAGTATATGTCTCACCTGTCTGTTGAACATTTACAGGTAGTACATACTAAATGGATGAAAACATTAAATACGCTTACAGTTGAAGAGATAGCATTTAGCCTACAAAGCATTGTAAAAGCAACAAATATAATTTCTTGTAGAGAGTCACATTTTAAAATAATCAACCAATTATATATTGCACCCATGATACTCGCACAATGGTACAGGAAGGATAATATAGTATGCTATAAATGTAGAGCGAGATATGCTGATCTGGAACACTGTTTTTCCCAACCCCCCTTCCCGGGACAATTTAAGGGCTACGCCCTTCAATCTTTTTTTTCTTTCTTTTTTGTTCTTTTTTTTGTCTTTTTTCTCTTTGGGAAGGTATAAATAGTCACATGTTTGACAAGTTACCACCCCAAGTTAATAAGTCCTACATAGACCAAAATGGAAAATTGGTTAGACAAAGATTCTTTTGCGGAGAGTATTATATTGTCAGGTTGATATGTATTCAGTGTCCCATAAGTTTAGGGGTAAGATATGTATAATGATGTTTCAGAAGTGATATATGACACTAATATTATTATGGAAATTAAGATTACCAAAGTTATGTTAATTATGAATGTTCAGAGCAACCATTCTGAGGTAGCTATTATAGCCGGGTGTGTTTTAAGAGATATGCAATAAAGCATCATTCTTCTTTTTGGAATGCAAATTTGCCATATTTATGTTATGTTGTTACACTCTTGGCTCATGAACACAAATGTACAAATATGATCAGTTATATTGTATTTGTTTATATGCTATAAAACAATAAAAAGATAATTAAAAAAAAATGTTTGCAAAGAGTTGGACTTCAGATATGTATTCTCCCCATAGCCTTCAAAGGAGAGAGCAAACTGAAAAAAACCTAACACCTACTGTATACTCACTTGCTAACCCAAGCTAAGCTATTAATATTGTACATTCCAATGTTTTTCACATTAAAATATATGTAATAAATATTTCAGTATATATTTCTATATACATATACAGTATGTATATATGCCTATACATATTTATATAGATATATATTAAATAAAAATATTCAGATATATACAGTAAAATATATATATGGATATATAAATATTACATTTAATTCTATGTGAAGAACATCGGAATGTACAATATGCAAATCATGGATCTAGTGATGTGGGACTTACGCGGGGTTGTGTTAGTGCACTTGAAGACAGTTATCTTAAGACTTGTTATGAACATATTAAATATAAAAATTATGTTAAAATAAAAATTATTATAAAAAATGATTAAAGAGAGTCTAAAAAATCATTATAAAAATATTATTATTATTATTATTATTATTATTATCAGTTATTTGTAGAGGGCTAACAGATTCTGCAGCGCTATAAACAAAGGAGGAGTACAACAAAACATTTATAGGGATCAAACGGGTAGAGGGCCCTGCCAAGAGTTGCACTGTTGTATTCAGCTCTTAAGAAGGTGATCTATAAACAGCTGGACTCTTAGGCTTACATGCTAGGGGGGTTCAGGGGATAGCAGTGGAGGAGAGGAACTGGTATAAATAATGGTTAGTGTAGGTTGTATGCATCCCTGAACAGTATAGTCCTTAGGGAGTGCTTGAAGCTTTCAAAACTAGGGGAGAGTCTTGTGGAGCGAGGCAGAGAGTTCCACAAGATAGGAGCCAGTCTGGAGAAGTCCTGTAAATAGGAGTGTGAGGAGATAACAAGAGAGGAGGAGAGCAGGAGGTCATGAGTAGAGCAAAGGGGATGGGAGGGAGAGTATCTGGAGACAAGGTCTGAGATATAGAAGGGAGCAGTGCAGTTGAGGGCTTTGTATGTTAGAGTGAGAATTTTGTGTTTAATCCTAGAGGCAAGAGGAAGCCAGTGAAGGGATTGGCAGAGAGGTGCAGCAGATGAAGTGTGATGTGTAAGGAAGATTAGCCTGGCAGGGGCATTTATTATGGATTGTAGGTGGCAGCTGGGGAGACCAGAGAGGACAGAGTTGCAGTAATCGAGGTGGGAAAGGATGAGAGAGTGGATTAAAACCTTAGTTGTGTCTTGTGTGAGGAAATGTCTAATTTTAGAGATGTTTTTAAGGTGGAAGCGGAAGGCTTTAGCCAAGGACTGAATGTTAGGAGTGAAAGAAATATCTGAGTCAAATGTGACCCCAGACATCAGGCATGTGTGGTAGGGGTAATGTTGGAGTTCTCGACAGTTATAGAGATTGCGGGTGAAGAATTTGAAAGAAGGGGCAAAATAAGCAGCTCAGTTTTGGAGAGATTTAGCTTGAGGTAGTGAGGGTTAGCAAGGAAGGAAATAGGTCTGGTGCAGTGTAATGCTGTTTACTGAATCTATTTTTACAGAGTTAAGGAATTAGGTGTTAATCTCATTTCTTATGTATTTGTAGCCTGCTTATGATCCTTATACAACCTTTTATATAAGTGTCAGAAAATAGGCAGTTTAGTATGTTAACCCTTGATAACATGTGAGAGCAGGTCATATATTCACATAGCCCCAAGCGCCACAAAGGGTTAATAGAATAACAATTGTTATGAACACTGGTTAAGGATACAGGTAGAAAACCACAGGAATAGAAATCAGGCTACTTGTATGTGGATTACTATTAAGGCTGTTAGAACAATACAAATTACATGATATAAGTTGTTACTTTAGACTTGTAGCAAAATAACTTACATTTGTCATGCAATATTGCATATAGTGTAGTTACCGGTGCTGGGATCCCAGATAGAGCAGGCTCTGTTCAGAGGAGACACGCTGTTATGCCGGCTGATGCAGTCTGCAGGTCTGGTTGTGATCCAGGCTGTGAGAAAGGTGTGTCAGAGAAAGGCAGAGCTGCACACAGCTGATTGCAGCTACTGAGTAAATGAAAATCCAGAATGCTCAGAAAATGAGCAGGCAAGTCTTCTACTTCAGTTAATACAAATGAGTAGGCTTAAGGTGAACACATGCCACAATAACAAGCAACTAAAAGTTATCAGAGGTGTGGTTAAATAGGCAGAGTGAGAAAAAGGTGCATGCCTCTAATTAAAGGGACAGTAGCATGACATGCAGAGAAGTAGATTTGGGTGTCGTCGGCATACAAATGATATTGGAAACTGTGGGACTTTATTAGGGAACCTAATGATGACGTATAGATTAAGAAGGGAAAGGGAACAAGGACAGAGCCTTGCGGTAAACCAACAGAAAGTGGTGATGGGGCAGAGGAGGCCCCAGAGAAGGCTACAGTACAGATAAGGTTTGACAGGTCTGAAGAGAACCACGACAGGGCTGTGTCACCAATGCCGAAGGATTGGAGGGTTTGGAGCAAAAGAAGGTGGTCAACAGTATCAAAGGCTGTGGTCAGATCAAGGAGGATAAGCAGAGAAAAGTGGCCTTTTGATTTTGCTGTAAGTAAGTCGTTGGTAACCTTAACGATTGCTGTCTTTGTGGAGTGATGGGAACGAAATCCAGATTGCAGTGGGTCAAGGAGGGAGTTTAATGTAAGGAAATGGGATAGACATGCATATACTAGCTTTTTGAAAAGCTTTAAGGCAAAAGGGAGGAGGGAAATAGGGCGGTAGTTGGATGGGGAGGTTGGATCAAGGGAAGTTTTTTTGAGGATAGGTGTGACCAGTGCATGTTACAGAGATGAGGGAAATATACCGGTGCTGAGGGAGAGGTTGAAAATGTGTTTGAGTATAGGGGTAAGGGTAGAAGAAAGGGAGGGGAGTAGCTGTGAGGAGATAGGGTTAAGTGGACAGGTAGTGAGGTGGGAGCACAGTATAAGTGCAGAAACTTCTTTCTTAGTAACAGGGGAGAAAGAGCTAAGTTTATGGCTATGTGGGTTGTCGTTGATTGCGAGCGTTTGAGGGTATAAGAAAATGGAAGTATGTTGAGAGCTTACTTTGTTTCTGATGAAGTCGATTTTGTTATTGAAGTGGTTGGCAAAGTCTTGAGCTGACAGAGAATTTGTATTAGGAGGTGGGGGTGGGTGGAGAAGAGTATTGAAAGTGGAGAACAGACGTTTTGGGTTTGAAGAAAGAGTAGATATAAAAGTAGAGAAGTGATGTTGCTTATAGAGATTAAGGACAGAACAGTAGGAGTTCAAGATGAATTTGTAATGAAGAAAATCAGCTCAACTCCGAGATTTTCTCCAGTACAGGAACATCTGCGTAGGTACCGTGTCAGAGGAGTATGCCAGGGCTGAGGATGAGTGTGTGATTTCCAAGCTATGGTATAAGGGGTCAGATTGTCAAGGATGGATGTAAGGGTGGAATTATAGTGGCAGATAGATTGGTCAGAAAAAAGATGAGAAGGATGAGAGGAAAGGATTGAAGGAATTAGCAAGCTGTTGCTAATCAAATGAAATAATGCTTCTGTGAAGTTTGGTGTGAGGAGTAGAAGAAGGGAGAGTTGTAGGGAGGGATGATATGTTGCAAGTGATGAGATAGTAGTCAGAAAGAGAAAAATGGGAGTTTGTGAAGTTCGAGATTGCATTTATAGCTAAAGATTAGGTCAAGGGAGTGACCGTCTTTGGGAGTGGTAGAATCAGTCCATTGTGACAAACCGAAAGAGGAAGTGAGTTGCAGAATTTATTTTGCAGAGAAGGCAGTGGGATTGTCAAGAGGGATGTTGAAGTCACCAAGAATGAGGGCAGGGGTGTCTGATGAAAGGAAGTAAGGTAGCCAGGCAGCCAAGTGATCTAGAAATTGAGTTGAAGAGCCAGGGGGTCGGTATATGACTGCAAAACAATGTATAGAAAGAGGAGAGAATAAGCGAATCATGTGGGTTTCGAATGAGGAAAATGTGAGGGAAGAGATGGGTTGTATTTCTTGAAAGGTTCAACAAGAGGAAAGTAAAATGCCTACACCACCTCCTTGTCTATTACCAGACCTAGGAGTGTGGCTGAAGTGGAGACCCCCATGTGACAGAGCAGCAGTGGATGCTGTGTCTAGGGTAGAGAGCCAGGTTTCTGTTAGGGCCAGAAGGTTGAGGGAGCAGGAGATAAAGAGGTCATGTATAGAAGTGAGCTTGTTGCAAACAGAGCGAGAGTTCTAGAGTGCACAAGTGAAAGGGGTAGTGGCTTTAGATGCAAGAGCAATGTGAGTAAGGTCGACTGAGTTAAGTTTTCTGAGTCTATGGAACGGTACACGTGGATGTGCATGGCTAGGAAGTTGTTGGGGACAAGGATTAGGGGAGATGTCACCAGCAGTTAGTTAAAACAAAAGGGAGAGTGACATGAGATGAGATACAGAATTGCAGTAATGAGACCAGGTGCAGGGGGAGAGAGAGTGTTTAGGAATAGGTAAAGTTCATAAGTACAAAAGTAAGGTGAGTTTAAGAGAGATGGGCTAATGAACAGTGCAGGCGGAGAGGGTGAAGGAGTAATTCAATAATGTAGTTTGTTATAGAGACAAGAGGTAGCAAAAAGGATTATGAATATATTGAGCATTTTTACAAAAGTGGGAACCAATTAAACACATAAGACACAGTATTACAGCAGCAATTGCATAAGGAAACAATGAGATACATAAAACATAATATTACAAAAATACTTGCGTTGTGTCTTGCCCTTTGCCCAATCCTTGTCCAATTCTTGTATAATTCTTTTCGTAATGCCTCACTTATAAAATGTTCACTTTAGAAATGTGAACATATGTTGTTGTAACAATGCACACTGCCCAGGCAATGCACAGTCCATGCTAATGTTAAAGTGAATGTAAATTTTGATGCTAAAGTGCCCGGTTAAAAATAAATTTGATTAAAAACAGGGACACTTTAATTCACGGGCGGAGGAAGCTGGAGCGGCTGTCCAAATTAAAAGGTAAGTATTTTTTCACAACACGAGTGAAATGAAAATTTTGATGAATTAAAGTGCCCCTGTTTTTAATCGAATTTTTAAAATCCGGGCACTTTAGCATCAAAATTTACATTCACTTTAAATATATAGGCTGGGAAGTCAGCTGTGTCCACTAAATTACTTGATTGATAATAAAGACAAATTAAAGGCAAATTGGAAAGTTAGATTCTGGTCTGGTCAATAAGTTAAGTAAACAGACAGTAAAATTTGGAGGAGGTTGAAACTATGGCATACAACAGCTAAAAATTTAAGAATAATAGCAAGTATTGATAAGGATTGAACATCACATGGCAATTAACAAAACATGAGAAGTAAGACAACATTACAACAAATGCAGGACTAAATTAGCAACATAAAATCATTTGGTCAATATACATATACACGTACCAAAAGAGAGTTACAGGAGAGGAAAAAACACCAGAGTGCAGTGAATAGTTTGCAGATTGACAGGGACTATATTCACATACCAAAAGAGAGTTACAGGAGAGGAAAAAAACCCAGAGTGCAGTGAATAGTTTGCAGATTGACAGGGACTATATTCACGTACCAAAAGAGAGTTGCAGGAGAGGAAAAAACAGAGTGCAACGAATAGTTTGCAGATTGACAGGGACTCTATTCACGTACCAAAAGAGAGTTACAGGAGAGGAAAAAACACCAGAGTGCAGTGAATATTTTGCAGATTGACAGGGACTCTATTCATGTACCAAAAGAGAGTTACAGGAGAGGAAAAAACACCAGAGTGCAGTGAATATTTTGCAGATTGACAGGGACTCTAATCACCTACCAAAAGAGAGTTACAGGAGATGAAAAAACACCAGAGTGCAGTGAATATTTTGCAGATTGACAGGGACTCTATTCATGTACCACAAGAGAGTTACAGGAGAGGAAAAAACACCAGAGTGCAGTAAATAGTTTGAAGATTGACAGGGACTCTATTCATGTACCAAAAGAGAGTTACAGGAGAGGAAAAAACAGAGTTCAGTGAATAGTTTGCAGATTCACAGGGACTCTATTCACATACCAAAAGAGAGTTACAGGAGAGGAAAAAACACCAGAGTGCAGTGAATAGTTTGCAGATTGGCAGGGACTCTATTCACATACAAAAAGAGAGTTACAGGAGAGGAAAAAACACCATAGTGCAGTTAATAGTTTAAAGATTGACAGGGACTCTATTCACGTACCAAAAGAGAGTTACAGGAGAGGAAAAAACACCAGAGTGCAGTGAATAGTTTGCAGATTGACAGGGACTCTACTCACATACCAAAAGAGAGTTACAGGAGAGGAAAAAACACTAGAGTGCAGTGAATAGTTTGCAGATTGACAGGGACTCTATTCACGTATCTAAAGAGAGTTATAGGAGAGGGAAAAACACCAGAGTGCAGTGAATAGTTTTCAGATTGACAGAGACTCTATTCACGTACCAAAAGAGAGTTACAGGAGAGGAAAAAACACCAGAGTGCAGTGAATAGTTTGCAGATTGACAGGGACTCTATTCACGTACCAAAAGAGAGTTACAGGAGAGGAAAAAACACCAGAGTGCAGTGAATAGTTTGCAGATTGACAGGGACTCTATTCACATACCAAAAGAGAGTTACATGAGAGGAAAAAACACTAGAATGCAGTGAATAGTTTGCAGATTGACAGGGACTCTATTCATGTACCTAAAGAGAGTTACAGGAGATGAAAAAACACCAGAGTGCAGTGAATAGTTTGCAGATTGACAGGGACTCTATTCACGTACCTGAAAGCAGAAGAGAGAGAATAGGGTTAGCTTGATGTAGTGTGCATTTCTTCAGCAGATGTCAATAGGCAGCATGTTGTCTTTATAAGCAGCACTTTGGTAAGTACTGAGTAAAATTCTTGTATAATTCTTTTCTTAATGTCTCACTTTAAAATGTTCATTTAAAAAATTTGAACATATGTTGTTGTAACAATGCACACTGTCCAGGCAATGAACAGCCCAAAATATGTATTTATTAGAATTTTTTCGAAGCTCTATAATAATGAATAATAAGTATTAATATGTTTTACATAATTTTTTTCAATTAATATGTAAATAACATGTCTTCAAGTGTGCTAACCTGATGCTTCGTTAGACCTACAGCACTAAACTGAAATCGAAAATCACATATTTTGCATCTCAGTGTTCTTTACTTAGAAGAAAATGTTCTATTTATTTATAAAAAAAAAATTAAACATATATACTGTATCTATACATGTATATCTATATGAATATATACAGGTAAAGGTATATACTTATATTTATGGAGATATCTATTTAAAAATACATAGAACATATTCCCCTTTATGTATATATGTGTGTACAGATGTATTATGCATGTATAAATGTATATATATATATATATATATATATATATATATATATATAGCACACAGAGAAAGTCCAGTACTCACTTACAAGCTCACAACTAAGATAAAAAGAAGCAATGGAAGAGTTAGTTACCGCATCTGGCCAAATGGGAGAAGCCCAGGTACCTCGTCAAGGTCTCTTCCAAAAACCTGGGTCCCTAAACAGCCACACAATGCAGGCTCACAATAAAACAACTGTGTAAAAATGAAGGGTGCACAGGCTTATGTAATCTCCCCAAACTGTTTGGGTCTTGCACCCAGGCCTGCCTGAGGTTAACTGCCTCATTACTAGAAGAAGCAGTAATGGCAGGGTATATATGGGGGGGGGGGGCAAAATGTGTCTTTGCCTGTGTAGCCAAAAATCCTAGCACCGGCCCTGTATATATATATATATATATATATATATTTATATATATATATATATATATGTGTGTGTGTGTGTGTGTATGTGTGTACAGATGTATTATGTGTGTGTTTATATATAGTGATGTCGCGAATAGTTCCCGGCGAATATAGCTTGTTCGCGTTCGCCGCGGCGGGCGAACATATGCGATGTTCGGTCCGCCTCCTATTTGTCATCATTGAGTAAACTTTGACCCTGTATCTCACAGTCTGCAGACACATTTCCGCCAATCAGCAGCAGACACTCCCTCCCAGACCCTCCCAGCTCCTGGGCAGCAGCCATTTTAGATTCATTCTGATCCTGCATTCTTAGTGAGAGGAGGGATAGTGTAGCTGCTGCTGATTTTATAGGGAAATTCATAGCTAGGCTAGTGTATTCAGTGTCCACTACAGTCCTGAAGGACTCATCTGATCTCTGCTGTAAGGACAGCACCTCAAAAAGCCTTTTTAGGGCTAGAACATCTTTTTTTTTGTCTGTGTAATTGTAACTGTGAAACATCAGTCTGCTAGTGTAATCTAATTGCAGTTGCCTGCCTGCCAGCGTGTGTGCCAGGCCCACTTGCCAACTAGTGCCACCAATCATATTTGTTATAACAGTATTTTAAATATTTAAAACAAAAACTTTTTTGACTGTGAAACATCAGTCTGCTAGTGTAATCTAATTGCAGTTGCCTGCCTGCCTGCCAGCGTGTGTGCCAGGCCCACTTGCCAACTAGTGCCACCAATCATATTTGTTATAACAGTAGTGTAAATATTTAAAAATAAAACTTTTTTGACTGTGAAACATCAGTCTGCAAGTGTAATCTAATTGCAGTTGCCTGCCTGCCAGTGTGTGTGTCAGGCCCACTTTCCAACTAGTGCCACCAATCATATTTGTTATAACAGTATTGTAAATATTTAACCCCTTAAGGACCAGCGACGTACCCTGTATGTCGCTGGCCTTTTTTTGGACTTGATTGTTTTATAGCGCGGTCTTGCCACCAGTGTTGAGACTGCTCTATTCCACAAAGCCTGCTGGAGGGAGGGCATTAATAGCGTATTCTTGCTAGACTTATGCTATTATGTCCTGAAAAAAACCCTTAACAACCAGTGACATACAGGGTACATTGTGGTCATTAAGGGGTTAAAACAAAAACTTTTTTGACTGTGAAACATCAGTCCGCTAGTGTAATCTAATTGCAGTTGCCTGCCTGCCAGCGCGTGTGCCCAGCCCACTTGCCAACTAGTGCCACCAATCATATTTGTTATAACAGTATTGTAAATATTTAAAACAAAAACTTTTTTGACTGTGAAACATCAGTCTGCTAGTGTAATCTAATTGCAGTTGCCTGCCTGCCAGCGTGTGTGCCAGGCCCACTTGCCAACTAGTGCCACCAATCATATTTGTTATAACAGTAGTGTAAATATTTAAAAATAAAACTTTTTTGACTGTGAAACATCAGTCTGCAAGTGTAATCTAATTGCAGTAGCCTGCCTGCCAGCGTGTGTGCCAGGCCCACTTGCCAACTAGTGACACCAATCATATTTGTTATAACAGTATTGTAAATATTTAAAACAAAAACTTTTTTGACTGTGAAACATCAGTCTGCTAGTGTAATCTAATTGCAGTTGCCTGCCTGCCAGCGTGTGTGCCTGATTGACTAGACTGCAAGTCTGTCAAAAGAACTGAAAAAAGGGGCAGTTTGCAGAGGCTTAGATACAAGATAATCACAGAGGTTAAAAGTATATTACTATAAATGTGTTAGTTATGCAAAACTGGGAAATGGGTAATAAAGGGATTATCTATCTTTTAAAACAATAAAAATTCTGGTGTAGACTGTCCCTTTAAACGGGGAGTTTGGTCTGTCACTGTGAAGCGGGCGTAATCCTTACACTACATGATGTTTTAAAACACGTTATTCCAAACAATTTAGGAATGTTAGGTGATTTATGCCCTTTATGGATTAAAAACAGACTCTGCATCAACTATGTAATTTTCCATGGGAGTTTTGCCATGGATCCCCCTCCGGCATGCCACAGTCCAGGTGTTAGTCCCCTTGAAACAACTTTTCCATCACTATTGCGGCCAGAAAGAGTCCCTGTTGGTTTTAAAGTTAGCCTGCCTATTGAAGTCAATGGCGGTTCGCCCGGTTCGCCGGTTCGCGAACAGTTGCGGAAGTTCGAGTCCGCCGTTCGCGAACCGAAATTTTTAGGTTCGCAACATCACTATTTATATATATATATATATATATATATATTTATATATTTATATAACTATATGTATGTATGTATATATGTGTGTACAGATGTATTATGTGTGTGTGTATATATATATATATATATATATATATATATATATATATATATATATAGATAGATATATATAACTATATGTATGTATGTATGTATATATGTGTGTACAGATGTATTATGTGTGTATAAATGTATATACTGTGTATATATATATATATATATATACAGTGGATATAAAAAATCTACACACTCCTGTTAAAATGTCATGTTTTTGTGATGTAAAAAAATGAGACAAAGATAAATCATTTCAGAACTTTTTCCACCTTTAATGTGACCTATAAACTGTACAACTCAATTGAAAAACAAACTGAAATCTTTTAGGTAAAGGGACATAAAAAAAAAATAAAAAAATAATATGGTTGTATAAGTGTGAACACCGTTTTTCAGCATGGCACATCTTGACTTGCCAATATTTGCCCACTCTTCTTTGCAAAAACACTCTAAATCTGTCAGAATGCAAGGGCATCTCCTGTGCACAGCCCTCTTCAGATCACCCCACAGATTTTGAATTGGACTTAGGTCTGGGCTCTGGCTGGGCCATCCCAAAATTTTAATCTTCTTCTGGTGAAGTCATTCCTTTGTTGATTTGGATGTATGCTTTGGGTCGTTGTCATGCTGAAAGATGAAGTTCCTCTTCATGTTCAGCTTTCTAGCAGAAGCCTGAAGGTTTTGTGCCAATATTGTCTGGTATTTGGAACTGTTTATAATTCCCTCTAGCTTAACTAAGGCCCCAGTTCCAGCTGAAGAAACACAGCCCCAAAGCATGATGCTGACACCACCATGCTTCACTGTGGGTATGGTGTTCTTTTGGTGATATGCAGTGTTGTTTTTGCGCCAAACATATCTTTTGGAATTATGGCCAAAAAGTTCAACTTTGGTTTCATCAGACCAGAACACCTTTTGCAACATGCTTTTGGGAAACTTCAGATGTGTTTTTGCAAAATTTAGCCGGGCTTGGATGTTTTTTTTTTGTAAGAAAAGGCTTCCGTCTTGCCACTCTACCCCATAGCCCAGACATATGAAGAATACGGGCGATTTTTGACACATGTACCACACAGCCAGTACTTGCCAGATATTCCTGCAGCTCCTTAAATGTTGCTGTAGGCCTTTTGGCAGCCTCCCAGACCAGTTTTCTTCTTGTCTTTTCATCAATTTTGGAGGGACATCCAGTTCTTGGTAATGTCACTGTTGCACCATATTTTCCTCACTTGATGATGACTGTCTTCACTGTGTCCCATGGTATATCTAATGCCTTGGAAATTCTTTTGTACCCTTCTCCTGACTGATACCTTTTAACAATGAGATCCCTCTGATGCTTTAGAAGTTCTCTGCGGACCATGGCTTTTGCTGTAGGATGCGACTAACAAAATGTCGGGGAAGACCTACTAGAACAGCTGAACTTTATTTTGGGTTAATCAGAGGCACTTTAAATGATGACAGGTGTGTACTGACTCCTATTTAACATGATTTTGAATGTGATTGCTTAATTCTGAACACAGCTACATCCCCAGTTATGAAAGGGTGTTCACACTTATGCACCCATATTATTTTATTTTTTTATTTTTATTTCCCTTTACCTAAAAGATTTCAGTTTGTTTTTCAATTGATTTGTACAGTTTATAGGTCACATTAAAGGTAGAAAAAGTTCTGAAATGATTTATCTTTGTCTCATTTTTTTTTACATCACAGAAACCTGACATTTTAACAGGGGTGTGTAGACTTTTTATATCCACTGTATATATATATATATATATATATATATATATATATATATATATATATATATATATATATATATATATATATATATATATAAAACTATATGTATGTATGTATATGCAGTATGTGTGTACAGATGTATTATGTGTGTATAAATATATATATATATATATATATATAACTATATGTATGTATGTATGTATATATGTGTGTACAGATGTATTATGTGTGTATAAATGTATTTATAAAAAAAACTATATGTATGTATGTATATGCAGTATGTGTGTACAGATGTAGTATGTGTGTATAAATGTATATATATATATATATATATATATATATATATATATATATATATATATATATATATATATGTATGTATGTATGTATGTATATATGTGTGTACAGATGTATTATGTGTGTATAAATGTATATATAAAAAAACTATATGTATGTATGTATATATGTGTGTACAGATGTATTATGTGTGTATAAATGTATATACACATATATATATATATATATATATATATATATATATATATATATATATATATATATATATTAAACAACAAAAAGTATTGGTGCACATCCAACCACTTAAGTCCACATATTTATAGCATATTTATATATACTTTTGTCTGCTAAATATTCTTAAAATAGTTAAAATAAAATTGGGATCAATATCTCACAATATTATTAACATATATTTATGCTGCAAAAAGTTTTTGCCTGTTAAATATGCTTTTAAATGTTTAAATAAAGACAGATAGTCTGTACCGCTCCTGTTACAAAACATTCTCACATCTTCAGCACATTCAGCTGGCCAGGGGCGGAGCTACTACTAGCGATGCAGAAGTTGCTATATTCAGTGCAATCGGCAGCACTGTGTGACTGTATATTGTTCAGCAAGCACAAGCATTAACAAACTGTGCGGCATAGGTGACAGCTCTGTAAGTAACACTTTCCTACCATAGGTTATTTAGTTGCACCTTAGCCCCGCCCACCTCTTCTTGCAGCACGCTAAACATGTATACAGTCTGTAATCCTGTATCATCAGCATGCATGTCCAGGGCGAGGAGGTGAGAGGAGCTGGCATTTTGATCTTTGACATTTGTGTGCTTGATTTAAACTTCTCCCTCTGTGCTCTGGCCACACTCAGCTCAGGGATCTTTTCCTGCAATAAGGCTCTAATTGAGCAGAGTTTAGGTGAGGGATGGGGCACACAGACAGTAAGAGACACTAGAAGTAGACATGTGCGATTCATTTCGGATTGATTTGGAAATTCGGAAAATTCGGTAAATTCGGAGATAAATGTATTAACCCCTAAACCCCTAAACCGCCGCACTCCCGCCTCGCAAACACTTCAATAAATTTTATTAACCCCTAATCTGCCCCCCCAACGTCGCCGCAACCTTACTACAAGAATTAACCCCTAATCTGCCAACTGGACACCGCCGCCACCTACATTATAGCTATGAACCCCTAATCTGCTGTCCCTAACATCGCTGACACCTATATTATATTTATTAACCCCTAATCTGCCCCCCCAACGTCGCCGCAACCTAACTACAAGTATTAACCCCTAATCTGCAGACCGCACATTGCCGCCAATATAATAAATGTATTAACCCCTAAACCACCGCACTCCCGCCTTGCAAACACTATAATAAATTTTATTAACCCCTAATCTGCCCCCCCCAATGTCGCCGCAACCTAACTACAAGCATTAACCCCTTATCTGCCGGCCGGACACCGCCGCCACCTACATTATAGCTATGAACCCCTAATCTGCTGTCCCTAACATCGCCGACACCTATATTATATTTATTAACCCCTAATCTGCCCCCCCAACGTCGCCGCAACCTAACTACAAGTATTAACCCCTAATCTGCTGACCGGACATCGCCGCCACTATAATAAATGTATTAACCCCTAAACCGCCGCACTCCCACCTAGCAAACACTATAATAAATTTTATTAACCCCTAATCTGCCCCCCCAACGTCTCTGCAACCTAACTACAAGTATTAACTCCTAATCTGCCGACCGGACCTCGCAGCCACTATAATAAATGTATTAACCCCTAAACCGCCGCACTCCCGCCTCGCAAACACTATAATAAATTTGATTAACCCCTAATCTGCCCCCCCCCAACGTTGCTGCAACCTAACTACAAGTATTAACCCCTAATCTGCCTACCGGACATCGCCACCACGATTAATAAATGTATTAACCCCTAAACCGCCGCACTCCCACCTCACAAACACTATAATAAATTGTATTAACCCCTAATCTGCCCTCCCTAACATCGCCACCACCTACCTACAATTATTAACCCCTAATCTCCCGCCCCCAATGTCGCCGCTACTATAATAAAGTTATTAACCCCTAAACCTAAGTCTAACCCTAACCCTAACACCCCCCTAACTTAAATATAATTTAAATAAAAAGAAATAAATTTACTATAATTAAATAAATTAATCCTATTTAAAACTAAATACTTACCTGTAAAATAAACCCTAATATACTTACAATATAACTAATAGTTACATTGTAGCTATTTTAGGATTTATATTTATTTTACAGGCAACTTTGTATTTATTTTAACTAGGTACAATAGTTATTAAATAGTTATTAACTATTTAATAACTTCCTAGTTAAAATAAATACAAATTTACCTGTAAAATAAATCCTAACCTAAGTTACAATTACACCTAACACTACACTATCATTAAATTAATTAAATAAATTAATCCTATTTAAAACTAAATACTTACCTGTAAAATAAACCCTAATATAGCTACAATATAACTAATAGTTACGTTGTAGTTATTTTAGGATTTATATTTATTTTACAGGTAACTTTGTATTTATTTTAACTAGGTACAATAGCTATTAAATAGTTATTAACTATTTAATAGCTACCTAGTTAAAATAATTACAAAATTACCTGTAAAATAAATCCTAACCTAAGTTACAATTAAACCTAACACTACACTATCATTAAATAAATTAAATAAATTAACTACAAGTACCTACAATTACCTACAATTAAATAAACTAAACTAAATTACAAAATGGACCAGCCAATAGAATGCAAGGTCAATCTGATTAGCTGATTGGATCAGCCAATCGGATTGAACTTCAATCTGATTGGCTGATTGAATCAGCCAATCAGATTTTTCCTACCTTAATTCCGATTGGCTGATAGAATCCTATCAGCCAATCGGAATTCAAGGGACGCCATCTGGGATGACGTCACTTAAAGGTACCGTCATTTAGTCGTCGGATCAAGAAAGAAGAGGATACTCCGCGTCGGATGTCTTCAGGATGCTGCCGCTCCGCTCCGGATGGATGAAGATAGAAGATACTGCCTGGATGAAGACTTCTGATGGATGGAAGACCTCTTCTTGCCCCGCTTGGATGAAGACTTCTGCCGGTCTGGATGTCCTCTTCTGCCCCATCGGATGAAGACTTCAGCCCGGCTTGGTGAACACGACTGAAGGTAGGGAGATCTTCAGGGGGGTAGTGTTAGGTTTATTTAAGGGGGGTTTGGGTTAGAGTAGGGGTATGTGGGTGGTGGGTTGTAATGTTGGGGGTGGTATTGTGTTTTTTTTTACAGGCAAAAGAGCTGATTACTTTGGGGCATGCCCCGCAAAAAGCCTTTTTAAGGGCTGGTAAGGTAATAGAGCTGTTAACTTTTGTAATTTAGATTAGGGTAGGGAATTTTTTTTATTTTGGGGGGCTTTGTTATTTTATTAGGGGGTTTAGAGTATGTGTAATTAGCTTAAAATTCTTGTAATCTTTTTTTACTTTTTGTAATTTAGTGTTGTTTTTTTTGTAATTTAGTTTAGTTTATTTAATTGTAGGTAATTGTAGGTACTTGTAGTTAATTTATTTAATTTATTTAATGATAGTGTAGTGTTAGGTTTAATTGTAACTTAGGTTAGGATTTATTTTACAGGTAATTTTGTAATTATTTTAACTAGGTAGCTATTAAATAGTTAATAACTATTTAATAGCTATTGTACCTAGTTAAAATAAATACAAAGTTGCCTGTAAAATAAATATAAATCCTAAAATAACTACAATGTAGCTATTAGTTATATTGTGGCCATATTAGGGTTTATTTTACAGGTAAGTATTTAGTTTTAAATAGGATTAATTTATTTAATTAATTTAATGATAGTGTAGTGTTAGGTGTATTTGTAACTTAGGTTAGGATTAATTTTACAGGTAAATTTGTATTTATTTTAGCTAGGTAGTTATTAAATAATTAATAACTGTTTAATAGCTATTGTACCTAGTTAAAATAAATACAAAGTTGCCTGTAAAATAAATATAAATCCTAAAATAACTACAATGTAACTATTAGTTATATTGTGGCTATATTAGGGTTTATTTTACAGGTAAGTATTTAGTTTTAAATAGGATTAATTTATTTAATTAATTTAATGATAGTGTAGTGTTAGGTGTATTTGTAACTTAGGTTAGGATTTATTTTACAGGTAAAATTGTATTTATTTTAGCTTGGTAGTTATTAAATAGTTAATAACTATTTAATAGCTATTGTACCTAGTTAAAATAAATACAAAGTTGCCTGTAAAATAAATATAAATCCTAAAATAGCTACAATGTAACTATTAGTTATATTGTAGCTATATTAGGGTTTATTTTCTAGGTAAGTATTTAGTTTTAAATAGGATTAATTTATTTAATTATAGTAAATTTATTTCGTTTTATTTAAATTATATTTATGTTAGGGGGGTGTTAGGGTTAGGGTTAGACTTAGGTTTAGGGGTTAATAACTTTATTATAGTAGCGGCGACGTTGGGGATGGGAGATTAGGGGTTAATTATTGTAGGTAGGTGGCGGCGATGTTAGGGAGGGCAGATTAAGGTATTACAGTGTTTGCGAAGCGGGAGTGCGGCGGTTTAGGGGTTAATTTATTTATTATCATGGCGGCGATGTCCGGTCAGCAGATTAGGGGTTAATACTTGTAGTTAGGTTGCGGCAACGTTGGGGGGGGGGCATATTAGGGTTTAATAAAATTTATTATAGTGTTTGCAAGGCGGGAGTGCGGCGGTTTAGGGGTTAATACATTTATTATAGTGGCGGTGAGGTCCGGTCGGCAGATTAGGGGTTAATACTTGTAGTTAGGTTGCGGCGACGTTGGGGGGGCATATTAGGGGTTAATACAATTTATTATAGTGTTTGCGAGGCGGGAGTGCAGCGGTTTAGGGGTTAATACATTTATTATAGTGGCGGCGATGTCCGGTCGGCAGATTAGGGGTTAATACTTGTAGTTAGGTTGCGGCGACGTTGGGGGGGGGGCAGATTAGGGGTGAATAACTATAATGTAGGTGTCGGCGATGTTAGGGACAGCAGATTAGGGGTTCATAGCTATAATGTAGGTGACGGCGGTGTCCGGTTGGCAGATTAGGGGTTAAATAATTTTATGATAGTGTTTGCGATGTGGGGGGGCCTCGGTTTAGTGGTTCATAGGTAGTTTATGGGTGTTAGTGTACTTTGTAGCACTGTAGTTAAGAGCTTTATATTCCGGTGTTAGCCCATAAAGCTCTTAACTACTGACTTTATTCGGTAGATTCGGATGGCCGTCTATTACACTAGTATTGTACAGTATATTAGGTTTTAGGTTATATCTCTCTGCTATGGGTATACAGTACATAATACTAGTCTAATACACAGCATATCCCACCTAACACATACCGAAATTCCGAATTTCGGAAACCGAAACAAACCGAATCGAACCGAATTCAGCTGAACAAACAAATTCATTCAAATTTTGCCGAATTCGAATCGATCTGAACCAAAATTCGAAAAAATCTGAATCAATCCGAACTGAACCGAAACAAATTTTTCGATCATGCACATATCTAACTAGAAGAACCTGGAGCCAGGTTATGTTTTATTATATTGCCCCCTGTGTCCTTTTGTATCTGCCACTAGCCGGTGAACCCTGCTGCTTCCTGAGCTGTCTGTCACAGTAAGCAGCCAGTGAGATAAACACTGCAAGTCCTCAGTGCCTGACAGTCAAGCCTCTATCACTATTTGCCTAATTAGTAGGAAGATATTTTTAATTGCTGTATTTTATTTTATAATATTGTTTCCCTGATCTCCTAATTCTCCAAACCAAAATGTTATTACACCCCCATACTATCACCCAATTTGTAAGCAACTGGGGAGTATCCTGTGCTAATAAAATAGTTTTTTACCATTTACCAATAAAAAAAATATTAAAAATATGGTCACCTTAGACTTAGTCAAACAATATGGCCATATTCTGCTAAGCCAGTCACCACTTACAAGGTGTCCCACAATAGACTGGTCCTAACACTAATCAGTTTAGTTTTGCTGGGCTGAATCATTCGATTCTAATATTCAAATACAGAATTCCAACACTGCAGTACTATGCTTCAAATCATGTCTGCACAGAATGAAACTCCCTAGCTTTATATGTATACCAAAATCACATTGTCTGGAACACACCTGGGCTGGGTGGTGTGCATTAACCAAAGGGGATTTTAGTATACATATGAAGCTAGTGAGTTTCATTCTGTGCAGACATGATTTGAGGCATAGTACTGCAGTGTTGGATAATATTGTGAGATATTGATCCCAATTTTATTTTAACTATTTTAAGAATATTTAGCAGACAAAAGTATATATAAATATGCTATAAATATGTGGACTTAAGTGGTTGGATGTGCACCAATACTTTTTGTTGTTTTGTAATTATTTTGGTCACTTTGGTAGCACTCCCACAATGTGTGTGCTAAGATATAAAAGGTTTTTTTTTGTGGTGTGCTTAACCAAACCCCCTTGTTGTTGTGTATATATATATATATATATATATATAAAAAACTATATGTATGTATGTATATATGTGTGTACAGATGTATTATGTGTGTATAAATGTGTATATATATATATATATATATATATATATATATATATATATATATATATATAGATAATCAAAAAGGAGTAAACGATCCACGCCAAAGTAAAGTAAAACTTGACTTTTATTCTTGTATTAAAATGTTACAACGATGGAGAAATCATTTTGGCTGTTAAGCCGTAGTCATAGCCTATAGTGCTGTGTTTGCTACTGCTATTTAAAAAAGATACAGTGATCCTATTGGCTTTTAGACAATTGGTAATTAAAAAACACACAATTGCGCTACTCTTGCTGAATGCCAGCAAGAATGAATATATGAGAACACGATTTAATAAATTGCAAAGTTAATTGTTGCAATGTACTGATCATAGAAACCAGCCTAAAGAAAAATATTAGCCTAAAGAAAAATATTTCTTTTCTACTAGCAATGTTGTTGTGGGAAAATGGTTGTGGTAATTTATGTTATGTGTCAAACACCCCATATGTGGTGTAATAAAGTATAATAAAATAAAATACAGGTTCCAGATGTGACTAGCAGCATGTGGAATGGGGTTCAAACCTCCCCTCTTAGTGTTTACTGTGTAAAATGAGCTATATATTTCTGTTTCTATATTTTGCTTTCATTTTTGCATATAGCTATCTATTCTGACTCTCTGTCATGCCATGTATTTACTATATGTTACTCTCAAGTTTTCTTCCCCAAAGGGTAAATTAACTATATCATAGAGAACAGAAAGATGTATTACACCTTTAGTAAATACAAACAATTTAATAATAATAATAATATATTGGCTTGGGTATTGATTGAGTTATTATAGGAAAGGCACATATATACAAAGTGTAAGCGGTTTTGTGTGATTCGCACTCGTTCTCTATTGTGTGATCATATATATATATCTATATGTATCTATGTATATATGTGTGTATATATGTGTGATTGGAACAGCCAATATAATGCCAGCTCAATCCTATTGGCTGATTGCATTATCCAATAGTATTTTTTCTTACTTAATTCCAATTGGCTGATCTTGGATGACGTCACTTAAAGAGATATTCATTAAGAAGAAGCCGTCGTTTGAAGAGGATGCTCCGCGTCGGATGTCTTGAAGATGGACCCGCTCTGCGCCGGAAGGATGAAGATAGAAGATGACGTCTGGATGAAGACTTCTGCCCGTCTGGAGGACCACTTCTGCCGGCTTCGTTGAGGACATCTTGCTGCTTGGATGAAGACTTCTCCCGGTAAGTGAATCTTCGGGGGTTAGTGTTAGGATTTTTTTAAGGGTGTATTGGGTGGGTTTATTTTTTAGGTTAGAGCTTTGGGCCTGCAAAAGAGCTAAATGCCCTTTTAAGGACAATGCCCATCCAAATGCCCTTTTCAGGGCAATGGGGAGCTTAGGTTTTTTTAGTTAGTATTGTGGGTGGTGGGTTTTACTGTTGGGGGGTTGTTTGTATTTTTACTGTTGGGGGGTTTTTTGTATTTTTTTTTTACAGGTAAAAGAGCTGATTACTTTGGGGCAATGCCCCGCAAAAGGCCCTTTTAAGGGCTATTGATAGTTTAGCTTAGGCTAGGGTTTTTTTAATTTGGGGGGCTTTTTTTATTTTGATATTAGATTAGGTGTAATTAGTTTAAAGATCTTTAATTTGTTTTTTATTTTCTGTAATTTAGTGGGGTTTTTTGTGATTTAGCTAATTAAATTTAATTTATTTATCTGTATTTAATTTAGTTAATTTATTTAATTTTATTTAATGTAGTTAATTTATTTAATTGTAGTGTAGTAATAGGTGTTAGTGTAACTTAGGTTAGGTTTTATTTTACAGATCAATTTGTATTTATTTTAGCTAGGTAGTTAGTAAATAGTTAATAACTATTTAGTAACTATTCTACCTAGTTAAAATAAATACAAATGTGCCTTTAAAATAAAAATAAACCCTAAGCTAGTTACAATATAACTATTAGATATATGTAACTATTAGATATACTATACTCTCTATTTCATTATTTATCTCTCTAATCTCTATTGACTCTGACACACTTGTTTGAGATACTGTTATATCTTCCCACAAATCATAGTTTATTTGTTAAACTAAGCTGAGCGAAATATATATTTTATATATATGTATTGGTATCAATTGACACATTACATAACTTTATTATGTTACAACATACGGTTTGTTTGCCTTGCGCCAAGTACATATATATAAATATATTTATTTATTATTTTTTAAAATAAAAAAGTGGAGATTTAACATGGCATTATTGTTGTTAAATTAATTTTTAGTTTGTATATATCCATAGTTCTTATTAATATTATTTTTATTATATTTAACTTGTTATTTTTCATTTTTTATCTTATTTTATATTTTGTTCTGTTTTTCCATTTCCCACTTTCTGAAGCCTGTAACCCACCCCAATAAGTGTATAGTAAATTAAGTCATATAATCCTTTGACGAATATGAATTCAATTGATTTTGCTGCTTATCAATAATGTATGGATTGTGAGAATATAGATGACTGTCCCTTATTTTTCCTTACTACTACTTTGAATTAACCACAATGTCTTCTATATATTCAATATATATTCAATTCATATTGTGTGCAGGTCATTATTGAGTTAACTTTACATTTTGGGGTGTAGCATTTTCTTGTATTCCTATTGGCTAAGCTCAGCCTTTACAATGTCCATACCTGTTCTGAATTATCACCTCTGATGAAGCGTGGGTGCGCCTGCGCGAAACATGTCAGGTGTTTAATGTCTGCTTATGTCTCCTGCTGTGGACGAATAAACCTTACCTGATTGAACAGCACAACATATTGGTTTGCAGCGATACCTTCTTTGTTTCCTTTATATATATATATATATATATATATATATATATATATATATATATATATATATATATATATATATATATATGTGTGTGTACAGATGTATTATGTGTGTATAAATGTATATATATATATATATATGTATATATGCATGTACAGATGTATTATGTATGTATCAATGTATATACTGTATATATATATATATATATATATATATATATATATATACATATATATATATATATATATATACAGTATATATATATATATATATATATATATATATATATATATATATATATATATATATAAATCATCCAAGCAAATGCACTCTCAGGTCTTTTCAAATAGGTTCTTTTAATGGAACGTTTTCGGGGTTCACAACCCCTTCATCAGCATAAACAAACAGTCAAATATCACACAATTTATAGTATGTCAAAATAGTGTCTCACCAAACAAATTTGCTTTCAAAAGTGCGCCAAATACCGAGTGTGGAACGCATCTTGCGTTCCACCGTGATCATGTCAACCGGAAGAGATGTCACTTCCGGTTTCGCGACATGATAGAAACATATAAACATTACTTTGTTTTGCAATTAATAACACATTATGGTGCACTCAAAATTATCTAATAGACAATTTAAGAATAGTGCCAACAAACAGAAATGATTGCCAGTGATCTGTTCATACAATGTTCTAGTGTATATCAATCGTCATCTTAACCGTAACTATGGTTACGAGACATCACTAAGTGATTGTGTTTATATAGTAGAAAATGTCACTCGTGCAACAGATATGTACAATGACATGAATTGCTACTAATGTTTTAGCAATATTCTGTGTCATGTCAATTAACAGCTATGCATGATAATATATACATAGATACTTTAAAAAACGGGAAACTAAATATAAAAATAAACGTAAAACAATAAACTTAAAAAGTGTCTGTTCTTGCTCAGACTCATTATCAAAACATATAGCAATGTGCATTGCCAACTGCATAGTATATATACTTTATACAAGCAGTGTATCAATGAATCGTTTTGCAACATTGTTCTGTTGTATATTGCCCTCAATGTAAACATATATACAAGAGATGTACTGTGGCTATTTTGCGTACGGTTTGTTATGTTAGCATTCAACCTTAGCCAATTTAAAAGTACATCTGTATCTCTCAGATATCTAACCCACTGAGACAAATTCACTAAATGATATAGTTAAATCTCAAAGGCTTTCAAATTTTGCATACTAGGACAAAGAGCAGTATATTGAGTCGAGACCATCATTATTGTGCCTCAATTCCTATATATAGAATCATGTGCCCCAAAGGTTATTCATGTACATTATGTGGTGTATATACATATATCTAGACAATGTCTAGAGATTAATATCTTGTGACACCACAATGATTCAGGTAACGATGTCCAACATATAGATGACCCAGTATGGACACATAAGGACAGTTCATCTTGGGGCTTCTTGATGTTATGTAGCTAGGTTGGTATAAGTCCCAATTAAAGGTGTAGGGTGCGAAATTGGGTAATTTCACCTTAGAGACCAGGCTTCCACAGCCAAGATGGGGGATAAATTCCTCCACCCTGGTGTGTCGTAAGTCCCCAGCCCACATCGCTCGGAAGAGCCATGGGGCTGGGAGCTACACATAGCCACAATGACCCTAGGTTATACCCCAAGCATGTAGCACTATCTTATACCCTTAGGTAAGATTTTTGAAATCTGGGGTGGTGTTTAATCCGCCTGGATGGATAGTCCCCAATTTAAAGATCCATTGGGCTTCCCGTTTGAGTAGTATCCTGCTCCTATCCCCTCCCCGATCAAGAGGGGTATATGATCGATGAGGATATATCGGATTGAAGATACCGCATGGCCTTGCTTAACACAATGGCGTGCAACTGGTTGGTCAGAATCCCCCTGTTTAAGTGCCGATCTGATTGCGTACCTATGGTTTGCCATTCGTTCCCGTAACGTGCCTGTGGTTTTACCCACATAAAAGCAAGAACATGGGCAAAAAAGAAGGTACACCACGTGTGTGGTAGTACACGTGATGGAATGCTTGATCACGTACCTCCGATTAGTGTGTGGATGATGAAAGGTTTTAGTACTGACCAAACCATTGCACGTAGTGCAGCCCAAACATTTATATGATCCTTTGATGTTTATTTTAGTCCCTGTGGTGTAGCTAGCTCTTTGATCTGTACGCATCAAGAGGTCTTTGAGGTTAATACCCCTCTTGAAGCCCACCATTGGTTGTACCTGTCTGGTAAATGTTAACTTCGGGTCTGATGTCATAATAGGCCAATGTTGATGTAAGATACGTCCTGTATTCTTAGTAGTTGGAGTAAAAGTAGTGGTCATAATAAGCTTGTTACTCGTGTCCTTCTTTGGTGTGGGCTTGATAAGTTCTTCTTGAGTGAGTGAAGATGCTGCACTCATGTTTTCTTGGATAATGGAAGGTTTGTATCCCCGCTCACAGAATCTTTCTCCCACTCCTACCAATTGGGAGACCCCAGTTTGTATCTCTGAATTATTTCTCATGGTTCTCACAAATTGACATCTGACTATGCCCTTCAAGAGGGCAGGAGGATGACAACTGTCAGCGCTCAAGATGGAGTTCCGATCGGTTTGTTTGTGAAAAAGGGTCGTGCCCAATTGATGTGTTTTTTTAAACACAGTCAAGTCTAGAAAATTAACGGACTGTTTGTCAACCGTCATTTTGAATTTAACATTGCTTGTGGCTGTGTTAAATGTTTCAAACCAAACTAGTAGTTCCTCCATGGTCCCCCGCCATACCATGAAGATGTCATCAATATATCTGTAATAACATACTACCGCCAAATTGGCAGTATTGCATAGATACAGATTTTCGAATTGAGACATGTACAGGTTGGCGTACGCGGGGGCCATGGAGGAACCCATGGCTGTGCCAGCTGTTTGTAAATAGAATTTACTCTCGAATCTGAAGTAATTCTTATACAAACAGAATTCTATTAATGAGAGAAAGAATTTGATTGGTGGACCCTCATAAAGAGGGTTATTGGTAATATGTTCCTCAACAGATTTGAGACCCTCAGTGTGTGGAATAATAGTATACAGACTGTTGACGTCCAAACAGACCAACAGGTCATCGGGTTGGACGTCAACAGTCCGTATCTTGCGTATGAAGTCCCCTGTATCCATAAAATATGATCTCACCTCCCTGACAACAGGTTGTAGTAAGATGTCCACTAGCTGTGCCACCGGCTGTGTCAAGGAGTCCCTTGCTGACACAATCGGACGGCCAGGTGGATTATCTAGAGTTTTGTGTATCTTTGGGATTGAGTATAAGATAGGAATTTTAGGATAAGTAGTGGTACAGAAATCACGGATATGTTCAGATAGCCAACCTTGTTCAAACCCGATCTGGATCAAAGTATCCAGTTGAAGTTTGAATCTGGAAGTGGGATCATTAGGTAATACAGAGTAGGTTTGTATGTCTGTCAGCTGAGTCAAAATGTCAGTACGATAATCCTCATAGTTGAGTATCACTATGGCTCCGCCCTTATCGGCGGGCCTAATGACTATACTTGGATCTTCCTGCAGGGTCTTTATCGCCTGTCTTTCTTCCCTAGACATATTGTGTGTCCAAAGGGACTGTTGTCTAGCTGTCTCAAGGTCTTGTGTAACCAGTCTCATAAAAGTTTTGGTACTCGGACTGCTATTGGTTGGTTCAAAGGAGCTGGGGTTTTTGCATTGAAGTTCTACCTGTGTCTTTGTTGAACTAGATGTGGAGTTTTGAAAAAACTCTCTTATCTTAAGTGATTTGTTCAACTTATACAGGTCCAATTTTAAATCGAACTCAGAAAGGGCTGTGCTAGGCACGAAAGATAGGCCCCGATTCAAAACTTTGCGTTCACTATCTGATAAACGATGTGTACTTAAATTAATTACTATGTCCTCTGTCGTGGGCGTCTTGGTGGTCGATGTCTTATGCCCCGTCCGCCTAATATGGGGTCTATAGTGCCGCCCCCTCCCCGGGAGCGGGTAGTTACCCCTAAAAAATGATGGTTAGGTGTAGAATGTTCTCTGGATGTATGTGTGGAAAATTGGTTAAGGGGTCTGTATGATCCAGGTGGAGTCAGAGAAATATTGCCAGGGTTTCTATCAGTGTCAGAAGACTCTCCCCCACTTGTGTCCACACAGTGTCCACCTAAGGGTATAAGATAGTGCTACATGCTTGGGGTATAACCTAGGGTCATTGTGGCTACGTGTAGCTCCCAGCCCCATGGCTCTTCCGAGCGATGTGGGCTGGGAACTTACGACACACCAGGGTGGAGGAATTTATCCCCCATCTTGGCTGTGGAAGCCTGGTCTCTAAGGTGAAATTACCCAATTTCGCACCCTACACCTTTAATTGGGACTTATACTAACCTAGCTACATAACATCAAGAAGCCCCAAGATGAACTGTCCTTATGTGTCCACACTGGGTCATCTATATGTTGGACATCGTTACCTGAATCATTGTGGTGTCACAAGATATTAATCTCTTGACATTGTCTAGATATATGTATATACACCACATAATGTACATGAATAACCTTTGGGGCACATGATTCTATATATAGGAATTGAGGCACAATAATGATGGTCACGACTCAATATACTGCTCTTTGTCCTAGTATGCTAAATTTGAAAGCCTTTGAGATTTAACTATATCATTTAGTGAATTTGTCTCAGTGGGTTAGATATCTGAGAGATACAGATGTACTTTTAAATTGGCTAAGGTTGAATGCTAACATAACAAACCGTACGCAAAATAGCCACAGTACATCTCTTGTATATATGTTTACATTGAGGGCAATATACAACAGAACAATGTTGCAAAACGATTCATTGATACACTGCTTGTATAAAGTATATATACTATGCAGTTGGCAATGCACATTGCTATATGTTTTGATAATGAGTCTGAGCAAGAACAGCCACTTTTTAAGTTTATTGTTTTACGTTTATTTTTATATTTAGTTTCCCGTTTTTTAAAGTATCTATGTATATATTATCATGCATAGCTGTTAATTGACATGACACAGAATATTGCTAAAACATTAGTAGCAATTCATGTCATTGTACATATCTGTTGCACGAGTGAAATTTTCTACTATATAAACACAATCACTTAGTGATGTCTCGTAACCATAGTTACGGTTAAGATGACGATTGATATACACTAGAACATTGTATGAACAGATCACTGGCAATCATTTCTGTTTGTTGGCACTATTCTTAAATTGTCTATTAGATAATTTTGAGTGCACCATAATGTGTTATTAATTGCAAAACAAAGTAATGTTTATATGTTTCTATCATGTCGCGAAACCGGAAGTGACATCACTTCCGGTTGACATGATCACGGTGGAACGCAAGATGCGTTCCACACTCGGTATTTGGCGCACTTTTGAAAGCAAATTTGTTTGGTGAGACACTATTTTGACATACTATAAATTGTGTGATATTTGACTGTTTGTTTATGCTGATGAAGGGGTTGTGAACCCCGAAAACGTTCCATTAAAAGAACCTATTTGAAAAGACCTGAGAGTGCATTTGCTTGGATGATTTATATTACTTATTTCTGCACCCAGGCGGTTGATACTTGGAGGGTAGAGCTGGAAATTGTTTGTATACTATATATATATATATATATATATATATATATAAAAAACTATATGTATATATGTGTGTACTGATGTATTATGTATGTATAAATGTCTATACATATATATATATATATATATATATATATATATATATATATAAACTGTATGTATATATGTGTGTACAGATGTATTATGTGTGTATAAATGTATATACATATATATATAAAACTATATGTATGTATGTATGTATGTATATATGTGTGTACAGATGTATTATGTATGTATAAATGTATAAATGTCTATACATATATATATATAAATATATATATATATATATATATATATATATATATATATAAAACTATATGTATGTATGTATATATGTGTGTGCAGGTGTATTATGTGTGTATAAATGTGTATATATATATATATATATATATATTTAAACATAGAAAAACCCAGAGTGCACTCCAATGGGAATCTTTCTAACAGTATCTCACTTACCCTCCACCAACTTTTAACACCGTGAAACAGCCGGACGCCACGTTAAAATTTGGTGGAGGGTAAGTTATTTTGTACACACTTTTTGTCTGAGGACGTTTTTTTTGTGGTCCGAAAACGTTCACTAATAAAGTGAGATACTGTTAGAAAGATTCCCATTGGAGTGCGCTCTTGTTTTTTCTATGTTTAAATATTGTTCTGCTGCACCCTGGGCTGCTGATTACGTATATATCTGGAGTGCATTTTGTTCTGAATCTATATATGTATTTATGTATATTATTAGGAGTCAACTGGCCACAGCTGAAAAATAATGCTGTAGCTCCATCTCTATATATTGCTCCCAAAATAGAGTTTTCAATCAACCAGAGGGTGACTTGAAAATTACTTTTCGGTACACAGTCTGAAAAGGCTTTATATTAATGACATCAGGGCCTCAATCCGATATGCAGCGTTGCCCACAAAAGCCGGCGACGCCGAATTTTGCGCGGGTTTGGTATCCTATATACGGCGTAACCTAGAAGTTACGCTCGTATATTTCTGCCTTTGGCCGTAGTTTTTTGGCCCATAGGCAGGTATACCAAACCCGTGCAGTTTGGTATCCAATATACAGCGTAAGGACTTACGTGGCGAAAATGGAGAAATCTTACTCCATTTTCACCTTGCCACAAAATGCCTTACGCTGTCTATTGGAGCCCCGTAACTCCCCAAACTACCTGCCAAATAAAACCTAACACCTAACGCATGCGCAATGTCTATCTACCTGTCAACCGCGATCTGCTAAATAAAACCTAATACCTAATGCATGCGCAATGTCTACCTGTCAATCCCTAAAAAAGTATTTAACCCCTAAACCGCCGCTCTCGGACCCCGCCGCCACCTACATTAAAAGTATAACCCCCTAATGTGATCCCCCTACACCACCGCCAGCTACATTACATACCCCCTAATGTGAGCCCCTTACACCGCCGCCATCTACATTACCTACCCCCTAATGTGAGCCCCTTACACCGCCGCCATCTACATTACCTACCCCCTAATGTGAGCCCCTTACACCGCCGCCATCTACATTACCTACCCCCTAATGTGAGCCCCTTACACCGCCGCCATCTATATTACCTACCCCCTAATGTGAGCTCCTACCCCGCCGCAAGCTATATTAAAATTATTAACCCCTAATTTAATCCCCCTACCCCGCCGCCAGCTATATTAATTACATTAACCCCTAATTTAATCCCCCTATACCGCCGCCAGCTATATTAATTACATTAACCCCTAATTTAATCCCCCTACCCTGCCGCCAGCTATATTAATTACATTAACCCCTAATTTAATCCCCCTATACCGCCGCCAGCTATATTAATTACATTAACCCCTAATTTAATCCCCCTACTCCGCCACCAGCTATATTAATTACATTAAACCCTAATTTAATCCCCCTATACCGCCGCCAGCTATATTAAATTAATTAACCCCTAATCTAATCCCCCTATACCGCCGCCAGCTATATTAAATACATTAACCCCTAATCTTATCCCCCTACACCGCCGCCAGCTATATTAGCTATAGTAACCCTAATTATATTGGGGTTAATATAGTTAATATCGTTATTATTTTATATATATTAACTATATTAACCCTAATTATATTAGGGTTAATATAGTTAATATCGTTATTAGGGTTAATATAGTTAATATTGTTATTATATTATATATATTAATTATATTAACCCTAATTATATTAGGGTTAATATAGTTAATATCGTTATTATATTATATATATTAACTATATTAACCCTAATTATATTAGGGTTAATATAGTTAATATCGTTATTATATTATATATATATTAAGTATAATAACCCTATCTAACTCTAACATCCCTAACTAAATTCTTATTAAAATAAATCTAATTAATATTAGTATTATTAATTAAAATATTCCTATTTAAATCTAAATACTTACCTATAAAATAAACCCTAAAATAGCTACAATATAATTAATAATTACATTGTAGCTATTTTAGGGTTTATATTTATTTTACAGGTAACTTGGTATTTATTTTAACTAGGTACGATAGCTATTAAATAGTTAATAACTATTTAATAGCTACCTAGTTAAAATAATTACCAATTTACTTGTAAAATAATTCCTAACCTAAGTTACAAATACACCTACACTATCAATAAATTAAATAAACTACAAATATCTAAACTAAAATACAATAAAATAAAATAAACTAAATTACAAAAAAACCCCACTAAATTACAAAAAATAAAAAAGATTACAAGATTTTTAAGCTAATTACACCTATTCTAAGCCCCCTGATAAAATAATAAAGCCCCCCAAAATAAAAAAATGTCCCTACCCTATTCTAAATTAAATAAGTTAACAGCTCTATTACCTTACCAGCCCTTAAAAGGGCCTTTTGCGGGGCATGCCCCAAAGAAATCAGCTCTTTTGCCTGTAAAAAAAAAACACTATACCACCCCCCAACATACCCCTACTCTAACCCAAACCCCCCCCTTAAATAAACCTAACACTAACCCCTGAAGATCTCCCTACCTTGTCTTCACCCAGCCGGGCAGAACTCTTCATCCGATCCGGGCGATGTCTTCAATCAAGCGGCAGAGAAGAAGTCTTCTATGCGGCGATGTCTTCATCCAAGCAGTAAAGAAGAAGTCTTCCATCCGGCGATGTCTTCAATCAAGCGGCAGAGAAGAGGTCCTCCATCGGGGCGAAGTTTTCTTCCAAGCAGCATCTTCAATCTTCTTTCTTCGCTCCTCCGACGCGGAACATCCATCCGGCACGACGACTTCCTGACGAATGAGGTTCCTTTAAATGACGTCATCCAAGATGGCGTCCGTCGAATTCCGATTGGCTGATAGGATTCTATCAGCCAATCGGAATAAGGTAGAAAAATCTGATTGGCTGATTGAATCAGCCAATCAGATTCAAGTTCAATCCGATTGGCTGATTGGTTCAGCCATTTGGATTGAATTTGAATCTGATTGGCTGATTCAATCAGCCAATCAGATTTTTCTACCTTAATTCCGATTGGCTGATAGAATCCTAGACGGAGATCTTCAGGGGGATAGTGTTTATTTTAGAATAGGTGTAATTAGCTTAAACATCTTGTAATCTTTTTTTATTTTTTGTAATTTAGTGTTTGTTTTGTAATTTATTTTATTTTATTTTATTGTATTTTAGTTTAGATATTTGTAGTTTATTTAATTTATTGATAGTGTAGGTGTATTTGTAACTTAGGTTAGGATTTATTTTACAGGTAAATTGGTAATTATTTTAACTAGGTAGCTATTAAATAGTTATTAACTATTTAATAGCTATTGTACCTAGTTAAAATAAATACCAAGTTACCTGTAAAATAAATATAAACCCTAAAATAGCTACAATGTAATTATTAATTATATTGTAGCTATGTTAGGGTTTATTTTATAGGTACGTATTTAGATTTAAATAGGAATATTTTAATTAATAATATTAATATTAATTAGATTTATTTTAATAAGAATTTAGTTAAGGATGTTAGAGTTAGATATGGTTATTATACTTAATATATATATAATATAATAACGATATTAACTATATTAACCCTAATATAATTAGGGTTAATATAGTTAATATATATAATATAATAACTATATTAACCCTAATATAATTAGGGGTAATATAGTTAATATAGCTCGCGGCGGTGTAGGGGGATTAAATTAGGGGTTAATGTTATTAATATAGCTGGCGGCGGGGTAGGGGGATTAAATTAGGGGTTAATAATTTTAATATAGCTGGCAGCGGGGTAGGAGCTCACATTAGGGGGTAGGTAATATAGATGGCGGTGGTGTAAGGGGCTCACATTAGGGGGTAGGTAATGTAGATGGCGGCGGTGTAAGGAGATCACATTAGGGGGTAGGTAATGTAGATGGCGGCGGTGTAAGGGGCTCACATTAGGGGGTAGGTAATGTAGGTGGCGGCGGGTTAGGAGCTCACATTAGGGGGTAATATAGATAAAGTAGGTGGCAGGGGGGTCCGGGAGCGGCGGTTTAGGGGTTAATAACTTTATTAGGTGGCTGCGGGGTCTGGGAGCGGCGGTTTAGGGGTTAATACATTTTTTATTGTTAGGATAGTGAGGGGGATAGCGGATAGAGGGTTAGACGTGTCGGGCTATGTTTGGGGTGCGTGTAAGACAGTATGGGTGATTTTATAACTTAGTCAGGTTTTGTAGGCGCCGGCAGTTTCTAAAGTGCCGTAAGTCATTGGCGACTCCAGAAATTTGTACTTACGCAGATTTCTGGACATCGCTGGTTTATCCGACTTACGGCACTTTAGTCTCTGACGGCGCCGTATATGGGATAGCTCGAGTTGCAAGCTGAAACTACGGGCGGCGGGGGTTCCCTCGCTTGCGCCGCAAACTATAATCTTTATCGGATCGCGCCCCAGGCTAGATTCATAAATAAATATTTCTATATATATTTGATGGTTTTTTGGAACAATATATATCTATACCTATAATATACATGATTATATATAGATATAGATATATACAGATTTATTTAGCAGTATCCATTTAGAAATACATAATACATTCTTTAAATACATAAAAACATATGTACACTCATATAGACATACAAATACTTATTTAGATATCTATATGTATGTGTCTCTATGTTAATGCCCTTTGCCTGCTTTTTTCTAACACCTGAGACCTAAAATCTTCGAGGCCTTATAACTTTTGTGTGCATTATTTTTTTTAATCATTTTATTAGATAGTGCTACTATGACTGTAATGTATTTTTTATGTGTTTTGTGCAACTTTTTTTCCGCTAAACAGGTAACCAGAGCTCTAAGGACGCAGTGATCATTCTAGCGTAAATTGTGATTGCACTCAAGTGATCTCGTTTACTTTCCACTTGTAATATGAGCGGTAAATCCGATGAGCACAAACACCCGCAATAAACCCCTTGCGCATAACTGTTAGTGTTCCACTGATCTGGTCCATAATATGTAAAAGAGACCAGGCTGGATGTAGGATTATAGTAAGGAATTGAACTTTGGAATGTTTCTTGCATTGGAAGGGTCACAGAGGGAGCTTCTTTGGTTCCAGGGAGTCTAAAAGGGACATGAAACCCAAAAATGTTTTTCATGATTCCGATAGAGAATACGATTTCAAACAACTTTCTAATTTACTTCTATTATCTAATCTGTTTCTTTCTCTTGGAATCATTTGATGAAGGAACAGCAATGCACTACTGGTTTCTAACTGAACACATGGGTGAGCCAATCACAATCAATATATATATGCAGGCACCAATCAACAGCTAGAACCTAGGTTCTCTGCTGCTCCTGAGCTTGCCTAGATAAGCCTTTCAACAAAGGATAACAAGAGAAGGAAGCAAATTAAATAATATAAGTAAATTGGAAAGTTGTTTAAAATTGTATTCTCTATCTTAATCATGAAAGAAAATTTTGGGGTTTCATGTCTCTTTAAGTTGTGGTGCATCATTCAGATTAAACTATATTGTGTTAGTTACCTTCCCTGCTGGTGTTAGTTACCTTCCCTGCCGGGAGAGTGGGTGTCTGTCTATGGTAGTCAGTGTTGTGTGGTTTTGCAGGGATCACTTGCTCATATTCATGTGCGGCACCCATGTAGATGCGTTTCCAGGTCTGGCAGGTGCTCTTTCTTGTTCCTATATTCTCACCTTCCTAGTGGTAAGGTCATACAATACTCTGCTTATTCACTTATGCAGGTAACCATACACGTTGCTCAGCTTTTACTAGTCATACCCCTTGGCCTTTATAAGTAGTGTCAGTCCGGCTTTGTGTTGGGTGTTTGTTTGGCCATTTTCCAGCAACCTAGCATTTATTCCTTGTTCTCAGACTATTTGCAACTTGGACTGTTGTGACCTCAGATTGTTTAATGAATTTGTCTTGCCAGCTACCTGATATATCAATGTTAGAGTGGTGGCAGGGGGAAATTAGGGCAAAATTACAGTTGGGGTCACAGTTAAAGTTCAAAAGCATACCTACTGTAGGTAGGCTCATGCGCAGCAATGCACTACTGTGAGCTAGCTTCTCATCAGTGTCTGTACATATATACCCCCTGTCATTGATTCACTCAATTTATGCACCTTACTCACATAGTGCATTGAATGAAGAATACACTAGACTGCGCAGAGAATGAAAATGTGATAATATAAGTCAAAGCTATTTAAAATTGCATGCTGTATCTAAATCATGAAAGAAAATATTGGGGTTTTATGTCCCTTTAACCCCTTAATGACCGAGGACGTGCAGGGTACGTCCTCAAAAAAAAGGCAGTTAACGCCTGAGGACGTACCCTGCACGTCCTCGGTGTGGAAAGCAGCTGGAAGCGATCCTGCTCGCTTCCAGCTGCTTTCCGGTTATTGCAGTGATGCCTCGATATGGAGGCATCCTGCAATAACCATACATGGCCATCCGATGCAGAGAGAGCCACTCTGTGGCCCTCTCTGCACCGGACATCGATGGCCGGAATCGTTGGTGGGTGGGAGCCGAATTGGGAGGCGGGTGGGCGGCCATCGGTGTTGCGCGTGACGTCACGGGGGGCGGGATCGGGATCGGGATCGTCGGGGGCGCGCACGGGCGCGCGCGCGTGCACGGGGGGTGGCGGGCGGGCGCGTGCACGGGGCGGGAGCGGGTGGGAACCGCTACACTACAGAAAAGTAGAAAAGGAAAAGTAAAAAAAAAAAAAAATAAACTTTTTTTTAAAACAATCTAAGGGATCTGGAAGGGGTGGGGGGTTGGTCTTGGGGGGGGGGAAAGCTACACTACAGAAAAGGGACATATTTTATTAAAAAAAAAGCATTTTTTTTCACTAAACTGGGTACTGGCAGACAGCTGCCAGTACCCAAGATGGCGCACATTAAGTCAGAGGGGGAGGGTTAGAGAGCTGTTTAGTGGGGGATCAGTGAGGTTGGGGGCTAAGGGGGATCCCTACACAGAAGCATATGTAAATATGCTAACAAAAAATGCACAAAAAAGCCCAAATATACCTTTTATTTTAGTACTGGCAGAGTTTCTGCCAGTACTTAAGATGGCGGGGACATTTGTGGGGTAGGGGAGGGAAGAGAGATGTTTGGGAGGGATCAGGGGGTCTGATGTTTCAGGTGGGAGGCTGATCTTTACACTAAAGCTAAAATTAACCCTGCAAGCTCCCTACAAGCTACCTAATTAACCCCTTCACTGCTAGCCATAATACACGTGTGATGGGCAGCGCCATTTAGCAGCATTCTAATTACCAAAAAGCAACTCCAAAGTCATATATGTCTGCTATTTCTGAACAAAGGGGATCCCAGAGAAGCATTTACAACCATTTGTGCCATAATTGCACAAGCTGTTTGTAAATTATTTCAGTGAGAAACCTAAAATTGTGAAAAATTTTACGTTTTTTTTAATTTGATCGCATTTGGCGGTGAAATGGTGGCATGAAATATACCAAAATGGGCCTAGATCAATACTTGGGGTTGTCTACTACACTACACTAAAGCTAAAATTACCCCAAAAAGCTCCTTACATGCTCCCTAATTAACCCCTTCACTGCTGGGCATAATACACGTGTGGTGCGCAGTGGCATTTAGCGGCCTTCTAATTACCAAAAAGCAATGCCAAAGCCATATATGTCTGCTATTTCTGAACAAAGGGGATCCCAGAGAAGAATTTACAACCATTTATGCCATAATTGCACAAGCAGTATGTAAATAATTTCAGTGAGAAACTGAAAGTTTGTGAAAAAATTTGTGAAAAAGTGAACAATTTTTTGTATTTGATCGCATTTGGCGGTGAAATGGTGGCATGAAATATACCAAAATGGGCCTAGATCAATAATTTGGGATGTCTTCTAAAAAAAATTATATACATGTCAATGGATATTCAGGGATTCCTGAAAGATATTAGTGTTCTAATGTAACTAGCGTTAATTTTGAAAAAAAAATGGTTTGAAAATAGCAAAGTGCTACTTGTATTTATGGCCCTATAAGTTACAAAAAAAGCAAAGAAGATGTAAACATTGGGTATTTCTAAACTCAGGACAAAATTTAGAAACAATTTAGCATGGGTGTTTTTTGGTGGTTGTAGATATGTAACAGATTTTGGGGTTCAAAGTTAGAAAAAGTGTGTTTTTTTCCATTTTTCCTCATATTTTATAATTTTTTTTATAGTAAATGATAAGATATGATGAAAATAATGGTATTTTTAGAAAGTCCATTTAATGGCGAGAAAAACGGTATATAATATGTGTGGGTACAGTAAATGAGTAAGAGGAAAATTTCAGCTAAACACAAACACCGCAGAAATGTAAAAATAGCCTTGGTCCCAAACGGACAGAAAATGGAAAAGTGCTCTGGTCACTAAGGGGTTAAGTATGGAGATAAAATAAAAATATAAAAATTTAGGATCTGTACATTCCAATCGACATGGTCTTGAGAACAATGAGCAGTAGTTTTAATGAGTAAAACCCCCCAGCTATTTCTGGTAAAAGAATAAAAACAAAAGAACTATTTCCCAAACAATACATACTCTGCAGCTGGCTTAGCAAATAATTGCAAACACTTTAAGGGGAATTTTTTTTTACAGAACAGCATCCTTTTAAAATGACAGCAGTTGATGCTATAACTAAACCACTTGTTGCTTCTCATATACACAAATACCATCTGCTTAACAATCCCCAATCCAGTTTGTTTAACAATCTTCTCTTATCCTGTGATCTTACATTACGGATACTTTTGCACCTAAGCTAATGTTCTATGTATCAGTGTGTTGCTGCCACATCATTACTAATACAGTTGTATTCATGATTTTAGTAATAATGTGCAGACAATGTTTCTGCAGGCGCATATATCTTATCCTCAGTGTCCTGTACAGGAGGATCTTTATTTTATTAGCAAAACATAAGCTCAGTGTTGTTTTACTGCCAAGTGACAAAATGATTTGAGCAGTTCAGCCATTTGTAACAAGACAGTAGGAGACCACCCAGAACACAATACGTTTCTGTATGTGATAGTTCAGCTCTGGACACCTCATCAGGGGTATATGTGGTTAGCAAACTGACTCTATAGGGACACCTGTTCCCTGTGTCTGTCCCCTGGGTCACACATTCTGTGTGTAGATAGGAGCAGGGATGGGTGCCCTAGTAAAGTGCTTGACATTTTATAGCCTCTTGTCATATGGCTGTGTGTTCCATCTGGGATTAAAGGATCATTTTTATTCAGTTTACGTAAAAGGATGTCACGGTGTAAATGTAATAAGTGCAGCACAAGTGGGGGGTTTTATGTCCCTTAAAGAGACATTCTAATGCAAACATTGCATTCACTGATTTGTTCTTGTTTGTTTGTATTCCATTGCTGACTTTAGGTTTATATAAAGTCATAACTAATCTCCAGTAGTTGCAGCTCCAAAACTGATTACATAGGGAGAACGACAGAGGCACATACCTGCCTATCACTGGCACATTTCTCTTTGGGAGTTGCAATTCTTCCAGCTCCTGAGTGGGACTTTACCTGTGTGTGTAAACCCTTTGCAGGGATAAGTAATGCAAAAAGACCTGTTCTAATTAACTAGAGAATGCAATTTTGCATTTGCGTGTCCCTTTAAATGTTACTCAGAAGATTTTCAATCAACAAATAAATTAAACCATAGTCCAATTATATTTAAAGAAAAGTCCAGTCCTCCTTGTTTATGTAACACAATTTGACAGTAATCAAAAAACCTAGTAAAATAAATCTGTTTAATGCAAAATAAGTAGTCAATAATAATTCTGGAGAAACGAAAAATGCTCCCACAGTCCAAGCTACACATTATTTCAATTATACCAAATATGTTGGTGTCAACCAATCAGCTTGTGCATCATGTGAGGCTTTTTTGAAACATAGTAGCAGCTGTTTGTCTTTGGTTGGTTTGTGAGAAGCGTCACTTGGTTTGGTTTCTGGTAGCTAGCATTAGTTTTATACATTACAAAATAAACCACTGATTGAATTAACAAAAAGCTTATGGCTAGATTACGAGTTTTGTTGGTAAGGCCGTGTGGTGCTAACGCTCAGTTTCAGCTCACCGCTCACCTACAAACAACGCTGGTATTACAGTTTTTTTTTAACCCGGCGTTAGCCTCTAAAAAGTGAGCGGAGAGGAAAATTTAGCTCCACATCTCACCTCAATACCAGCGTTGCTTACGGTAGCGGTGAGCTGGCTGAACATGCTCATGCCCGATTTCCCCATAGGAAACAATGGGGTAGATCTGGCTGAAAAAAAACCTAACACCTGCAAAAAAGCAGCGTTCAGCTTCTAACGCAGCCCCATTGATTCCTATGGGGAAAGAAAATGTATGTCTACACCTAACACCCTAACAAGAACCCAGAGTCTAAACACCCCTAATCTTACACTTATTAACCCCTAATCTGCCGTCCCGACATCGTCACCACCTGCATAATAATATTAACCCCTAATCTGCCGCTCCGGACACCGCCGCCACCTACATTATACTTATGAACCCCTAATCTGCTGCCCACAACATCACCGAACCCTACATTATATTTATTAACCCAACGTCGCCGCAACTTTATTAAATGTATTAACCCCTAATCTGCCTCCGCCAACATCGCCGCCACTATAATAAAATTATTAACCCCTAAACTTAAGTCTAACCCTAACCTTAACACCCCCCTAACTTAAATATAATTTAAATACATCTAAATAAAATAACTATTTAAAAGGAAATAATTACCTATAAAATAAACCCTAGGCTAGCTACAATATAACTAATAGTTACATTGTAGCTAGCTTAGGGTTTATTTTTATTTTACAGGCAACTTTGTATTTATTTTAACTAGGTAGAATAGTTATTAAATAGTTATTAACTATTTAATAACTACCTAGTTAAAATAAAGACAAATTTACCTGTAAAAAAACCCTAACCTAAATTACAATTACACCTAAAACTACACTATAATTAAAATAATTTCCTAAATTAACTACAATTAACTACAATTAAATAAAATAAACTGAAGTACGAAAAAACAAACAAACACTAAATTACAGAAAAAAATAAAATTATTACAAGAAGTTTAAACTAATTACACCTAATCTAATCCCCCTAATAAAATAAAAAATCCCCCCAAAATAATAAAAAGCCCTACCCTATACTAAATTACAAATAGCCCTTAAAAGGGCTTTTTGCGGGGCATTGCCCCAAAGTAATCAGCTCTTTTACCTGTAAAAAAAATACAAAACCCCCCCAACATTAAAACCCACCACCCACACACCCAACCCTACTCTAAAACCCACCCAATCCCCCCTTAATAAAACCTAACACTAACCCCTTGAAGATCAGCCTACCTTGAGACGTTTTCACCCAGCCGGGCACAAGTGGTCCTCCTGACGGTCCGAAGTCTTCATCCTATCCGGGGAGAAGAGGACCTCCAGACGGGCAGAAGTCTTCATCCAGGCGGCATCTTCTATTTTCATCCATCCGGAGCAGAGCGGGTCCATCTTCAAGCCAGCCGACGCAGAGCATACTCTTCTTCCGACTACTCCCGACGAATGAAGGTTCCTTTAAATGACGTCATCCAAGGGACGCCATCTTGGATGACGTCATTTAAAGGAACCATCATTCGTTGTGTAGTCATCGGTCTGGATGGATGCTCCGCATCGGCTGGCTTCAAGATGGATCCGCTCCGCTCTGGATGGATGAAGATAGAAGATGCCGTCTGGATGAAGACTTCTGCCCATCTGGAGGTCCTCTTCTGCCCGGATCAGATGAAGACTTCTGCCCCTCTGGAGGACCACTTGTGCCCGGCTGGGTGAAGACGTCTCATGGTAGGGTGATCTTCAAGGCGTTAGTGTTAGGTTTTATTAAGGGGGGATTGGGTGGGTTTTAGAGTAGGGTTGGGTGTGTGGGTGGTGGGTTTTAATGTTGGGGGGGTATTGTATTTTTTTTTTACAGGTAAAAGAGCTGACTACTTTGGGGCAATGCCCTGCAAAAGGCCCTTTTAAGGGCTATTTGTTATTTAGTATAGGGTAAGGATTTTTATTATTTTGGGGGCTTTTTTATTTTATTAGGGGGATGGATTTGATTAGGTGTTATTAGTTTAAAATTCCTGTAATTATTTTATTTATTTCTGTAATTTAGTGTTTGTTTGTTTTTTCGTACTTTAGTTTATTTTATTTAATTGTAGTTAATTGTAGGTAATTTAGTAAATTAATTTAATTATAGTGTAGTGTTAGGTGTAATTGTAATTTAGGTTAGGATTTATTTTACAGGTACTTTTGTATTTATTTTAGCTAGGTAATTATTAAATAGTTAATAACTATTTAATAACTATTGTACCTAGTAAAAATAAATACAAACTTGCCTTTAAAATAAAAATAAACCCTAAGCTAGCTACAATGTAACTATTAGTTATATTGCAGCTAGCTAAGGGTTTATTTTATAGGTAAGTATTTAGTTTTAAATAGGAATCATTTATTTAATTGTAGTAATTTTATTTCGTTTTATTTAAATTATATTTAAGTTAGGGGGGGTAGACTTAGGGTTAGACTTAGGTTTAGGGGTTAATAAATTTAATATAGTAGCGGCGACATTGGGGGAGGCAAATTAGGGGCTAATAAATGTAGGTAGGTGTCGGCGATGTTAGGGACGGCAGATTAGGGGTTAATAAAATTTAACTAATGTTTGCGAGGCGGGAGTGCGGCGATTTAGGGGTTGATATATTTATTAAATTGCCGGCGATGTCCGGTCAGCAAATTAGGTGTTGAAAATGTTATTATAGTGTTTGCGATGTGGGGGGGGGGGGGCTCGGTTTAGGGGTTAATAGGTAGTTTATGGGTGTTAGTATACTTTGCAGCACTCTAGTTAAAGGAACAGTCTAGTCAAAATTAAACTTTCATGATTCAGATAGGGCATGCAATTTTAAACAACTTTCCAATGTACTTCTATTATCTAATTTGCACAATTCTTTAGATATCCTTTGTTGAAGAAATAGCAATGCACATGTGTGAGCCAATCACACAAGGCCTCTATGTGCAGCAACCAATCAGCAGCTTCTGAGCCTATCTAGATATGCTTTTTAGCAAGTGATATCAATAGAATGAAGCAAATTAGATAATAGAAGTAAATTAGAAAGTTGCTTAAAATGACATGCTCTTTCTCAATCACGAAAGAAAAAAATTGGGCTTCATGTACCTTTAAGAGTTTTATGTTACGGCGTTAGCCCATAAAACTCTTAACTACTGACTTTTAAATGTGGTAGGAGTCTTGACAGGAGAGGGTCTACCGCTCACTTCTTCCAAGACTCGTAATACCGGCGTTATGCAAGTCCCATTGAAAAGATAGGATTCATAATTTACGTAAGGGGATTTGCATTAAGCTCGAGTCGCGGAATAAAAGTGAGCGGTACACCTGTACCTGCCAGACTCGTAATACCAACGGGCATTAAAAAGCAGCGTTGGGACCTCTTAGCGCTGCTTTTTAAGGCTAACGCAAGACTCGTAATCTAGGTGTTACTTAGTAGCTCCCACTTTAGCTCTTTTGATGAGGTTAGGCTGGGGCGACCACTGAAAGGAGCTGGATAAACAAAAAGAACAGACACTCCCCACCTCCACAGCATATGAAAAGACAGATAACATAAACAGGAGTCTGTAAACGCTTGTATACATCTGACACTGTGGGGCTTGGTTAGGAGTCTGAACATCAGCACAATGTTCTGTAAAAATAAGTAAAACTATACATTTTTTTAAAAATACTACCAGATGGGCCATATAAATGGATAATCTACAAAACATTTATGCAAAGAAAAATCTAGTGTACGATAAGAATATTATTTGCTGTTTGTTTAACCTATACTAGTTCTCTGCTTTCAGTCTCATTATGTAATTTCCCTGGACTGTTATTTCCAAAAAAACAAAGAAATGCTTTGTTATGCTCAGTCAGGTAATTGTATTTAGTCATATCCACAAAACAACCAATGTCTGCTCTTCTTATTATTTTATTGATGTTGTCTTCTTGTAACTGAAACATACATAATAGTTAAATAGTTAATACAATTCACCTAAAAGTGTCATATAGAAAGTTTTGTGGCCCATTTATCAAGCTCCGAATGGAGCTTGTGGGCCCGTGAAGACCACTGCTCCATAACCCTGTCTGCCTGCTCTGATGAGGCGGACAGAAATCAACCCGATCGAGTACGTTCTGGTTGATTGACACCCCCTGCTGGCGGACGATTGGCCGCGAGTCAGCAGGGGGCGGCATTGCACCAGCAGCTCTTGTGAGCTGCTGGTGCAATGTTAAATGCGGAGAGCGTATTGGTCTCCGCATTCAGTGAGGTCTGGCAGACCTGATCCGCAAGACCTTTAATAAATAGGCCCCATAGTAACAGTAAATCTACAAAATTAACTTTCTTTCTGATTTACTGACAGCACTCAGCATGAGAGAAAGGTCAGAATGAGAGAGATGGCAGCATTCAGCATGAGAGAGGGCAGAATTAGAGAGAGGGCAGAATGAGAGAGAGAGAAGAATGAGAGAGATGGCAGAATGAGAGAGATAGAAGCATTCAGCATGAGAGAAAGGGCAGAATTAGAGAGAGGGCAGAATGAGAGAGAGAGAAGAATGAGAGAGATGGCAGAATGAGAGAGATAGAAGCATTCAGCATGAGAGAAAGGGCAGAATGAGAGAGAGGGCAGCACTCTTTATGAGAGAAAGGTCAGAATGAGAGAAAGTGCAGAATGAGAGAGATTGAAGCATTCAGCATGAGAGAGAGGGCAGAATGAGAGAGAGGACAGAATGAGAGAGAGGGCAGCACTCAGCATGAGAGAGAGGGCAGCACTCAGCATGAGAGAGGGCAGAATGAGAGAGAGGGCAGCACTCAGCATAAGAGTGAGGGCAGAATGAGAGAGAGGGCAGCACTCAGCATGAGAGAGAGGGCAGAATGAGAGAGAGGGCAGAATATGAGAGAGGGCAGCACTCAGCATGAGAGAGAGGGCAGAATATGAGAGAGGGCAGCACTCAGCATGAGAGAGAGGGCAGAATGAGAGAGAGGGCAGTACTCAGCATGAGAGAGAGAGAGAGAGAGAGGACATAATGAGATAAAGGGCAGCACTCAGAATGAGAGAGAGGGAAGAATGAGAGAGATGGCAGCACTCAGAATGGGAGTGAGGGCAGAATGAGAGAGAGGGCAGCACTCAGCATGAGAGAGGGGGAAGAATGAGAGAGATGGCAGCACTCAGAATGAGAGTGAGGGCAGAATGAGAGAGAGGGCAGCACTCAGCATCAGAGGGCAAAATGAGAGAGAGGACAGCACTCAGCATGAGAGAGGGCGGAATGAGAGAGAGAGATGGCAGCACTCAGCATGAAAGAGAGGGCAGAACGAGAGAGAGAGGGCAGGATGAGAGAGAGGGCAGAATGAGAGAGAGGACAGCACTCAACATGAGAGAGAAAGGGCAGAATGAGAGAGAGGACAGCACTCAGCATGAGAGAGAAAGGGCAGAATGAGAGAGAAGGCAAGCAGGTGAACAGAGGATGAAGAATAAATTGTCATTATGGTAAAATTAATGAATTAAGTGATGAAGCTAATTAAATATCTGGATAGACAGCAGCATGTGTGTATTCATATTAATGCCTAGAGCAGCAGATGTGAATGTTTTTTTTTAAAATTAATTTATTTTTTATTAAAAATGATCAGGTTACAGAAAATGTATGGAACACATCTCAGAAACTGAACCAGACACAATAAATAAATAGTAAACCTGTGTCATACACTTACACCTAGATTACGAGTCTTGCGTTAGAGGCTGTGCGGTGCTAACAAGCAGTTTATGATCACCACTCACTTACAGACAGCATAGGTATTATGAGTTTTTACAAACCAAAATTTTGCTCATTACCGCACTCCAAAACCAGCGCTGCTTACGTTAGCGGTGAGCTGTTGTAACGTGCTCGTGCACGATTTCCCAATAGGAATCAACGGGGAGAGCTGGCTGAAAAAAAGTCTAACACCTGCCAAAAAGCAGCGTAAAGCTTTAACGCAGCCCCATTGATTCCTATGGGGAAATACATTTTATGTCTACACCTAAGACCCTAACATGAACCCCGAGTCTAAACACCCCTAATCTTACACTTATTAACCCCTAATCTGCTGCCCCCAACATCACCGACACCTACATTATAATTATTAACCCCTAATCTGCCGCTCCGGACACCGCCGCCACCTACATTATATTTATGAACCCCTAATCTGCTGCCCCCAACATCGCCAAACCCTACATTATATTTATTAACCCCAACTCTGCCGCCCCAATGTCAACGCCATCTACCTACACTTATTAACCCGTAATCTGCCGCCCCCAACGTCGCCACCACTTTAATAAACATTTTAACCCCTAAACCGCTGCACTCCTGCCTTGCAAACATTAGTTAAATATTATTAACCCCTAATCTGCCGACCCTAACATTGCCGCCTCCTACCTACATTTATTAACCCCTAATCTGCCGCCCCCAATGTCGCCGTCACTGTACTAAATGTATTAACCCCTAAACCTAAGTCTAACCCTAGCCCTAATACCCCCTAACTTAAATATAATTAAAAGAAATCTAAATAAAAAATCATATCATTAACTAAATAATTCCTATTTAAAACTAAATACTTACCTATAAAATAAACTCTAAGGCCTAGATTTGGAGTTTGGCGGTAGCCGTGAAAACCAGCGTTAGAGGCTCCTAACGCTGGTTTTAGGCTAACTCCGGTATTTGGAGTCACTCAAAAAAGGGTCTAACGCTCACTTTTCAGCCGCGACTTTTCCATACCGCAGATCACCTTACGTAAATTGCGTATCCTATCTTTTCAATGGGATCTTTCTAACTCCGGTATTTAGAGTCGTGTCTGAAGTGAGCGTTAGAAATCTAACGACAAAACTCCAGCCGCAGGAAAAAAGTCAGTAGTTAAGAGCTTTCTGGGCTAACGCCGGTTCATAAAGCTCTTAACTACTGTACTCTAAAGTACACTAACACCCATAAACTACCTATGTACCCCTAAACCGAGGTCCCCCCACATCGCCGCCACTCGATTAAATTTTTTTAACCCCTAATCTGCCGACCGCCACCTATGTTATACTTATGTACCCCTAATCTGCTGCCCCTAACACCGCCGACCACTGTATTATATTTATTAACCCCTAATCTGCCCCCCACAACGTCGCCGCCAGCTACCTACAATAATTAACCCCTAATCTGCCGACCGCAAAGCACCGCCACCTACATTATAGCTATGTACCCCTAATCTGCTGCCCCTAACACCGCCGACCCCTATATTATATTTATTAACCCCTAATCTGCCCCCCTCAACGTCGCCTCCACCTGCCTACACTTATTAACCCCTAATCTGCCGAGCGGACCGCACCGCTACTATAATAAAGTTAGTAACCCCTAATCCGCCTCACTAACCCTATAATAAATAGTATTAACCCCTAATCTGCCCTCCCTAACATCGCCGATACCTAACTTCAATTATTAACCCCTAATCTGCCGACCGGAGCTCACCGCTATTCTAATAAATGTATTAACCCCTAAAGCTAAGTCTAACCCTAACACTAACACCCCCCTAAATTAAATATAATTTTAATCTAATGAAATAAATTAACTCTTATTAAATAAATTATTCCTATTTAAAGATAAATACTTACCTGTAAAATAAATCCTAATATAGCTACAATATAAATAATAATGACATTGTAGCTATTTTAGGATTAATATTTATTTTACAGGCAACTTTGTAATTATTTTAACCATGTACAATAGCTATTAAATAGTTAAGAACTATTTAATAGCTACCTAGTTAAAATAATTACAAAATTACCTGTAAAATAAATCCTAACCTAAGTTACAATTAAACCTAACACTATACTATCATTAAATTAATTAAATAAAATACCTATAATTACCTACAATTAAACCTAACACTACACTATCAATACATTAATTAAATACAATATCTACAAATAACTACAATGAAATAAACTAACTAAAGTACAAAAAATAAAAAAGAACTAAGTTACAAAAAATAAAAAAATATTTACAAACATAAGAAAAATATTACAATAATTTTAAACTAATTACACCTAATCTAAGCCCCCTAATAAAATAACAAAGACCCCCAAAATAAAAAATGCCCTACCCTATTCTAAATTAATAAAGTTCAAAGCTCTTTTACCTTACCAGCCCTGAACAGGGCCCTTTGCGGGGCATGCCCCAAGAAGTTCAGCTCTTTTGCCTGTAAAAAAAAAAACATACAATACCCCCACCCCCCAACATTACAACCCACCACCCACATACCCCTAATCTAACCCAAACCCCCCTTAAATAAACCTAACACTAAGCCCCTGAAGATCATCCTACCTTGTCTTCACCTCACCAGGTATCACCGATCCGTCCTGGCTCCAAAATCTTCATCCAACCCAAGCGGGGGCTGGCGATCCATCATCCGGTGGCTGAAGAGGTCCAGAAGAGGCTCCAAAGTCTTCATCCTATCCGGGAAGAAGAGGCGATCCAGACCGGCAACCATCTTGATCCAAGCGGCATCTTCTATCTTCATCCGATGACGACCGGCTCCATCCTGAAGACCTCCACCGCGGACCCATCTTCTTCCGGCGACGTCCAACTGAAGAATGACGGTTCCTTTAAGGGACGTCATCCAAGATCAGAATCAAGTTCAATCCGATTGGCTGATCCAATCAGCCAATCAGATTGAGCTTGCATTCTATTGGCTGTTCCGATCAGCCAATAGAATGTGAGCTCAATCTGATTGGCTGATTGGATCAGCCAATCGGATTGAACTTGATTCTGATTGGCTGATTCCATCAGCCAATCAGAATATTCCTACCTTAATTCCGATTGGCTGATAGAATCCTATCAGCCAATCGGAATTCGAGGGACGCCATCTTGGATGACGTCCCTTAAAGGAACCGTCATTCTTCAGTTGGACGTCGCCGGAAGAAGATGGGTCCGCGGTGGAGGTCTTCAGGATGGAGCCGGTCGTCATCGGATGAAGATAGAAGATGCCGCTTGGATCAAGATGGTTGCCGGTCCGGATCACCTCTTCTTCCCGAATAGGATGAAGACTTTGGAGCCTCTTCTGGACCTCTTCAGCCACCGGATGATGGATCGCCAGCCCCCGCTTGGGTTGGATGAAGATTTTGGAGCCAGGACGGATCGGTGATACCTGGTGAGGTGAAGACAAGGTAGGATGATCTTCAGGGGCTTAGTGTTAGGTTTATTTAAGGGGGGTTTGGGTTAGATTAGGGGTATGTGGGTGGTGGGTTGTAATGTTGGGGGGGGGTATTGTATGTTTTTTTTTTACAGGCAAAAGAGCTGAACTTCTTGGGGCATGCCCCGCAAAGGGCCCTGTTCAGGGCTGGTAAGGTAAAAGAGCTTTGAACTTTAGTAATTTAGAATAGGGTAGGGCATTTTTTATTTTGGCGGTCTTTGTTATTTTATTAGGGGGCTTAGAGTAGGTGTAATTAGTTTAAAATTGTTGTAATATTTTTCTTATGTTTGTAGATATTTTTTTATTTTTTATTTTTTGTACTTTAGTTAGTTTATTTCATTGTAGTTATTTGTAGATATTGTATTTAATTAATTTATTGATAGTGTAGTGTTAGGTTTAATTGTAGGTAATTGTAGGTATTTTATTTATATAATTTAATGATAGTATAGTGTTAGGTTTAATTGTAACTTAGGTTAGGATTTATTTTACAGGTAATGTTGTAATTATTTTAACTAGGTAACTATTAAATAGTTCTTAACTATTTAATAGCTATTGTACCTGGTTAAAATAAATACAAAGTTACCTGTAAAATAAATATTAATCCTAAAATAGCTACAATGTAATTATAATTTATATTGTAGCTATATTAGGATTTATTTTACAGGTAAGTATTTAGCTTTAAATAGGAATAATTTATTTAATAAGAGTTAATTAATTTTGTTAGATTAAAATTATATTTAATTTAGGGGGGTGTTAGTGTTAGGGTTAGACTTAGCTTTAGGGGTTAATACATTTATTAGAATAGCGGTGAGCTACGGTCGGCAGATTAGGGGTTGATAATTGAAGTTAGGTGTCGGCGATGTTAGGGAGGGCAGATTAGGGGTTAATACTATTTATTATAGGGTTAGTGAGGCGGATTAGGGGTTAATAACTTTATTATAGTAGCGGTGCGATCCGGTCGGCAGATTAGGGGTTAATAAGTGTAGGCAGGTGGAAGCGACGTTGTGGGGAGCAGATTAGGGGTTAATAAATATAATATAGGGGTCGGCGGTGTTAGGGGCAGCAGATTAGGGGTACATAGGGATAATGTAAGTAGCGGCGGTTTACGGAGCGGCAGATTAGGGGTTAAAAAAAATATGCAGGGGTCAGCGATAGCGGGGGCGGCAGAATAGGGGTTAATAAGTGTAAGGTTAGGGGTGTTTAGACTCGGGGTACATGTTAGAGTGTTAGGTGCAGACGTAGGAAGTGTTTACGCATAGCAAACAATGGGGCTGCGTTAAGAGCTGAACGCGGCTTTTTTGCAGGTGTTAGGTTTTTTTTCAGCTCAAACAGCCCCATTGTTTCTTATGGGGGAATCGTGCACGAGCACGTTTTTGAGGCTGGCCGCGTCCGTAAGCAACTCTGGTATCGAGAGTTGAAGCTGCGTTAAAAATGCTCTACGCTCCTTTTTTGGAGCCTATTGCAGCCTTTATGTGGACTCTCAATACCAGAGTTATTTTTATGGTGCGGCCAGAAAAAAGCCAGCGTTAGCTACGCGGGTCCTTACCGACAAAACTCCAAATCTAGCCGTAAGCTAGCTACAATATAACTAATAGTTACATTGTAGCTAGCTTAGGATTTATTTTTATTTTACAGGCAAGTTTGTATTTATTTTAACTAGGTATAATAGTTATTAAATAGTTATTAACTATTTAATAACTACCTAGCTAAAATAAATACAAAGTTACCTGTAAAATAAAACCTAACCTAAGTTACAATTGCACCTAACACTATAGTATAATTAAATTATTTCCCTAAATTAAATACAATTAAATACAATTAAATAAAATTATTTAAAGTACAGAACCCCCCCCCCCCCCCACTAAATTACAGAAAATAATAAACAAATTACAAGATTTTTAAACTAATTACACCTAATCTAATCCCCCTAACAAAATAAAAAAGCCCCCCAAAATAAAAAAAGCCCTACCCTACACTAAATTACAAATAGCCCTTAAAAGTGCCTTTTGCTGGGCATTGCCCCAAAGTAATCAGCTCTTTTACCTGTAAAAAAAATTACAAATCCCCCCCTCCCACCACCCACACAACCAACCCTACTCTAAAACCCACCCAATACCCCCTTAAAAAAACCTAACACTAACCCCTTGAAGATCACCTTACCGGGAGAAGTCTTCATCCAACTGGGCCGAAGTCCTCAACGAAGCTGGGAGAAGTCTTCATCCAAGCCGGGCGAAGTGGTCCTCCAGACGGGCAGAAGTCTTCATCCAGACGGCATCTTCTATCTTCATCCATCCGGCGCAGAGCGGGTCCATCTTCAAGACATCCAACGCGGAGCATCCTCTTCATTCGACGGCTAAGACTGAATGATGGTTCCTTTAAATGATGTCATCCAAGATGGAGTCCCTTCGATTCGAATTGGCAGAATTCTATCAGCCAATCGGAATTAAGGTAGAAAAAATTATATTGGCTGATGCAATCAGCCAATAGGATTGAGCTGGCATTCCATTGGCTGGTCCAATCAGCCAATAGAATGTGAGCTCAATCCTATTGGCTGGTTGCATCAGCCCCTAGGATTTGTCCTACCTTAATTCCGATTGACTGATAGAATCCTATCAGCCAATCAGAATTCAAGGGACGCCATCTTGGATGATGTCATTTAAAGGAACCTTTATTCAGTCTTAGCCGTCGGATGAAGAGGATGCTCCTCGTCGGATGTCTTGAAGATGTACCCGCTCCGCGCCGGATGGATAAAGATAGAAGATACCGTCTGGATGAAGACTTCTGCCCGTATGGAGGACCACTTCGCCCGGCTTGGATGAAGACTTCTCTCGGCTTCGTTGAGGACTTCAGCCCGGTTGGATGAAGACTTCTCCCGGTAAGGTAATCTTCAAGGGGTTAGTGTTAGGTTTTTTTAAGGGGGTATTGGGTGGGTTTTAGAGTAGGGTTGGTTGTGTGGGTGGTGGGTTTTAATGTTGGGGGGATTTGAAATTTTTTTTACAGGTAAAAGAGCTGATTACTTTGGGGCAATGCCCCGCAAAAGACCCTTATAAGTGCTATTTGTAATTTAGTGTAGGGTAGGGCTTTTTTATTTTTGGGGGGGGGGGGGTTATTTTGTTAGGGGGATTAGATTAGGTGTAATTAGTTTAAAAATCTTGTAATTTGTTTAATATTTTCTGTAATTTAGTGTTTATTTTTTTTGTACTTTTGATAATTTTATTTAATTGTATTTAATTGTATTTAATTTAGGGAAATAATTTAATTATAGTGTAGTGTTAGGTGTAATTGTAACTTAGGTTAGGTTTTATTTTACAGGTACTTTTGTAGGTAAAAGAGCTGATTACTTTGGGGCAATGCCCCACAAAAAGGCCTTTTAAGGGCTATTGGTAGTTTAGTTTAGGCTAGGGGTTTTTTTTTTATTTTGGGGGGGCTTTTTTTATTTTGATAGGGCTATTAGATTAGGTGTAATTAGTTTAAATATCTTGTAATTTGTTTATTATTTTCTGTAATTTAGTGTTTTTGTACTTTAGCTAATTTAATTTAATTGATTTAATTGTTGTTAATTTAGTTAATTTATTTAATTATAGTGTAGTGTTAGGTGTTAGTGTAACATAGGTTAGGTTTAATTTTACTGGTACTTTTGTATTTATTTTAGCTAGGTAGTTATTAAATAGTTAATAACTATTTAATAACTATTCTACCTAGTTAAAATAAATACAAGCTTGCCCGTAAAAAAAAAAAAAAAATCCTAAGCTAGCTACAATGTAACTATTAGTTATATTGTAGCTAGCTTAGGGTTTATTTTATAGTTAAGTATTTAGTTTTAAATAGGAATTATTTAGTTAACCCCTTAATGACCGCAGCACTTTTCCATTTTCTGTCCGTTTGGGACCAAGGCTATTTTTACATTTTTGCGGTGTTTGTGTTTAGCTGTAATTTTCGTTTTACTCATTTACTGTACCCACACATATTATATACCGTTTTTCTCGCCATTAAATGGACTTTCAAAAGATACCATTATTTTCATCATATCTTATAATTTACTATAAAAAACATTATAAAATATGAGGAAAAAATGGAAAAAAACACACTTTTTCTAACTTTGACCCCCAAAATCTGTTACACATCTACAACCACCAAAAAACACCCATGCTAAATAGTTTCTAAATTTTGTCCTGAGTTTAGAAATACCCAATGTTTACATGTTCTTTGCTTTTTTTGCAAGTTATAGGGCCATAAATACAAGTAGCACTTTGCTATTTCCAAACCACTTTTTTTTTCAAAATTAGCGCTAGTTACATTGGGACACTAATATCTTTCAGGAATCCCTGAATATCCATTGATATGTATATATTTTTTTTTCGAAGACATCCCAAAGTATTGATCTAGGCCCATTTTGGTATATTTCATGCCACTATTTCACCGCCAAATGCGATCAAATAAAAAAAATTGTTCACTTTTTCACAAATTTTTTCACAAAGTTTAGGTTTCTCACTGAAATTATTTACAAACAACTTATGCAATTATAGCATAAATGATTGTAAATGCTTCTCTGGGATCCCCTTTGTTCAGAAATAGCAGACATATATGGCTTTGGCGTTGCTTTTTGGTAATTAGAAGGCTGCTAAATGCCACTGCGCACAATACGTGTATTATGCTCAGCAGTGAAGGGGTTAATTAGGGAGCATGTAGGGAGCTTCTAGGGTTAATTTTAGCTTTAGTGTAGTGTAGTAGACAACCCCAAGTATTGATCTAGGCCCATTTTGGTATATTCCATGCCACCATTTCACCGCCAAATGCGATCAAATTAAAAAAAACGTTAATTTTTTCACAATTTTAGGTTTCTCACTGAAATTATTTACAAACAGCTTGTGCAATTATGGCACAAATGGTTGTAAATGCTTCTCTGGGATGCCCTTTGTTCAGAAATAGCAGACATATATGACTTTGGCGTTGCTTTTTGGTAATTAGAAAGTCGCTAAATGCTGCTGCGCATCACACGTGTATTATGGCTAGCAGTGAAGGGGTTAATTAGGTAGTTTGTAGGGAGCTTGCAGGGTTAATTTTAGCTTTAGTGTAGAGATCAGCCTCCCACCTGACACATCCCACCCCCTGATCCCTCCCAAACAGCTCCCTTCCCTCCCCCATCCCACAATTGTCCCCGCCATCTTAAGTACTGGCAGAAAGTCTGCCAGTACTAAAATAAAAGTTTTTGGGGGGTTTTTTAAAAGAAAAAAAAAAAGCATATTTACATATGCTGTGTTTAGGATCCCCCCTTAACCCCCAACCTCCCTGATCCCCCCCAAAACAGCTCTCTAAGCCTCCCCCTCAGCCTAATTGGGGGCCATCTTGGGTACTGGCAGCTGTCTGCCAGTACCCAGTTTGAACAATCAAATGTTTATTTTTTTATTTTTTTTTATTTTTTCTGTAGTGTAGCTCCCCCCCCCACGCACCAACCCCCACCACCTAAATTACACCTAATGGGTTCTTTTTTTACATTAAATGTCCCACTTTTATTTAGCTTTGGGACACATTTTTTCTGTAGTGTAGCGGCTCCCACCCGCTCCCTCCCCGTGCACGCGCCCGCCCCCGCCCCCTCGTGCACGTGCGTGCGCCCGCGCGCTCCCCCGGTCTTCCCCGCCCACGATCCCGCCCCCCTCCACATGACCAGGGCCATCGATGGCCGCCACCCACCTCCCATACCGGCTCCCACCCACCAACGATACCGGCCATCGATGTCCGGTGCAGAGAGGGCCACAGAGTGGCTCTCTCTGCATCGGATGGCCGTAAAAGGTTATTGCAGGATGCCTCCATATCGAGGCATCACTGCAATAACCGGAAAGCAGCTGGAAGCGAGCAGGATCGCTTCCAGCTGCTTTCCACACCGAGGACGTGCAGGGTACGTTCTCAGGCATTAACTGCCTTTTTCTGAGGACGTACCTTGCACGTCCTCGGTCATTAAGGGGTTAATGATAGGAATTTTTATTTAGATTTCTTTTAATTATATTTAAGTTAGGGGGTGTAAGGGTTAGGGTTATACTTAGATTTAGGTGTTAATAACTTTAGTATTGTGGCGGTGACGTTGGGGGAGGCAGATTAGGGGTTAATAAATGTAGGTAGGTGTCGGCGATGTAAGGGACGGCTGATTAGGGGTTAATAATATTTAACTAATGTTTGCGAGGTGGGAGTGAGGCGGTTTAGGGGTTAATATGTTTATTATATTGTCGGCAATGTCCGGTTCAGCAGATTAGGGGTTAAAAAATGTATTTTAGTGTTTGCGATGCGGGAGGGCCTCGGTTTAGGGGTTAATAGGTAGTTTATGGGTGTTAGTGTACTTTTTAGCCCTTTAGTTAAGAGTTTTCTGCTACGGCGTTGTAGTGTAAAACTCTTAACTACTGACTTTAAAATGCGGTACCAGTCTTGACAGGAGAGGGTGTACCGCTCACTTTTTGTCAGACTCGTAATACCGGCGCTATGCAAGTCCCATTGAAAAAAGAGGATACGCAATTTACGTAAGTGGATTTGAGGTATTTCCAAGTCTGGCCAAAAAAGTGAGCGGTGAGCCTGTACCTGCAAGACTCGTAAAAAGCAGCATTAGGACCTCTTAAAGCTGCTTTTTAAACCTAAAGCACAACTCGTAATCTAGCCGTTAATTAGGTAATTCTTATGAAATATACATTTTACTTTATAAGCTTCATAAAGGAAAGAGTTAACGAGTGTATAGAAAACAGGTGGCTGAAGAATAGAAGATGGGGTTTAATGCCAAACCTGACAGGTCCCCCTTTATCAGACAGTTCTACATATGATGTCTGTTTTATTTGTATATGAGATAAGACTTTAAGGAACTGTAAAGTCAAATTAAACAACTTTCCAGGTTAATTCTGCTATCCAATAGGCTCAGGAGCAGCAATGCACTACTGAGAGCTAGCTACTGATTAGTGCCTGCACATATATACCTCTTGTCATTGGCTCACCTGATGTGTTCAGCTAGTTCCCAGTAGTGCATTGCTGCTCCTTCAACAAAGGAAACAAAGAGAATAAATCACATTTGATAACAAAAGTAAATTGGAAATATGTTTAAAATTAAATGTTCTATCTGGATGAAAGAAAAATGGGAAAGAAAAAAGGGTTTCATGTCCCTTTAAGTGTTTCAATGTGCATAACGTGGCCTGTGGGAGCATGACAAGCCCTTTTCATCATGCAGGGTGATCCCCCACACTACAGGCCAAGGAATGTTGGGGGGCCTAGTGTAATGTTCACATCATCACGTATGCATGGGGTAACGTCACAAAGGGGACAGAACTGGGAAGCTTAGTGTAGCTCCAAGGGAGCTGGATGGGGAGGGTCTTCAAACCTCTCTATCTCTCTTAAGTTTTTAAAGAAAATCACCTGCTATTTCAGATGTTTGAAAAATAAAATAAAATAAAAAAACATGGGGATTTGCTTAGGACTTGGTCATTATATGCACAATAAAAAAAACCTGGTATGTCTAGAGACCCCTAATAAAGCTTATTTTCTACAAGACAAGACCCTATCTAAAAAATATATATGAATAGTCAGGTGATCACTTTGGTCAAATTGATCACCTTGAAATAAAAAATAAAATGCCATGGGGCCTCTCTAATCTATATTATAACCCTCAAATGCCAGTATTGGCCCTATTTCACATGTGGCTACCCTTGATGACGATTTAGTAAAGTGATCACAGTAACAGCAATGGTCACTTGGTCATTTTCAATATTATTTAATAAAATCTAAGTAAAAATTATCCCATTTTTTTATATAGTTTTTTTTTCAGCAGCTATCTCAGATGTGTTGGTCACTATCTGAAATTTGACTTACAATAATGTAAGTAGCAAAAAAAACTCAAAATTGGCTCAGCACTGAGGGGAAACAAAGCTTAGCAGCACAAGGGTTAAGGAAAGAGTAGCAATCTGATGATTACCACACGTTTAAACGTTCATATATATTATGGGCTTTCAGTCTGTTGCAAGGTGGCTATTGGGGAGTAGATATGTGCATGGCGAAAAAAATCGGTTCGGTTCGGATCGATTCGGAATTTTTTGAATTTCGAATTTGGAAAATTTTGAATTGATTTGGTTCGGATTCGTTTTGGATTCGAAGAAATTCGGCTGGATTTGGTTCGGAAATTCGGAATTTCGGTAAATGTTAGGTGGGATTAGACTAGTATTATGTACTGTATATTAGGTGTAACCCATAGCATAGTGATATAACCTAATATACTGTACAATACTAGTGTAATCCATGGCCATCCGAATTTACCGAATAAATCCGAACTAATTCGGATTTATTCGGTAAATTCGGCAGTATTTTAATTCGGAAATTCGGTTCGATCCGAATCTCCGAATTTGCTGAATTTTCCGAATTTCCGAATCAATCTGAAACGAATTGCACATATCTATTGGGGAGTGTGAGATGTGTAGTCCAGGGTTTTTGTCCCCCTTGATGTCATTGAGCCAGAGATGGTAGTCACAGCAGTCAGGCCTTCATGGCAAGGAGAATAGGCTCAAGTAGTTGTGGAGCAGGGAGAAGAGGCTAGAGGCATATGGGTGTAGGGTCAGGAATACAAGCATCCTTCTCACAGTACAAAGCTCCTAGTTCTTCTTCCATGAAAGTCTGGTACCTGAGAGAGGACAGTTTAAAGGGACATTCCAGCCAAAATTGGAAGCCACATGGATGCATTTCATTTTTGAATAGAAGCATTTTTGTAATATACATGCATTAGCAAACATACTTCTAGTAAAAGCTATAGCTGTTTCAAAAGTGTATTTTTCACTCAACACCAGAATTTTTGTTGTTTAAAAAGAAAGAAAATCCTTTATTACCCATTCCCCAGTTTTGCAGAACCAACACAGTTATAATAATATACTTTTTACCTCTGTGATTACCTTGTATCTAAGCTTCTGCTGACTGCCCCCTTATTTCAGTCATTTACTTATAGCCAATCAGTACTCACTCCTAGGTCACTTCACGTGTATGAGCTCAACTAATGCCCTCTAATGGTCAAAATGCATTCAGATTAGAGGCAGTCTTCAAGATCTAAGAAACTAGCATATGAACCTCCTAGGTTTAGCTTTCAACTAAGAATGCCAAGAGAACAAACCAAAATTGGTGATAAAAGTAAATTGGGAAGTTGTTTAAAAGTACTGCCCTATTTAAATCATGAAAGTTTTTTTTTTAAAATTAACTGTCCCCTTTAAGTATGCGCCGTGCACCAGCATTTTAAACACAACATTTGCTCAGAGAGCCTAAGGTGTTTGTACAAGCTTGTAATGACTCAATTTGTTAATTGATGACATGACACAAGCCCCACTGGTGCTTGGAGCAACTGTAGAATTTAAATTGCTGATGCACTGAGAATATCTATCTATGCTTCACATGGACGTGCAGTGAAAAATGCTAACACCAAAACAGTAATATCTTTTGCTAGAAACATTTTGTATATTGCAAATATTTTTTTATTTTTTTTTATTTTTTTTTTATTCAAAGATGTAATTCATCTATGTGCATTTAAATTTTGACCGTAATGTCCCTTTAGGTTGTTTCTGGGAATCTCCTCACTTTGATCCCCTGTATGACAGAGAAACAAAGCTGTGTAGGAAGTAATAAGCTATGTTACTAGTGACCTGACAATGCACCTTATGTGTATGTGAGAGTCTATGGGGCCTATTTATCAAGCTCCGTATGGATCTTGATGCCCCGTGTTTCTGGCGAGCCTTCAGACTCGCCAGAAACACAAGTTATGAAGCAGCAGTCTAAAGACTGCTGCTCCATAACCTGTCTGCCTGCTCTGAGGAGGCGGACAGACATCACCGGGAATAAACCAGATCGAATACGATCGGGTTAATTGACACCCCCTGCTAGCGACTGATTGGCCGCAAATCTGCAGGGGGCGGCATTGCACCAGCAGTTCACAAGAGCTGCTGGTGCAATGCTGAATGCGGAGAGCGTATTGCTCTCTGCATTCAGCGATGTCTGTCGGACCTGATCCACTGATCTGATCATGTCGGACAGACATTTGTTAAATAGGCCCCTATATCTGTTTGTATATCCGTAACTGTGTTTCCCTAGCTGTGCTTGTCCCAGGCTGGGCATTAATCTTCCTGCGTTTGTCTCTCCCTGTCTTGGGGTGCATATCTATGTATGTATCCATACGATGTGTGTACAGTTACAAAAAAAGTGTGTGAACCCTTCGGAATTACATTGCTTTCTGCATTGATTAGTCATAAAATGTGGTCTGACTTTCAATTATTATAGACAAACACAATCTGACTAATAACACACAAACAATTGTAGTTTTCATATTTTTATTGAAAACATTGAGTAAACATTCACAGTGGAGGTTGCAAAAATAAGTGAACGTTTTTGCTAACAATTTCTATAAAAGTTATTTGGAGTCAGGTGTTTCAATTAAGGAGATGAGATTGGAAGTGTGGATTGCTCAGGTGCCCTGCCAATGTTTATGTTAGATTGTTTTGGTTTGTTGAATATGTTTTTGTACTCCCCCTAATATTGCTGGTGACCCTGAATGGACCTGGATATTAAGTTGGATTCAGGGGGAATAGCAAGATAAAAGGAATAAAATAATGATACTTTTTCTCCATGTAATACAATATGAATGGATAATACACCAATGGTTAGTTTACAGCAGAAAGATGACTTTTGAAACTACGAGACGATACATTTGAGAAAGTCTACATGGACTCGGTAGAGTCTTATTATTAGGAGATATTCCCTGGGTGGGGGATAATTCAAGAAGATGTATATTTACAAAAATAAGATATTTTATAATGATTTGTGTTAAATTTCCATTGTAATTCATGTAACAAACTACTATTGTCATATGTGGACTGGAGAGGTGTTATCAATAAAAAACAAATCAACTAAATAAAGGCACACAAACCTGGTTACTGAGAAATATGTTCTTCTCAAGAAAGATTGGTTAATGTAAACTATGCCTCATTCCCAACAACATTCACAGAACCTTAGAAGATGCATTATAGAGATGCACCAAACTGGAAAAGGTTGCAAAACATTGCTAAAGACCTGGGTATTTATCAATCAATGGTAAGACAAAGTGTCTGCAAATGGAGACAATTCAGGACTATTTTTACTTTCTTTAGGAAGGCGGTCCTGCAAAGAACCATGCAAGAGCACAACCGTCAGGTGAGAAAGAACTTAATGGAAACAATAGAGGATCTCCAGAAAACTCTAGAAAATGTGAAAGTTCATGTGTCTACAATAAGACAAATTATGAACAAGAATAGAGTTTATTGAACGACACCAAAAATTGCAGCATGCCTCAAGTTTGTCCAAGATTAACTGAATGTTCCACAATGCTTCTGGGAAAGTTTATCTTTTTGGCAAAACTGCAAAACACTTTGTGTTTAGGCTAAAGGGCACTGCATACCGACACTAAAACCTCATCCCAATGATGGAGAGAGCATTATGGTTTAGGGCTGCTTTGCTTCCTCAGGGCCTAGAAGACTTGCAATCATTGAGGAAACATTGGATTCAAAAGTATATCAATGCATTTTACAAGAGGATGTCCAGGCACCAGTCCATAACCTCAATCTGAAGAGAGGTTGGGTGATAAAACGAGACAATGTCCCAAAGTGCACAAGTAAATAAACTAAAAAAAAATATTCATATACCAATTGAGAACCTGAAGAGGGATGTGCAAGCAAGACAACACAAAAACATTAATTAATTAAACAGATTTGGTGGAGGTTCTTCATACTAAAGAGGCATCTACAAGTTACTAAAGAGGCATCTACAAGTTACTAAAGAGGCATCTACAAGTTACTAAATCCAAAGGATAATTTGCTTTTTCCAGCATGCACTGTGAATGATTATTCAATGTCTTTAATCACAATTTGAAAAATGTATGTTATTAGTTTAGCAGATTGTGTTTGTCTATAATTGTGACGTGGATGAAGATCAGATACGTTTTTTTAAGTAATCATTGCAGAAGTGTATGCCATAAAATATCAGTGATCCCTTTGCCTGAGTCAAATGTTGGAGAAGGATTAGAACAAAATGTATCTGTACCGATAAAGTAAGAATATTTTAAAAATAATGACAAATAATTATAGTCTGCTAAGTTGCCTTCAATAATTTGATACATTTGTATACCAATAAATATAAGACCAACTTACTATGTCTTTCTTAATCAATCAATAAATAAATCAAAATAACATGCTGGTATTAATACTTACAACAATCAATGTATAAAGGTGACATATACGTATAAGGCAAGACAATTAAGCTTACTCCATAAAAGTTTTTTACGAAAGTTCAAAGTATTTCCTTTGGTTGCAGCTAGGTGTGTAAACCGGGTGTCCTGGTCTCGACAAGAGAAGAAACTGAAAAATATAAATGACACACAGTGCCCACTGATTCAAGGTAGTATAAAATCAAATTTAATAAAACGCAACTAGGCACAAATTGCACTTACATGACACAAAATGACAAAAAGCATGTCATAGAAATAGCAAAATCCTCCGTAACTGCCCAGAATGGATACTGTTCCGTGTGAAGTCCAGGCTCTCAGCGTTCTCGTAAAGGAACCGGATGCAGTTTTTGAAGCTCTTTAATCCAACTCTGTCTATTATCCTTCAATATTAGCCCAGGTGCCGTAATAGCCAATATGGCTTACACTTGAAAACAGTCCAAAGCAGGTCTCTTTGCAGTTTTCTTAACGTTAAACTGCCGTTATATATAATATAACCCTACGCATTTTGTTTGCACAACGAGCAAACTTCTTCAGGGGTAGCTTCTTAGAGTGTACTTGCAACTGTATCCCTAACTGTGTGTCTGCTTGTAAATGTGTATCTGTTTGTGTTTCTGCCTGTCTTGGGATGTGTATCTTTGTATGTACCCATACAGTGTGTGTAGGTATCCTTGTATCTGTGCAGGTGTGTGTGTGTATCTGCATGTCTTGGGATGTGTATCTTTGTATGTACCCATACAGGGTGTGTAGGTATCCTTGTATCTGTGCAGGTGTGTGTGTGTATCTGCATGTCTTGGGATGTGTATCTTTGTATGTACCCATACAGTGTGTGTAGGTATCCTTGTATCTGTGCAGGTGTGTGTGTGTATCTGCATGTCTTGGGATGTGTATCTTTGTATGTACCCATACAGTGTGTGTAGGTATCCTTGTATCTGTGCAGGTGTGTGTGTGTATCTGCATGTCTTGGGATGTGTATCTTTGTATGTACCCATACAGGGTGTGTAGGTATCCTTGTATCTGTGCAGGTGTGTGTGTGTATATGTTGACAGACTTTTAAACTTTTCTCCCACTGTTCAATGTGTTTTGTAAAATGATGTGAATTCTACCTCTAAAACTGATGAGCCATTTCATTCTCGCAAACTGTAAGTTCTCACCGTACACATGGGATCTTAGAAGTAAAGTACTTTCTGTACAGTGAGAATCACTTATTTGTTTTAATGGTAGAAATTCCGCCATTTTACAAACCACATTGCAGAGTGTGAGAAAAGTTTTAAAGGGACATTAAACACTTAGGGGCCTATTTATCAAGTTCCATAACCTGTTCGCCTGCTCTGAGGAGGCGGACAGACATCGCCGGAAATCAACCAGATTGAATACAATCGGGTTGATTGACACCCCCTGCTAGCGGCCAATTGGCCGCAAATCTGCAGGGGGCAGCATTGCACCAGCAGTTCACAAGATCTGCTTGTGCAATTCTGAATGCGGAAAGCGTAATGCTGTCCGCATTCAGCGATGTCTGTCAGACATGATCCGCTGATCGGATCATGTCAGACAGACATTTGATAAATCGGCCCCTTATAGATGATAATATAAAATGGAAAATCTTAAATATATATATATATATAAATATATATATATATATATATATATATATATATATATATGTGTGTGTATATATATATATATATATATATATATATATGTGTGTATATATATATATATATATATAAATATATATATATAAATATATATATATATATATATATATATATATATATATATATAAAAAACTCTACAATATACTTAATTTATTTTGTCTCTTTTAACTGTAATTCAAATCTGTGAGCATTTCAGTTCCTGTTAGAAATGGAAGTGCAGAACACTGTTATATTCCACAAAGCCATTGGCTGCACACTCTAGTGACCTATTTATAACTGTCCCTAATTGGCCACAGCAGAGAAGGTAACCTAAGTTGTAACATGGCAGCTCCCATTGTTTTATAGACACTAAAACTGTACACTTGTTTTGTCAATATTTAAACAGCTAATGAAATTTTTAAAAATACATCTACATTTTATTCTCTGACTAATCTTTTCTTTGAATGCATCATCCTATCCAGCATTTATTTAGTGTTCAATGTCCCTTTAAAGCCTCTATTGTAAACAGGAATATATGAAATAACTTTCTCCATCTCTTACTTTCTCCTTCCCTATGTTCTCTGAATTGGTTCACCTATACTTTTCCACTTTCACCCTCCTCTGTGCACAATAACATTTCTCAGCTGAGCTGACGTTCTTCATACTTGTTTTGACTAGAGAAAAACAAATGTTTGTGGTGTAAGTTTAACTCTTTTTGGTGTAAGGCTACTAAAATATCATTTTTAATGTATTAAACACAATCATTTTGATAAATTACATAGGTTTTATTGTCAAGTTTAGTCAAATACTCTATGACCTTAAGATACTCCAGCTTCATCCAGGAAACAAGATATTGTAGCTCAGCAAAAAGGAGAACAAATGATGCTATTAAATGTAGTGTGGCACAAGTCGTTACCAGCAGTAATTGTGCCAAAACTATTTTTGTGACAGTTTGGGATATTTTATATGCAGGACCTTATGTTATTGTGACTGCATGATGAGGAATGTAAAGATTAAATAAATCCAGCAATATTCTTCCAAGCCTTAGATCACAATATTCACAGCTGTCAGAGATTTAATAGTCACAAAGATTTAACACATTAAAATTATCACTACATTTGTTACTAGAAGGAATTCCCGCTCTGTATGGCTTATATGCCATTTCTGATACCAATTGCTATTTGAAAATTATACTTTTTTTTCTGGAAGCTAAAAAATTTGGGTTAGCTACTCAATAGCTAAAAACTCCAAGCATTATTGTCACATTTAGATATGTGCATGTTGAAAAAATTTGTTTCGGTTCGGATCGATTTGGAATTTTTCGACTTTCGGTTCGGATCGATTCGAATTCAGAGAAATTTGAATTGATTCGGTTCGGATTCGTTTCGGATTCATTCGGATTCGAAGAAATTCGGCTGGATTCGGTTCGGAAATTCTGAATTTTGGTAAGTCTTAGGTGGGATTAGACTAGTATTATGTACAGTATATTAGGTGTAACCCATAGCAGAGTGATATAACCTAATATACTGTACAATACTAGTGTAATCCATGGCCATCCGAATCTACCGAATAAATCCGAATTAATTCGGATTTATTCGGTAGATTTGGCAGTATTTTAATTTGGAAATTTGGATCGATCCGAATCCCGAATTTTACGAATTCGGACGAATTTCCGAATCGATCCGAAACGAATCGCACATGTCTAGTCACATTAACGTATCTGTAATTATTTTATAAATATTTTAAAATAATACATTTCAGGTAGAAAATCGTGCCCTGCAATTTGGAATAATTGAATAAGATGATGTAGCATATTTATAAGGAGAAAATGAAAATGCCTGATACTACAATCTAATGATTAAGGCATCTATTTATCAAGCCATCAACTTACCTGCATTCGACGGCACCAATACAATCACCTAAGATCGCCTAACATCGCTGCCGCGGACCTGAATACGTTCTCCAAAATTATAAAAAAAGCTGTCAAAAAGCCGCGCACCAAGTACGGTGCGATGAGCAGCGGACTGTTGTTAACTAATAGTCATCGATCTCGCTGCTCTTCGGCTTTTTTACAGCTTTCTTGGTACCCTGTCACTAAACACCCACACTATACTATACTGTTTACCCCCTAAACCGCCGCTCCCGGAGCCCACCGCAACTAAATAAATTGTTTAACCCCTAAACCGCCGCTCCCGGATTCCACCGCATCTCTATTAAATGTATTAACCCCTAAACCGCCGCTCACGTACCCTGCCGCAACTAAATAAAGTGTTTAATGCCTAAACTGCCGCTCCCGGAGCCCACCGCCACCTACATTATACTTATTAACCCCTAATCTGCCCCCCTACACCGCCGCCACCTACAATATATTTATGAACCCCTAATCTGCCCCCCTACACCGCCGCCACCTACATTATACTTATTAACCCCTAATCTGCCCCCCCTACACCGCCGCCACTATATTAAATGTATTAACCCCTAAACCTAAGTCTAACCCTAACATCCCTTAACTTAAAAATAATTTAAATAAATCTAAATAAATATTCCTAGCATTAAATAAATTATTCCTATTTAAAACTAAATACTTACCTATAAAATAAACCCTAAGATAGCTACAATATAACTAATAGTTACATTGTAGCTATCTTAGGGTTTATTTTTATTTTACAGGCAACTGTGTATTTATTTTAACTAGGTACAATAGTTATTAAATAGTTAACTATTTAATAATGACATAGCTAAAATAAATACAAATATACCTGTAAAATAAAACCTAACCTAAGTTACAATTACACCTAACACTACACTATAATTAAATGAATTTCCTAAATTAACTACAATTAAATAAAATTAAATAACATTATCTAAAGTACAAAAAAAACCCCACTAAATTACAGAAAATAATAAAATAATTACAAGATTTTTAAACTAATTACACCTACTCTAATCCCCCTAACAAAATAAAAAAAGCCCCCCAAAATAAAAAAGCCCTACCCTACACTAAATTACAAATAGCCCTTAAAAGGGCCTTTTGCAGGGCATTGCCCCAAAGTAATCAGCTCTTTAACCTGTAAAAAAAAATTACAACCCCCCCCAACATTAAAACCCACCACCCACCCAACCAACCCTACTCTAAAACCCACCCAATCCCCCCTTAAAAAACCTAACACTAACCCCTTGAAGATCACCCTATCTTGAGACGTGTTCACCCAACCGGGCCGAAGTCCTCAACGAAGCCGGGCGAAGTGGTCCTCCAGTCTTCATCCAAGCCGGGCAGAAGAGGTCCTCCAGACGGGCAAAAGTCTTCATCCAGACGGCATCTTCTATCTTCATCCTTCCAGCGCGGAGCGGGTCCATCTTCAATACATCCGACACGGAGCATCCTCTTCATCCGGAGTCTTCGTCAACAATGACGGGTCCTTTAAGTGACATCATCCAAGATGGCATCCCTTCAATTCCGATTGGCTGATAGAATTCTATCAGCCAATCGGAATTAAGGTAGGAAAAATCCTATTAGTTGATGCTATCAGCCAATACAATGCGAGCTCAATCCTATTGGCTGATTGGATCAGCCAATAGGATTGAAGTTCAATCCTATTGGCTGATTGCAACAGCCAATAGGATTTTTTCAACCTTAATTTCGATTGGCTGATAGAATTCTATCAGCCAATCCGAATCTAAGGGACGCCATCTTGGATGACGTCATTTAAAGGAACCTTCATTCGTCGTAGGTCCGTCAGAAGAAGAGGATGCTCCGCGTCGGATGTCTTGAAGATGGACCCGCTCATTGCCGGATGGATGAAGATAGAAGATGCCGTCTGGGTGAAGACTTCTGCGGGTTTGGATGAAGACTTCGGCCGGCATCTTGGAGGAGTTCTTGCCACTTCGATGAAGACTTCTGCCGGCTTCTTGGAGGATTAATGTCGGATCTTCAAAACTGTACGTCGATCTTCAGGGGTTAGTGTTAGGATTTTTCAAGGGTTTATTGGGTGGGTTTTGATTTTAGATTAGGGTTTTGGGCTGCAAAAGAGCTAAATGCCCTTTTAAGGGCAATGCCCATCCAAATGCCCTTTTCAGGGCAATGGGGAGCTTAGTTTTTAGCTTAGTTTTTTTTAGTTAGCTTTTTATTTGGGGGATTGGTTGTGTGGGTGGTGAGTTTTACTGTTGGGGGATTGTTTATATTTTTTATTTACAGGTAAAAGAGCTGATTACTTTGGAGCAATGTCCCGCAAAAGGCCCAATAGGATTTTTTCTACCTTAATTTCGATTGGCTGATAGAATTCTATCAGCCAATCGGAATCTAAGGGACGCCATCTTGGATGACGTCACTTAAAGGAACCGTCATTTAGTAAGAAGACTTTGTTGGAAGAGGATGCTCCACGCCGGATGTCTTGAAGATGGACCCGCTCCACGCCGGATGGATGAAGATAGAAGATGCCGTCTGGATGAAGACTTCTGCCCATCTGGAGGACCACTTCGCCCAGCTTGGATGAAGACTTCTCCCGGCTTCATTGAGGACTTCGGCCCAGCTTGGATGAAGACTTCTCCCAGTAAGTCGATCTTCAGGTGGTTAGTGTTAGGTTTTTTAAGGGTGTATTGGGTGGGTTTTATTTTTTGGTTAGGAACTTTGGGCTTGCAAAAGAGCTAACTGCCCTTTTAAGGGCAATGCCCATCCAAATGCCCTTTTCAGGGCAATAGGGAGCTTAGGTTTTTTTAGTTAGTATTTTATTTGGGAGGTTGGTTGTGTGGGTGGTGGGTTTTACTGTTGGGGAGGTTGTTTGTATTTTTTTTTCAGGTAAAAGAGCTGATTACTTTGGGGCAATGCCCCACAAAAAGGCCTTTTAAGGGCTATTGGTAGTTTAGTTTAGGCTAGGGGTTTTTTTTTATTTTGGGGGGGCTTTTTTTATTTTGATAGGGCTATTAGATTAGGTGTAATTAGTTTAAATATCTTGTAATTTGTTTATTATTTTCTGTAATTTAGTGTTTTTGTACTTTAGCTAATTTAATTTAATTGATTTAATTGTTGTTAATTTAGTTAATTTATTTAATTATAGTGTAGTGTTAGGTGTTAGTGTAACATAGGTTAGGTTTAATTTTACTGGTACTTTTGTATTTATTTTAGCTAGTTAGTTATTAAATAGTTAATAACTATTTAATAACTATTCTATCTAGTTAAAATAAATACAAACTTGCCTGTGAAATAAAAATAAAACCTAGGCTAGCTAAAATGTAACTATTAGTTATATTGTAGCTAGCTTATGGTTTATTTTACAGGTAAGTATTTAGTTTTAAATAGGAATAATTTAATTAATGATAGGTATTTTTATTTAGATTTATTTAAATTATATTTAAGTTAGGGGGTGTTAGGGTTAGGATTAGACTTAGATTTAGGGGTTAATAACTTTAATATACTGGCAGCGACATTGTGGGCGGCAGATTAGGGGTTAATAAATGTAGGTAGGTGGCGTCGATGTTAGGAACAGCAGATTAGGGGTTAATAATATTTAACTAATGTTTGCGAGGCGGGAGTGCGGCGGTTTTGGGGTTAATATGTTTATTATAGTTGCAGCGACATTGGGGAGGCAGATTAGGGGTTAATAAGTGTAGTTAGCTGTCGGCGACATTGGGGGCGGCAGATTAGGGGTTAATAAATATAATGTAGGTGTCAGCGATGTTGGGGGCAGCAGATTAGGGGTTCATAAATATAATGTAGGTGGCGGCGGTGTCCGGAGCTGCAGATTAGGGGTTAAAAATTTTATTATAGTGTTTGCGATGCGGGAGGGCCTCGGTTTAGGAATTAATAGGTAGTTTATGGGTGTTAGTGTACTTTTTAGCACTTTAGTTATGAGTTTTATGCTACGGCGTTTGACAGGGTAGGGTGTACCGCTCACTTTTTGGCCTCCCAGGACAGACTCGTAATACTGGCGCTATGGAAGTCCCATAGAAAAAAGACTTTATGAAGTTTACGTAAGTCGTTTTGCGGTAAGGCCAAAGAAGTGTGCGGTGACCCTAAACCTTCAAGACTTGAATACCAGCAGGCATAAAAAAATCAGCGTTAGGACCTCTTAACGCTGCTTTTTCAGACTAACGCACAACTCGTAATTTAGCCGTTAGTTTTTTGTAACTTTGTAATTTTTTAGTGTAGATTTAAATTATTTGAGTAGGGTTAGGTGTTTAAATATATAATATAGTTAATTTAATTTGTAGTTTTATGTAATTTTAGTATAAAAGTTAGGTTAGATTAATTCATAGTTTAATATAGTTTAATTTAATTCTAAAGGTAAGTTTAAATTTATTATAAGATAGAGATGAGTTAATATTTAATTTAAGGTTAGCGGGTTGTTAGGTTTTATGGGTTAATAGTTTAATTTAGTTTATGGCGATGTGGGGGACTGGCGGTTTAGGGGTTAATAGGTTTAGTAAGTGCTAGTGATGTGGGAGGCCAGGGTTTTAGGGGTTAATAACTTTATTTAGTTGCGGTGGGCTCCAGGAGCGGCGGGATAGGGGTTAATAACTTTTATTTAGGTGGCAGTGATGTCGGGGTGACAGATTAGGGGTTAATAAGTATAATAGTATAATGTAGGTGTCGGCAATGTCGGGGCAGCAGATTAGGGGTTAATAAGTATAATGTAGGTGGCGGCGATGTCGGGGCGGCAGATTAGGGGTTAATAAGTATAATGTAGGTGGCAGCGGTGTGGGGCCGGTAGATTAGGGGTTAATAAGTATAATGTAGGTGGCGGCGATGTCGGAGCAGCAGATTAGGGATTAATAAGTATAATGTAGGTGGCGGCGGTGTAGGGGTGGCATATTAGGGGTGTTTAGACTCGGGGTACATGTTAGGGTGTTAGGTGCAAACATAACTTTTATTATACCATAGGAATCAATGGGATATCGGGCAGCAGCGAATATGAGCTTTCTCTGCTTTCAGACTCCCATTGATTCCTTTGGCATCTGCAGCCTCCAGGGCGGCGGATTGAAAACCAGGTAGACTGGGCCGGAATAGTGGCGAGCGTAACAGGTAGTTATTTGATAACTAGCAAAAGTAGTCAGATATTGCCGAATTTGCATTCGGAACATCTGTAGTGACGTAACCATCGATCTGTGTCGGACTGAGACCGGCGGATCGTATGTTACGTCACAAAATTCTACTTTTGCCGGTCTGTAGGCTTTGATAAATAAGGGGAATCAAGCTCTCCACAATTACGCTGCGGAATTCCAGCGTATTTGCGGTTGACGGCTTGATAAATGGGCCCCATTGTGTATACTTACCATCTGACGTTGTATTTAAAAATCAGGTGGCAAAGTCATTACAGGAGCCAATTCCAGAATCATATGATGTACAAATTACCTATGATAATAAAATATATTTTAGGTTTTGCTCTAATCATTTCTTGAACAATCCTAACATGTTCGCACAATTCTACTTTCATTTTGCTCAAAGTCTCACATATTCGCAATGCTCCTATATAACGTATAGTATTTACCGTCTGAAATGGCGGTTGATGATGTTGGCTCTGACAATGACCCACTTGGGGCCAGAATGGCCCCTCTAGAACTGGCTCGTCCTCCTCATCTTGGAGGAGGTCTCGAGGCACCTGGACTGCCTGAAGCATCCCAGCCCAGCCCGCTGAGCAATGTTATGAAGGACTCTGCAGGGTATAACGATCTTCGCCACCTTACCAGGGCTGTATTAGAGGGCTCCTCCAGACCTGTCTAGGCATCATAAATGTATTTTGAGGAGCCCAAACATCCGCTCCACTACAGCCCTGGTCTGCTTGTGTGCCCGATTATAGCGCACCTGGGCGTCGTCTGTGGGATTACGCAATGGAGTAATGAGCCAAGGCCGGCTCATGTAACCCGAATCACCTATAAAAAATGAGCATGACAAAATGTCAATATTACATATATCTTACAAATTATGATATGAAAATACATTTAAAAAAAATGATACAATGCATTTATGTATAAGAAAAATCGCCTAAACTAGACATTTGCGGAAAGAGACAAATAAATGGTTAAATCGCATCCTATATCTGCACATTTAATCTATAACCTGCTACATATCTGTTTGTTTCTAAAACTAGACATTTGCGAAAAGAGACAAATAAACGCCTAGATTGCAAGTTTTGCGGCGCTAACGAGCCTTTTTTTCCCACCGCTCCCTTAAGACAACGCTGGTATTACAGGTTTTTTTAAACCTGGCGTTAGCCGCAAAAAGGTGAGCGTAGAGCAAAATTTAGCTCCACATCTCACCTCAATACCAGCGTTGCTTAAGTCAGCGGTGAGCTGGCTAAACGTGCTTGTGCACGATTTCCCCATAGGAAACAATGGGGCTGAGCTGGCTGAAAAAACATCTGCAAAAAAGCAGCGTTCAGCTCCTAACGCAGCCCCATTGTTTCCTATGGGGAAATACATTTTATGTCTGCACCTAACACCCTAACATGAACCCCGAGTCTAAACACCCCTAATCTTACACTTATTAACCCCTAATCTGCCGCCCCCGCTATCGCTGACACCTACATTATATTATTAACCTCTAACCTGCCGTTCCGGACACCGCCGCCACCTACATTATACTTATGAACCCCTAATCTACTGCCCCCAACATCGCCAACACCTACATTATATTTATTAACCCCTAATCTGCCGCCCCCAATGTCGCCGCCACTATTCTAAATTTGGATCAGCCAATAGGATTGATCAACCAATAGAATGCGAGCTCAATCCTATTGGCTGATTGCATCAGCCAATAGGATTTTTCCTACCTTAATTCCGATTGGCTGATCCTATCAGCCAATCGGAATTTAAGGGATGCCATCTTGGATGACGTCATTTAAAGGAACATTCATTCTTCACTTGGACTTCATTTGAAGAGGATGGCTCCGCATCGGCTGGATTGAAGATGGACCCGCTCCACTCCGGATGGATAAAGATAGAAGAGGCCGTCTGGATGAAGACTTCTGCCGCTTGGAGGACCTCTTCTGCCCGGATCGGATGAAGACTTCTGCCCCTCTGGAGATCCACTTGTGCCCGGCTGGGTGAAGACGGCTCAAGGTAGAGAGATCTTCAGGGGGGTAGTGTTAGTTTTTTTTAAGGGGGGATTGGGTGGGTTTTAGAGTAGGGTTGGGTGTGTGGGTGGTGGGTTTTAATGTTGGGGGGGGTATTGTATTTTTTTACAGGTGAAAGAGCTGATTACTTTGGGGCAATGCTCCGCAAAAGGCCCTTTTTTTTTTCAAAAAAAGGCTTTATTGAAGTGAACAAATACAGTAAAGACAAAGCTGTGACAATGTACAATGAGTAATCGGGTAGCTTATTCACAATGGCTACAATTGTACTTAAAAAGAGGAAGAACAAAAAAGAACATCAATATAAATATAATCACTTCATCTGATATTATACCCAGCCGAGAGACAGACCACCCTGAATGGCAATTGCAAATATACACATTTTTCTCTTATTTACATCTCCCATCATACTGGGCTTGATCCAACCTAGCATAGTACCTGATGTATGAAGAGTGGAGGCAAGGGAGGGAAAAGAAGGGGAGAAAAAAAAAAAAAAAGCCAAGACTGTCCATATATCACCAGACGAGGCAATCAGAGTTAAATAGTGCCTTGCCACAAAGCTAACACCATCTCATACGTTATAAGGTTATGGTTTTTCAAGTAGTGGTATCTCTCCAATTGTAGAATCTCCCCCACCTGAGAATGCCATTCTTCCAGTGTGGGGGGATCCTGGGATTTCCACCTCTTAGGGATTAATTTTTTCGCACTGGTGATCATAATTAGAAACAGGGTCAAGTGTGCAGTGCTCTGTGTTTTGGGTATAGCTAGAAATAACAGCATCTCAGCTGTATTCGGGATAGTAATGTTTAAGATATCCCCCATCTTTTTCAACACCCCAGTCCAGTAGGACAACAGTCGTGGGCAGTGCCACCAGATATGTAAGATTGATCCACTATCCCCACAACCCCTCCAGCACAGCTGGCTCAGAGACGGGAAAATTTTATGCAATCTTACGGGGGTTAAGTACCATCTGCCCAAAAATTGAAAGTGCATTTCTTGGATTGTGGATGAAACCGAAGATTTCTTAAATAGTCTAAAAGCCCTACTCCAAGATTCCAGTTCTGGGTCTACTCCCAACTCTTCAGTCCAGCGTTTTGTATATGTCGGTAGTGAGTCTGTCGCCTGTAAAATAATCATTTTGTATATTAAGGAGATCATATGTCTAGGGGCAGAATCTAAAGTACAGAGATTCTCAAGCAAAAGGCCCTTTTAAGGGCTATTTGTAATTTAGTATAGGGTAGGGAATTGTATTATTTTGGGGGGCTTTTTTATTTTATTAGAGGGATTAGATTAGGTGTAATTAGTTTAAAATTCTTGTATTTCTTTTTTTATTTTCTGCAATTTAGTGTTTTGTTTTTTTCGTAATTTAGATTATTTAATTTAATTGTAATTAATTGTAGGTAGTTTAGGTAATTTATTTAATGATAGTGTAGTGTTAGGTGTAATTGTAACTTAGGTTAGGATTTATTTTACAGGTATATTTGTCTTTATTTTAACTAGGAAGTTATTAAATAGTTAATAACTATTTAATAATTATTGTACCTAGTTAAAATAAATACAAAGTTGCCTGTAAAATAAATATAAACCCTAAGCTAGCTACAATGTAACTATTAGTTATATTGTAGCAAGCTTAGGTTTATTTTACAGGTAAGTATTTAGTTTTAAATAGGATTCATTTATTTAATTGTAGTAATTTTATTTAGATTATTTTAAATTATATTTAATTTAGGGGGGGGGTTAGGGTTAGGTTTAGACTTAGGTTTAGGGATTAATACCTTTAATATAGTAGCGGCGACATTGGGGGTGGCAGATTAGGGGTTAATAAATGTAGGTAGGTGTCGGCGATGTTAGGGACGGCAGATTAGGGGTTAATAATATTTAACTATTGTTTGTGAGGTGGCAGTGCGGCGGTTTAGGGGTTAATATATTTATTAAAGTGGCGGCGATGTCCAGTCGACAGATTAGGGGTTTATATATTTATTAAAGTTTTTGCGATGTGGGGGGGGGGGCTCGGTTTAGGGGTTAATAGGTAGTTTATGGGTGTTAGTGTACTTTTTAGCACTTTAGTTAAGAGTTTTATGTTACGGCGTTAGCCCATAAAACTCTTAACTACTGACTTTTAAATGCAGTAGAAGTCTTGACAGGAGAAGGTCTACCGGTCACTTCTTCCAAGACTCGTAATACCAGCGTTAGGCAAATCCCATGGAAAAGATAGGATACGCAATTGACGTAAGGGGATTTGCAGTATGCTCGAGACGCAGAAGAAAAGTGAGCTGTACACCTGTACCTGCCAGACTCGTAATACCAGCGGGCGTTAAAAGCAGCGTTGGGACCCCTCAACGCTGCTTTTTAAGGCTAACGCAAGACTCGTAATCTAGGTGATATGGTTAAAGCGCATCCTTTATCTGCACATTTAAGCTATGACCTGCTACATGTCTATTTGTTTCTAAAACTAGACATTTGCTGAGAGATAAATAAATGGTTAAAGTGCATCCTATATCTGCACATTTAAGCTAGGACCTGCTACATATCTGTTTGTTTCTAAAACTAGACATTTGCTGAAAGAGACAAATAAATGGTTAAATCGCATCCTATATCTGCACATTTAAGCTATGACCTGATACATATATGTTTGTTTCTAAAACTAGACACTTGCAGAAAGAGACAAATAAATGGTTAAAGTGCATCCTATAGCTGCACATTTTGCACATTACACAAACACAATTGTTTGCAAACATTACAGTGGCAATTGTCTAACTACTTAACCATGCTGTGCACAAGTACTCACCAATGAGCCACCCATGCGAAAACTGTCTGTCCTCAAACTGCTGCAACAGTAACGACTGCCGGAGGATGCGGGCATTATGACTAGCCACACCTAAATTCGCACACACCTGCATAATCATCATCTGTGCGTCGCAAACACACTGCATGTTCAGACTATCGGCTAGATTTAGAGTTTGGCGTTAGCCGTCAAAACCAGCGTTAGAGGCTCCAAACGCTGGTTTTGGGCTACCGCTGGTATTTGGAGTATTGTAGGTAAGGGTCTAACGCTCACTTTGCAGCCGCGACTTTTCCATATCCCCCTACGCCATTTGCGTATCCTATCTTTTCAATGGGATCTTCCTAACACCGGTATTTAGAGTCTTGGCTGAAGTGAGCGTTAGAAATCTACCGACAAAACTCCAGCCGCAGAAAAAAGTCAGTAGTTAAGAGCTTTCTGGGCTAACGCCGGTTCATAAAGCTCTTAACTACTGTGCTCTAAAGTACACTAACACCCATAAACTACCTATGTACCCCTAAACCGAGGTCCCCCACATCGCCGCCACTCGATTAAATTTTTTTAACCCCTAATCTGCCGACCGTACACCGCCGCCACCTACGTTATACTTATGTACCCCTAATCTGCTGCCCCTAACACCGCCGACCCCTATATTATATTTATTAACCCCTAATCTGCCCCCCACAACGTCGCCGCCAGCTACCTACAATAATTAACCCCTAATCTGCCGACCGGACCTCACCGCTACTATAATAAAGTTATTAACCCCTAATCCGCCTCACTCCCGCCTCAATAACCCTATAAGAAATAGTATTAACCCCTAATCTGCCCTCCCTAACATCGCCGACACCTAACTTCAATTATTAACCCCTAATCTGCTGACCGGCCCTCACCGCTACTCTAATAAATGGATTAACCCCTAAAGCTAAGTCTAACCCTAACACTAACACCCCCCTAAGTTAAATATAATTTAAATCTAACGAAAAAAATTAACTCTTATTAAATAAATTATTCCTATTTAAAGATAAATACTTACCTGTAAAATAAACCCTAATATAGCTACAATATAACGAATAATTATATTGTCGCTATTATAGGATTAATATTTATTTCACAGGCAACTTTGTAGTTATTTTAACCAGGTACAATAGCTATTAAATAGTTAATAACTATTTAATAGCTACCTATTTAAAATAATTACAAAATTACCTGTAAAATAAATCCTAACCTAAGTTACAATTAAACCTAACACTACACTATCAATAAATTACTGAAATAAAATACCTACAATTATCTACAATTAAACCTAACACTACACTATCAATAAATTAATTAAATACAATACCTACAAATAAATACAATTAAATAAACTAACTAAAGTACAAAAAATAAAAAAGAACTAAGTTACAAAAAATAAAAAAATATTTACAAACATTAGAAAAATATTACAACAATTTTAAACTAATTACACCTACTCTAAGCCCCCTAATAAAATAACAAAGCCCCCCAAAATAAAAAAATGCCCTACCCTATTCTAAAATTAAAATAGAAAAGCTCTTTTACCTTACCAGCCCTTAAAAGGGTCATTTGCGGGGCATGCCCCAAAGAATTCAGCTCTTTTGCATGTAAAAAAAAAACATACAATACCCCCCCCAACATTACAACCCACCACCCACATACCCCTAATCTAACCCAAACCCCCCTTAAATAAACCTAACACTAAGCCCCTGAAGATCTCCCTACCTTGTCTTCACCACACCGGGTTCACTGATCAGTCCAGAAGAGCCTCCGATGTCTTCATCCAAGCCCAAGCGGGGGCTGAAGAGTGACGTCCATCCTCCGGCTGAAGTCTTGATCCAAGCGGCGAATGAAGAAGTCCATCTTCGGGCAGAAATCTTCATCCTATCCGGGCAGAAGAGGACATCCGGACCGGCAAACATCTTCATCCAGGCGGCATCTTCTATGTTCGTCCATCCGATGATGAGCGGCTGATCTTGAAGACCTCCGGCGCGGATCCATCCTCTTAGTTCGACATCCAACTGAAGAATGAAGGTTCCTTTAAGGGACGTCATCCAAGATGGTGTCCCTCGAATTCCGATTGACTGATAGGATTCTATCAGCCAATCGGAATTAAGGTAGGAATATTCTGATTGGCTGATGGAATCAGCCAATCAGATTCAAGTTCAATCCGATTGGCTGATTGGATCAGCCAATCAGATTGAGCTCGCATTCTATTGGCTGTTCCGATCAGCCAATAGAATGCAATGCTCAATCTGATTGGCTGATCCAATCAGCCAATCGGATTGAACTTGAATCTGATTGGCTGATTCCATCAGCCAATCAGAATTTTCCTACCTTAATTCCGATTGGCTGATAGAATCCTATCAGCCAATCGGAATTCGAGGGACGCCATCTTGGATGACGTCCCTTAAAGGAACCTTCATTCTTCAGTTGGACGTCGAACGAACAGGATGGATCCGCGCCGGAGGTCTTCAAGATCAGCCGCTCGTCATCGGATGGAAGAACATAGAAGATGCCACCTGGATGAAGATGTTTGCAGGTCCGGATGTCCTCTTCTGCCCGGATAGGATGAAGATTTCTGCCCGAAGATGGACTTCTTCATTTGCCGCTTGGATCAAGACTTCAGCCGGAGGATGGACGTCACTCTTCAGCCCCCGCTTGGGCTTGGATGAAGACATCGGAGGCTCTTCTGGACCGATCGGTGAACCCGGTGTGGTGAAGACAAAGTAGGGAGATCTTCAGGGGCTTAGTGTTAGGTTTATTTAAGGGGGGTTTGGGATAGATTAGGGGTATGTGGGTGGTGGTTTGTAATGTTGGGGGGGGGGTATTGTATGTTTTTTTTTTACAGGCAAAAGAGCTGAATTCTTTGGGGCATGCCCCGCAAATGGCCCTTTTAAGGGCTGGTAAGGTAAAAGAGCTTTTCTATTTTAATTTTAGAATAGGGTAGGGCATTTTTTTATTTTTGGGGGCTTTGTTATTTTATTAGGGGGCTTAGAGTAGGTGTAATTAGTTTAAAATTGTTGTAATATTTTTCTAATGTTTGTAAATATTTTTTATTTTTTGTAACTTAGTTCTTTTTTATTTTTTATACTTTAGTTAGTTTATTTAATTGTATTTATTTTTAGGTATTGTATTTGATTAATTTATTGATAGTGTAGTGTTAGGTTTAATTGTAGATAATTGTAGGTATTTTATGTAATTAATTTATTGATAGTGTAGTGTTAGGTTTAATTGTAACTTAGGTTAGGATTTATTTTACAGGTAATTTTGTAATTATTTTAAATAGGTAGCTATTAAATATTAAATAACTATTTAATAGCTATTGTACCTGGTTAAAATAAATACAAAGTTGCCTGTAAAATAAATATTAATCCTAAAATAGCTACAATATAATTAAATTTTTTATTGTAGCTATATTAGGGTTTATTTTACAGGTAAGTATTTAGATTTAAATAGGAATAATTTATTTAATAAGAGTTAATTTATTTTGTTAGATTTAAATTATATTTAATTTAGGGGGGTGTTAGTGTTAGGGTTAGACTTAGCTTTAGGGGTTAATAAATTTAATAGAGTAGCGGTGAGGTCTGGTCAGCAGATTAGGGGTTAATACTTGAAGTTAGGTGTCGGTGATGTTAGGGAGGGCAGATTAGGGGTTAATACTATTTATTATAGGGTTAGTGAGGCGGGAGTGAGGCGGATTAGGGGTTAATACATTTATTATAGTAGCGGTGAGGTCCGGTCGGCAGATTAGGGGTTAATAATTGTAGGTAGGTGGCGGCGACGTTGGGGGCGGCAGATTTCGGGGTTAATAAATATAATATAGGGGTCGGCGGGGGTTAGGGGCAGCAGCTTAGGGGTACATAGCTATAACGTAGGTTGCGGCGGTGTACGGAGCGGCAGATTAGGGGTTAATAATAAAATGCAGGTGTCAGCGATAGCGGGGGCGGCAGATTAGAGGTTAATAAGTGTAAGGTTAGAGGTGTTTAGACTCGGGGTACATGTTAGGGTGTTAGGTGCAGACTTAGGAAGAGTTTCCCCATAGAAAACAATGGGGCCGCGTTAGGAGCTGAACGCTGCTTTTTTGCAGGTGTTAGGTTTTTTTACAGCTCAAACTGTCCCATTGTTTCCTATGGGGGAATCGTGCACAAGCACGTTTTTGAAGCTGGCCGCGTCCGTAAGCACCGCTGGTATTTGAGAGTTGCAGTGGCGGTAAATTATGCTCTACGCTCCTTTTTTGGATCTTAACGCAGCCATTCTGTGAACTCTAAATACCAGCGGTATTTAAAAGGTGCGGCCAGAAAAAAGCACGCGTAGCTAACGCACCCCTTCTAACGCAAAACTCCAAATCTAGGCATATGAAAGTGTTTGCGATTTCGGTAGGGGATCTCTTCTGCTGGAGCAAGCAGCGCAATGTGGGTGCAATCTATTGCTCCCAAAACATTGGGCATTTGAGCTAATGCATAGAATTCACTCTTGAGTCTCCTCCAATCGTCCTCATTTTGAGGGAAACCTATGTAAAGTTTACAAACTCGTACCATGGCTTCCAGAAACCTTTCAAAAACCACAGAGAAGGTACTATGAGACAACCCATGCATGTACCCTTCTGAGGATTGAAAACTTCGGGGGGCCAGTACGTGTATGCAGCATATCATCTTGGTCAAGCCAGGGATTGAAGTAAGCATACGTTTACATGGCTCCAGATGAGGTTTAAGTACTTCGTAAAGGCCCATGAGTTGCTCTCAATTGAGCCTATAATTGGTAAAAAAACCTTGAAGTCGCTCATGTTATCCAAGGTGGTCCTCACCCTGTGAACACGAGGTCCTCTATGTCACACTCGACCGCCGGGAAGTTCCGGCGGTTCACCTTGCATGCTTGGTTTCCTGGCAACGTCTTGCTCAGCTGAGCCGTCCCCTCCAGCTGACGTCAGGACTAAGCTTCTTATTCCGGTCTTCCTGTTCCTTCGGTGCCCCTTTGTTTGTTAAACTTTGTGGCTTCTGTGAGTACTCAGTTTCTTTGTCTGCATTCATTTTGTTCCTGAACCTTTGCCTGGATAACCTGTTGCCAAACTCTGCATTACTGACTACGCTGTATTTAACCCTCAAACTGCCTGATAACCTGTTGCCAAACTCTGCATTACTGACTACTCTGTGTTTAACCCTCAAACTGCCTGATAACCTGTTGCCAAACTCTGCATTACTGACTACTCTGTGTTTAACCCTCAAACTGCCTGATAACCTGTTGCCAAACTCTGCATTACTGACTACGCTGTATTTAACCCTCAAACTGCCTGATAACCTGTTGCCAAACTCTGCATTACTGACTACTCTGTGTATAACCCTCAAACTGCCTGATAACCTGTTGCCAAACTCTGCATCATTGACCACGCTGTGTTTAACCCTCAAACTGCCTGATAACCTGTTGCCAAACTCTGCATCACTGACTACGCTGTGTTTAACCCTCAAACTGCCTGATAAACTGTTGCCAAACCCTGCATTACTGACTACGCTGTGTTTAACCCTCAAACTGCCTGATAACCTGTTGCCAAACTCTGCATCATTGACCACGCTGTGTTTAACCCTCAAACTGCCTGATAACAAGTTGCCAAACTCTGCATTATTGACCACGCTGGTGATTAACCCTCAAACTGTCTGATTACCTGTTGCTAGACTCTGCATTACTGACTACGCTGTGCTTAACCCTCAAATTGCCTGATTTCAAGTTACCTACTCCTGCATTATTAACTGTTTATTATTTAACCCTCCTTCTGTCTGAGAATAATTTGTCTTACCCTGCAACCCTGGTACTGTGGAGGACTATTCCTGAACTGCCTGATTACAGTTCCCTATTCTGAAGTTTATCCGGCTGATATCAAGAATTCTATTACTCTTTCCAGTGGACTCAGACCAACACTGCTCCATATCGTGAGTACCTTGTTTTATAGAAGTTGTCGTGGGGTCACGTCCTGGATTAAACTCAGAGTGCAAGGGTCTTGTTTAAGTTTTGCCCTAGCATTTGGGTCTTCTTCTGGACATTACCTAACCTGACACTCTAATCAGACGTTCCCCAAGCCTCTCTTGGAGATGCCGAGCCCGTCTGATTCTGTTGTACAAAACTTGTCCAACAGCACCTACACAAGCTAACTGCGGATCATCCATATTTACCAAGCCAAGCAGCACAAAGCCAAACAGCAGAGCAAATGCACAAGGAGTAATGAGGTATGCAAAAACACAAAAGCGATTTGATACAATGTCGATCACCAGGGACGCTTTGGCCATGCTGTTTGGGGGATTTATAGGGCAAAATGTCCAATGGTAGCGTGTTCGTAATGATTGCTGATTGTATGTGAGCGGCGCAAATGCTTTCAAAGTGGGCGTTTTTTTTTTGGTGTTTGATGAAATTTTGTTTTCCCCCAATAAATCGTAATGTGAAAGTGTAAAATATAACATAGACAGTGCATCTTCGTAATGTTTGTTCATATGAGTAACAAATACTTATTAAACACAATGTTATAGCAAAAACCACACGTCCACGCTAACTTGATTGAAAGTGTATACTTGTGTATAATGTATGCATAGACATGGCATAGAATCAGATTGATCAAAGTTGCTGCAATATTGTTGCAAAACGATAAAGTAATGGCTGACATCTATAATATTCTATATATAAGTGATTGGCGAGATGTCAATATTTTACGTGTCCCATTGAAATCGCAATAATAATGAAGATCTTCCAACCTCTCGTCTACATATATGTAATATTGAGTGAGACACTGATAAAAGGGGTGGTACAGTCCTAATGCTGTAATCTGTATGGTTGAAGCTTAGAACAATGTCATCTTATTAGCAACATGACTGTCTAGTTTGCGAATCTTCGTTCTGTTGTTGTAGTTTGCAACATTCTTATTGTGTGATGATTAAAAAAGATAAATGTGTGCTTTGTTGTTGTGTGATGTATGTTATGTACATATATTGTATGTATTGTGATTCTCTCCCACATCTGTTCATTTATTTTTCATTCCAAAAAAGCGACAAGTATAATATTTTCTAAGGATATCTACTGAATTCCTAATGTTATATTATGATTAAATTGTGATGTTAAAGGGACACTAAAGCCATCATTTCTCTTTCCTGATTCAGAGAGAGAATCCAATGTTAGCCAACCTTCCAATGTACTTGTATGATGTAAATGTGTTCATTGTTTCTATATAGTTTGTTGACTAAATAGCAATGCACATGTGTGAGGCAATGACAAAAGGCATGTATGTGCAGCCATCAATCATCATCTGGTGAGCCTATCTAGATATGCTGTACATCCAAGCATATGACTTGAATAAATGAAATGCTATAATAGACGTAAATAAGACAAGTGCTTAAAATTGCCTACTGTTTCTGAATAATGAAATCTTAAAAAGTATTTTTTCTGTCCGTTTAAATATGAATTAATTCTTGAAACCGATTTCTTATTGGTGATGATAGAATTAATCGTGATTTATAGTTGATGAAATGTAATTTCCTAAAAGATTTTGATGTTGTAGTGATGTTCACACAAGTAAAACCCATAACTCCAGTGTCAAATAGTCTATTTCTTGATCTATTTGTCATTGCGGGACCAACGCAAGAATAACACTGTCATTCCAAGTTTTCAAAGAAAAAAATCTCTTTTGCGTTACGGAAAGAGGCTGGTCGTGTGCACGAGGTCCTCTATGTCACACTCGACCGCCGGGAAGTTCCGGCGGTTCACCTTGCATGCTTGGTTTCCTGGCAACGTCTTGCTCAGCTGAGCCGTCCCCTCCAGCTGACGTCAGGACTAAGCTTCTTATTCCGGTCTTCCTGTTCCTTCGGTGCCCCTTTGTTTGTTAAACTTTGTGGCTTCTGTGAGTACTCAGTTTCTTTGTCTGCATTCATTTTGTTCCTGAACCTTTGCCTGGATAACCTGTTGCCAAACTCTGCATTACTGACTACGCTGTATTTAACCCTCAAACTGCCTGATAACCTGTTGCCAAACTCTGCATTACTGACTACTCTGTGTTTAACCCTCAAACTGCCTGATAACCTGTTGCCAAACTCTGCATTACTGACTACTCTGTGTTTAACCCTCAAACTGCCTGATAACCTGTTGCCAAACTCTGCATTACTGACTACGCTGTATTTAACCCTCAAACTGCCTGATAACCTGTTGCCAAACTCTGCATTACTGACTACTCTGTGTATAACCCTCAAACTGCCTGATAACCTGTTGCCAAACTCTGCATCATTGACCACGCTGTGTTTAACCCTCAAACTGCCTGATAACCTGTTGCCAAACTCTGCATCACTGACTACGCTGTGTTTAACCCTCAAACTGCCTGATAAACTGTTGCCAAACCCTGCATTACTGACTACGCTGTGTTTAACCCTCAAACTGCCTGATAACCTGTTGCCAAACTCTGCATCATTGACCACGCTGTGTTTAACCCTCAAACTGCCTGATAACAAGTTGCCAAACTCTGCATTATTGACCACGCTGGTGATTAACCCTCAAACTGTCTGATTACCTGTTGCTAGACTCTGCATTACTGACTACGCTGTGCTTAACCCTCAAATTGCCTGATTTCAAGTTACCTACTCCTGCATTATTAACTGTTTATTGTTTAACCCTCCTTCTGTCTGAGAATAATTTGTCTTACCCTGCAACCCTGGTACTGTGGAGGACTATTCCTGAACTGCCTGATTACAGTTCCCTATTCTGAAGTTTATCCGGCTGATATCAAGAATTCCATTACTCTTTCCAGAGGACTCAGACCAACACTGCTCCATATCGTGAGTACCTTGTTTTATAGAAGTTGTCGTGGGGTCACGTCCTGGATTAAACTCAGAGTGCAAGGGTCTTGTTTAAGTTTTGCCCTAGCATTTGGGTCTTCTTCTGGACATTACCTAACCTGACACTCTAATCAGACGTTCCCCAAGCCTCTCTTGGAGATGCCGAGCCCGTCTGATTCTGTTGTACAAAACTTGTCCAACAGCACCTACACAAGCTAACTGCGGATCATCCATATTTACCAAGCCAAGCAGCACAAAGCCAAACAGCAGAGCAAATGCACAAGGAGTAATGAGGTATGCAAAAACACAAAAGCGATTTGATACAATGTCGATCACCAGGGACGCTTTGGCCATGCTGTTTGGGGGATTTATAGGGCAAAATGTCCAATGGTAGCGTGTTCGTAATGATTGCTGATTGTATGTGAGCGGCGCAAATGCTTTCAAAGTGGGCGTTTTTTTTTTGGTGTTTGATGAAATTTTGTTTTCCCCCAATAAATCGTAATGTGAAAGTGTAAAATATAACATAGACAGTGCATCTTCGTAATGTTTGTTCATATGAGTAACAAATACTTATTAAACACGATGTTATAGCAAAAACCACACGTCCACGCTAACTTGATTGAAAGTGTATACTTGTGTATAATGTATGCATAGACATGGCATAGAATCAGATTGATCAAAGTTGCTGCAATATTGTTGCAAAACGATAAAGTAATGGCTGACATCTATAATATTCTATATATAAGTGATTGGCGAGATGTCAATATTTTACGTGTCCCATTGAAATCGCAATAATAATGAAGATCTTCCAACCTCTCGTCTACATATATGTAATATTGAGTGAGACACTGATAAAAGGGGTGGTACAGTCCTAATGCTGTAATCTGTATGGTTGAAGCTTAGAACAATGTCATCTTATTAGCAACATGACTGTCTAGTTTGCGAATCTTCGTTCTGTTGTTGTAGTTTGCAACATTCTTATTGTGTGATGATTAAAAAAGATAAATGTGTGCTTTGTTGTTGTGTGATGTATGTTATGTACATATATTGTATGTATTGTGATTCTCTCCCACATCTGTTCATTTATTTTTCATTCCAAAAAAGCGACAAGTATAATATTTTCTAAGGATATCTACTGAATTCCTAATGTTATATTATGATTAAATTGTGATGTTAAAGGGACACTAAAGCCATCATTTCTCTTTCCTGATTCAGAGAGAGAATCCAATGTTAGCCAACCTTCCAATGTACTTGTATGATGTAAATGTGTTCATTGTTTCTATATAGTTTGTTGACTAAATAGCAATGCACATGTGTGAGGCAATGACAAAAGGCATGTATGTGCAGCCATCAATCATCATCTGGTGAGCCTATCTAGATATGCTGTACATCCAAGCATATGACTTGAATAAATGAAATGCTATAATAGACGTAAATAAGACAAGTGCTTAAAATTGCCTACTGTTTCTGAATAATGAAATCTTAAAAAGTATTTTTTCTGTCCGTTTAAATATGAATTAATTCTTGAAACCGATTTCTTATTGGTGATGATAGAATTAATCGTGATTTATAGTTGATGAAATGTAATTTCCTAAAAGATTTTGATGTTGTAGTGATGTTCACACAAGTAAAACCCATAACTCCAGTGTCAAATAGTCTATTTCTTGATCTATTTGTCATTGCGGGACCAACGCAAGAATAACACTGTCATTCCAAGTTTTCAAAGAAAAAAATCTCTTTTGCGTTACGGAAAGAGGCTGGTCGTGTGCACGAGCACGTATTCCCTACAGAAGTCAATGGAGGCGAGAAATTGCAATGAATAAAACTTCAAACACTTGTGTTGAGCGCAAAATGAGTGACGTCATGTCCTTCTGTGAAAAAAGTAGCTAAATCGTGTAAATTTCATAATAAAAAAATGTTGTGTGTACGTAATGTGCTGTATATTGTTTGTATGTATCTAATTCTGTATGTATGTGATGATATTTGTACGTAGATGTAGCTAGATGAGTGTATGTTCATGTACAGTATGTGTGTGATGATATTTGTATGTAGATGTAGCTAGATGAGTGTATGTTCATGTACGTATGTGTGTGATGATATTTGTACGTAGATGTAGCTAGATGAGTGTATGTTCATGTACGTATGTATGTGATGATATTTGTACGTAGATGTAGCTAAATGAGTGTATGTTCATGTACGTATGTGTGTGATGATATTTGTACATAGATGTAGCTAGATGAGTGTATGTTCATGTACGTATGTATGTGATGATATTTGTACGTAGATGTAGCTAGATGAGTGTATGTTCATGTACGTATGTGTGTGATGATATTTGTACGTAGATGTAGCTAAATGAGTGTATGTTCATGTACAGTATGTGTGTGATGATATTTGTACGTAGATGTAGCTAGATGAGTGTATGTTCATGTACAGTATGTGTGTGATGATATTTGTACGTAGATGTAGCTAGATGAGTGTATGTTCATGTATGTATGTGTGTGATGATATTTGTACATAGATGTAGCTAGATGAGTGTATGTTCATGTACGTATGTGTGTGATGATATTTGTACGTAGATGTAGCTAGATGAGTGTATGTTCATGTACGTATGTGTGTGATGATATTTGTACGTAGATGTAGCTAGATGAGTGTATGTTCATGTACGTATGTGTGTGATGATATTTGTACGTAGATGTAGCTAGATGAGTGTATGTTCATGTACGTATGTGTGTGATGATATTTGTACGTAGATGTAGCTAGATGAGTGTATGTTCATGTACAGTATGTGTGTGATGATATTTGTACGTAGATGTAGCTAAATGAGTGTATGTTCATGTACGTATGTGTGTGATATTTGTACGTAGATTTAGCTAGATGAGTGTATGTTCATGTACGTATGTGTGTGATGATATTTGTACGTAGATGTAGCTAGATGAGTGTATGTTCATGTACGTATGTGTGTGATGATATTTGTACGTAGATGTAGCTAGATGAGTGTATGTTCATGTACGTATGTGTGTGATGATATTTGTACGTAGATGTAGCTAGATGAGTGTATGTTCATGTACAGTATGTGTGTGATGATATTTGTACGTAGATGTAGCTAGATGAGTGTATGTTCATGTACGTATGTGTGTGATGATATTTGTACGTAGATGTAGCTAGATGAGTGTATGTTCATGTACGTATGTGTGTGATGATATTTGTACGTAGATGTAGCTAGATGAGTGTATGTTCATGTACGTATGTGTGTGATGATATTTGTACGTAGATGTAGCTAGATGAGTGTATGTTCATGTACGTATGTGTGTGATGATATTTGTACGTAGATGTAGCTAGATGAGTGTATGTTCATGTACGTATGTGTGTGATGATATTTGTACGTAGATGTAGCTAGGTGAGTGTATGTTCATGTACGTATGTGTGTGATGATATTTGTACGTAGATGTAGCTAGATGAGTGTATGTTCATGTACAGTATGTGTGTGATGATATTTGTACGTAGATGTAGCTAGATGAGTGTATGTTCATGTACAGTATGTGTGTGATGATATTTGTACGTAGATGTAGCTAGATGAGTGTATGTTCATGTACAGTATGTGTGTGATGATATTTGTACGTAGATGTAGCTAGATGAGTGTATGTTCATGTACAGTATGTGTGTGATGATATTTGTACGTAGATGTAGCTAGATGAGTGTATGTTCATGTACGTATGTGTGTGATGATATTTGTACGTAGATGTAGCTAGATGAGTGTATGTTCATGTACAGTATGTGTGTGATGATATTTGTACGTAGATGTAGCTAGATGAGTGTATGTTCATGTACAGTATGTCTATGTAAGTCAATGTAAAATTGGTTTTTGTGCCTTTTTTTTCTAACACCCGAGATCTTGTATGTTTTATCCGTTATATTTCTTTTTCAAAATACATTATGAAAACAATACACAATTTACAATTGTAGAGTATTTGTATGAGTGTAAGTGTACTTTGTATAATATTTTTGAAGCGATTCGTGAATGTTTTTGGTAACGATCTATCAATAACTACTGGTTTGGGAGAGCATTCTGGATTTGAGCGTAGATGTTGATTTTTGTGGCGCTACAGAAACTTGTAGCAGCAGTAGGGAAAATGAGGCGTTATGGCCCAAAACGATGCTATTTGAATCATAACGCAAAATTCGTTATCTAGCTGTTAGTAAAAAGTGGTAATTTATTTATAGATTAGTTTTTTTTTATTTTGGGGTGTTTTTTTAAGGGAGTATTAGATAGGAATAACTTTTTTATTTTGGATCATTTTCTGTAATGCTAGGTGTTTTTATTTTTTGTAATCTTAGCTATTTTTTTTTTTGTAATGTTAGGTTTTTTTTCTGTAATGTGTTTTCTTTTGTAATGTTAGTTTTTTTTGTAATGTTAGTTTTTTTTTCTGTAATGTTAGATTTTTTTTATTTTGTGTAATTTTAGAATTTTATTATTTTCTGTAATGTTAGGTTTTTTTGTAGTTTAAGCTTAGGTTTTATTTTTTTCACAGGTAAGTTTTTATTTATTTTAAGGTAGTTAGTATATTGTAACTTTAATTTAATGTTAGGGGGTGTTAGGTTTAGGGGTTAATAGTTTAATTTAGGTAGCTGCGATGTGGGTGGTGGCGGTTTAGGGGTTAATAGTTTAATTTAGGTAGTCACGATGTGGGGGGATGGCGGTTTAGGGGTTAACAGGTTTATTTTAGTAGTAGCGATGTCGGGAATGGCAGTTTAGGGGTTAATATGTTTATTTTAGTAGTAGCGATGTGGGGGGGAAGGAGGTTTAGAGGTTAGGATAGTCAGTTTATTTAGTGTTGACGATGTGGGGGACAGTGGTTTAGGGTTTATTAGACAAGGGGCTTATGTTAGGTTTTTGTAAAACTTTTTTTTCTCCATAGGCTTCAATGGAGAATGAGAAAATGCGGTAGTGATTTTGCAATAGCAGGCGTTCTCCATTGATCTCTATGGGAGAATACGTGCACGAGCACGCCAAGTCAAAACTTGAATTTTTGTGTGGTATGTGGCTTACCGAAGCATACCATACGACAAAAGTAAGTTTTATGGTTACTTGTAATGCTGGCTCTATGGAAATAGCGGTACCGCCCCATTTTGCGTGGTGTGTATGCAATGGGTTTACAGCACAACTTGTAATCTTGGTGTAATAGATCAATAGTTTTGTGATGAAATATAATACACACACATACACACACACACACATATATATATATATATATATATATATATATATATATATATTATACTTTTTTTTGCTTTACATTTGGGATTTTGCCAAATTGTATAATTTTACTCATTAAAATGTGACAGTCCCTTGTTAAAGCCCCCTGCTCAGGTCTCTGATTCACTCACTGTACTTGTGTGTAATTTAATCTTTGTCTAGGCTGTATCTTTTTACAATGAACTGCCAGTAGTTGTCCCGGGTTAAATAAACCGGCTACTGTTATGCTTCAGAGCAGGTGTGAAGAATGACACTCTCTGTCAATAAAACTTAGCACTTTGTCAATAATCTTTCCTGACACTCTGAGACATTGCTCTCACTCACCACTTGCCGCCTATATTTCAGCTTTTTTCTTTTTCACTTTGTGTTTTCTTCAAATGGAATCTTAAGTAGAAGGAGCATTCTTTGTTTATTTGGCAAAAATCAGGGGAAAGGGAGTATTTATAATGATGTATAGTGTCTGCTTGGGGTTGTAAATCCCTGTCTAGGTTTACTAATCAAGGAAACTATAATGTGCCCAAGAATTACACTGAGAGAAAGATATGGCATTCTTCAAGTTACTGTATTTAAATGGTCATTAAAGTAATTTTATATGTAAAAATAAAATATCTGTAATGATTCCCTGCACAAGGAAATTTCTAAAGTTAGCATCCCAGGAACACACCACCTAAAAAAAAGTCTTGAATATGTATAAATGATGTAGTTTGCTGTGACCAAGAAGGAACAGATAAACATTGTGTGTAATATGTCGCAAGTCCTGTAGGATTCCCACCAGCTTCACTGGAGTACAGGAAAAGTAAGAACAATAATTGATGAAAATATATTGCAACGTAGTTTTACTGCATGTCATTAAACATATATGTTGAGGTTAATATACCTTTTAAAGGCATTAGCTTGGAGCTTTTGTGTACCTATTATTTTGCACACTGTCTTATAAATATGGTGTGTGCCAACCCTGAAATTAAATTTACATAGGGCTAGATTACAAGTGAGGCGCAGACAGTTTTGTGCAAGTGATATCATGTTTTTGCAATCCTTTTTCGTTGCGCTGATATTCGCAATTACCATTTATACTTCAATCCTTACCATAATTTCAGAAACTGTGGTTAACTGTTTTCCGAAACTAAAAAGTTGCACAAAACCCTTCAAAAATACATTAGAATTTACAGTTACACTTATAATAACACTGCCTAATAAACATATTTAAAAACATATTGCACAATAAAGTTATAAGGGCTCAAAGATATGAGATCTCGGGTGTTAGAAAAAAAAAAAAAAAAGGCAGGCAAAGGGCTTTTACATTGAGATACATACATATACATTGCTAAATATGTACCTGTATGTGTGTATGTGTATATATATATATATATATATATATATATATATGTACATATAAATTAATGTATACAGTATGTGTATATATTATTTACAGTCATATATACACATTTAAAATCATTAATATATATGTATACACACACACACACATATATATATATATATATATATATAAATATATATATATATATATATATATATATATATATACTGTATATGCATATACTGTATATGCATTAGAGCCCTTTGTAGTAAGTAGATGAAAACATGCTAAAACATATTTATGCAATATTCATATTTAATAAAGATTTTAACTATGTATTTACTGTAAATATTTTACATTTCCAAATGTGAATATGCTATGTTGTTTGAGCGATGGGTGTCTCTATTGACTTTTATGGGGAATGCGAAAATGTGATGGTGTTTGTCTGATCTCGGGTGTTAGTTTTTTTCTACTTTTTTTCTATTGATTTCTATGGGGGAATACATGTATGTGCACGCGAAAACTTGTTAGGACTTTTGCGCTATTCGGGCTAATGCTAGCGCAAAATACGTTTTTGTAACTGGTAATACGAACGCAACCCCACTAGCACAAAAAGCTTAAGTCTAGCAGAGTTTATGTGATAACGAAAAAAAAAAATAGCACTCCCCTTGTAATCTAGCCCTCAGTGAATAATCATTTAAAATGACTCTGCATGTGTTTGCCAACTGATTATTCTTAATATTGTTAATCTTTTTTGTAATATGCAATGCATAGAATTTACAATATTAACATAGTTGCATGTTTTAGTTTTGCTCTGGTGAAAAAAACATTTTTTTTCTAAATCCTTAAAGCACATATTTTTTGCATTACAATCTTTGCTTATGGGATTAAACACACGGGTAAAAAAATTCTTTGGAGCTGAAAACTTTACAGTTTCTAAGCAGAGATTTGCTACAAATAGGATGTCACAAAATAAAAGTCCTCAGCACCAATGGGATCATTTGCTTTATATACATTAACTGGGAGCTTATTGTGATGCACTTTCCAAGCCCTTGTATACACCTTATTCACAGCATAACATTTTGTTTCAACAAATGGCAAAAATACTGAACAGATGACCAGCAAGAGTCAATGTTGTATTGGTTCAAGTGTAAAGAGAAATGCTCAACCACCATGCACAAGCCTCACTTTTGAGCTACGGAGAGAACATTGGAATTTGTTTTCAAACGCCGGGTCGGTCCACAGGAGCTGTCTGTTTCACAGTTTGCTTGGCCTCACGTAGGTCGCTGCGAACACTGTTGCCTCCGACTTGTCTGAGCTCCCTCCGTCAACCACGGGCGATAGCTGATGACGTCCTCAGTGTTCCATGTCTCCGCTTTTCATATCACTCATTGTCAATTGTATGGAAATAGATGCAAGCTTCCCAGGGTCTGATGTAGAACTTGAATAATTTGTGCTCATTCTCCCCCAATTTGGCATCAAGTTCAGAAGAACAAAGAGTCAGGAGCAGCAGACAGGTCCAATTATAAAATGTAACTTTTATTCAGCTAACAACAGCTTCTTTAAAAATGATTCAAGAGAGACATAATAACATCAAAGACAGATTGGAGTAGAGTTCCTGCTTACGCGTTTCGGCAATAGCCATAGTCATGGCATATAGGAACTACACAAAATGATTGTTTTTAAAAAGCCTACCTAAATCTGATAGGATAATTAAAAACATTCTACTAGTTCACTGATTGGATGTACTTTCTGAAAGACTCCCAGCAGATCACATAGACAGGTGAACCTAGGGAAACCTGGGAAAGTTAACTATTTGACTGTTCAAAAAGGGGGATGGCTTTTATGTCAATTATGTGAGTTTGAAGAGTGTATGCCTATGTATGATAATTTGTAAACTATGGATGCAATTTTTTTCCATTTCTTAGTACTAAACTAACTTAACTTAAATAAAGTATATATTTGGCAAAATAAACAAAGATCCAATTATAGAAGAGGCACGGGCAGAGGTAGAAATAGAGGTCGCCTCAATAGCAATAGAAGGGGGCATCAAAGGGAAAATATATCCACACAAATAAAAAGGTCCCCTTTAGTGAAAGCGAGGCAGAATCCCAGGATGAGTTTTCAGGTGAGTGATTTACCTAAGGCGAGGAAGACAGAACATATAATGATTATAAAATTTACATAAAATGAAGTTGTAGTAGGACACATAAAGGACACAATGCATCCAACATAACCTTGATTAGGTATCTTAAGTCCTATAAGTAAATGTCTATAGTTGGTCACTTGTACATATGTATTTGTATTACTATCTTTATTTGCATGTTCGCAATAATTTGTAACCATTTAGTAGTTTAGTACTAAGAAATGAAAAAAATTGCATCCATAGTTTACAAATTATCATACATAGGCATACACTGTTCAAACTCAAAAAATTGACATAAAAATCATCCCCCTTTTTGAGCAGTCAAATAGTTAACTATCCCAGGTTTCCCTAGGTTCAACTGTCTATGTGATCTGCTGGGAGTGTTTCAGATAGTACATCCAATCAGTGAATGAGTAGAATGTTTTTAATTATCCTATCAGATTTAGGTAGGCTTTTTAAATACAATCATTTTGTGTAGTTCCTATATGCCATGACTACGGCTATTGCCGAAACGCGTAAGCAGGAACTCTAATCTGTCTTTGATGTTATGATGTCTTGAATTGTTTTTAAAGAAGCTGTTGTGAGCTGAATAAAAGTTAAATGTTATAATTGGACCTGTCTGGTGCTCCTGACTTTTTGTTCTTCTGAACTTGATTTGCTACAAATACCCATGCTTAAAGGGACATTATACACTAGATTTTTCTTTGCATAACTGTTTTGTAGATGATACATTTATATAGCCCATACAGTGTTTTTTTTTATTTTTTTAAATGGATAGTTTTGCTTATTTTTAAATAACAATGTGTTAATTTTCAGTCTCCTAACCAAGCCCCAAAGCTTTAGGAGAGTACTGATGTATACCTACTCCAGATTATTCCTGTTTGTGTAAAGGGTCTTTTAATATGCAGAGGAAAGGGGAGGGGGAGGGGGAGTGTCTGCTATTTCCCACTTGCAGTGGGTGTTCCAGTAACCTTTTAAACAGAGCTAAGTCTGGAGCTTCTAAGTAAGTTTTTAAATCGTTTTATACTTGATTTTTAAATCAGTATCTGCGCATATTATTCTTTATAGTAGTGTCTATTACATGCAGTTAAATGAAAATTGGTGTATACTGCCCCTTGAATTACCTAATAAGAGTTGCAAAATCGTGTGATTAGTAACAAATTACTGCTTATTGTTTTGTGCTCAGTGGTGCTGAGGTCATACACAACCCTTGGGGGCCTGATGTGGCCCCCAGTCTATAGTTTGGGCTGCCCAGCTTTTAATCATGTTTATACCCATATGAATATTTCTATGCACTGATTTCTTTTTTATTCTCTTGTTATGAATATGTCCAACTAAATGCAACCGTTCATTTTGTTTAGTTACTATAGAGCATGGAATGTAACTTTTATACATTTCTCTGTATAGATTAACCCTTAGTTGGTAAAGAAGACTACAAATGTTTTATAGTGAGTAACTTGCCCAGCATACTGTATTGACCTAATACCTACATCCAGCACAGAGGCACAGATCCTGTTGTCCGCTTTGACAACAGGAGCCACAACCTGGGGTCAGAAGGCATCTGCCTTCATATGGTAAGTGATCACTGTTCATGGTCCATTAATGTATGAAGCCTGCTGAACATTACAGGCAGTACCCTGTTACAAAAGTAATGGTCTTTGTAGTGAGGCCAGAGGGAGGAAGGAAGGAGGTGGCAGGGGCAGTCCATCCTTGGAGGAAGGAGGGAGGGTCAGGTCCCTACACTATGAGAAAAATAGTTTGTCAGGGGCGAGGGAAGGATGGGCCCCCACACTATGGCAAAAAAAAATGTTTGGAGAGGGAGGTGGGAACCTACACAGAAAATGAGACTGGCTGCCAATAATAAAGATGGCAAAAAACTGTGGGATCAGAGAGGGTTAGAGAGCTCTTTGTAAGAAGATCAGGGAGGTGGGAGGTTGAGGAAGGATCCCTAAACTGTATAAAACATTTTTTTTTAAAGTTTGGAATCTAAGGGATGCCATCTTGGATGACGCCATTTAAAGGAACCTTCATTCATCGGTAGTCGTCGGAAAGAAGAGGATGTCTTGAAGATGGAGTCACTCCTCGCCGGATGGATGAAGATAGAAGATGCAGTCTGGGTGAAGACTTCTGCAGGCTTGGATGAAGACTTTGGCTGCTTCTTTGAGGACTTCTCCTGGCTTCTTGGAGGATGGATGTCAGATCTTCAAAACTGTAAGTAAATCTTCTGGAGTTAGTGTTAGGATTTTTTAAGGGTTTATTGGGTGGGTTTTAGTTTTAGATTATGACTTGGGCTGCAATAGAGCTAAATGCCCTTTTAAGGGCAATGCGCATCCAAATGTTTCAGGGCAATGGGGAGCTTAGGTTTTTTTAGTTAGCTATTTATTTGGGGGGTTGGTTGTGTGGGTGGTGGGTTTTACTGTTGGGGGGGAATTTGTATTTTTTTTTTACAGGTAAAAGAGCTGATTACTTTGGGGCAATGCCCCGCAAAAGGCCCTTTTAAGGGCTATTTGTAGTTTATTGTAGTCTAGGGTTTTTTTTTATTTTGGGGGGCTTTTTTATTTTCATAGGGCCCTTAGATTAGGTGTAATTAGTTTAAAGCTTTGATAATTTCTTTTTTATTTTTTGTAACTTAGTGTTTATTTTTTTGTGTAACTTACGGCTAGATTACGAGTTAGGCTTAAAAAGCAGCGTTGGCCGGTCCCAATGCTGCTTTTTAATGCCCGCTGGTATTACGAGTCTAGAAGGTACAGGTGTACCGCTCACTTTTTTGGCCAGACTTGGAAATACCACAAATCCACTTACATAAATTGCATATCCTCTTTTTTCAATGGGACTTGCATAGCGCCGGTATTATGAGTCTGACAAAAAGTGAGCGGTAGACCCTCTCCTGTCAAGACTGGTATCGCATTTTAAAGTCAGTAGTTAAGAGTTTTACACTACAACGCCGTAGCATAAAACTCTTAACTAAAGTGCTAAAAAGTACACTAACACCCATAAACTACCTATTAACCCCTAAACCGAGGCCCTCCCACATCGCAAACACTAAAATAAAATTTTTAACCCCTAATCTGCCGAACTGGACATTGCCGCCACGATAATAAATATATTAACCCCTAAACTGCCGCACTCCCACCTCGCAAACATTAGTTAAATATTATTAACCCCTAATCTGCCGTCCCTAACATCACAGACACCTACATACATTTATTAACCCCTAATATGCCGCCCCCAGAGTGGCCGCCACTATACTAAAGTTATTAACCCCTAAATCTAAGTCTAACCCTAAACCCCCTAACTTAAATATAATTTAAATAAAATCTAAATAAAATTACTATAATTAACTAAATTATTCCTATTTAAAACTAAATACTTACCTGTAAAATAAACCCTAAGCTAGCTACAATATAACTAATAGTTACATTGTACCTAGCTTAGGGTTTATTTTTATTTTACAGGCAAGTTTTTATTTATTTTAACTAGGTAGAATAGTTACTAAATAGTTATTAACTATTTAATAAACTACCTAGCTAAAATAAAGACAAATTTACCTGTAAAATAAAACCTAACCTAAGTTACAATTACACCTAACACTACACTATAATTAAATTAATTCCATAAACTAAATACAATTAAATACAATTAAATAAAATTAGCTAAAGTACAAAAAAACCCCCACTAAATTACAGAAAATAATAAACAAATTACAAGATTTTTAAACTAATTACACCTAATCTAATCCCCCTAACAAAATAAAAAAGCCCCCCCCAAAATAAAAAAATTTCCTACCCTACACTAAATTACAAATAGCCCTTAAAAGGGCCTTTTGTGGGGCATTGCCCCAAAGTAATCAGCTCTTTTACCTGTAAAAAAAATTACAAATCCCCCCCAACATTAAAACCCACCACCCACACAACCAACCCTACTCTAAAACCCACCCAATACCCCCTTAAAAAAATCTAACACTAACCCCTTGAAGATCACCTTACCGGGAGAAGTCTTCACCCAACCGGGCCGAAGTCCTCAACGAATCCAGCAGAAGTGGTCCTCCAGACGGGCAGAAGTGGTCCTCCAGACAGGCAGAAGTCTTCATCCAGACGGCATCTTCTATCTTCATCCATCCGACGCGGAGCATCCTCTTCTTTCCACAGCGACTGAAGAATGAAGGTTCCTTTAAGTGATGTCATCCAAGATGGCGTCCCATAGATTCCGATTGGCTGATAGAATGCCGGATGGATGAAGATAGAAGATGCCGTCTGGATGAACCACTTCTGCCCGTCTGGAGGACCACTTCTGCCCATCTGGAGGACCACTTCTGCCAGATTCGTTGAGGACTTTGGCCCGGTTGGGTGAAGACTTCTCCCGGTTAGGTGATCTTCAAGGGGTTAGTGTTCAGTTTTTTTAAAGGGGTATTGGGTGGGTTTTAGAGTAGGGTTGTTTGTGTGGGTGGTGGGTTTTAATGTTGGGGGGGGATTTGTAATTTTTTTTACAGGTAAATGATTACTTTGGGGCAATGCCCCGCAAAAGGCCCTTTTAAGGGTTATTTGTAATTTAGGTTAGGGTAGGGCTTTTTTTATTTTGGGTTTTTTTTTTATTTTGTTAGGGGGATTAGATTAGGTGTAATTAGTTTAAAATCCTATTGGCTGATGCAATCAGCCAACAGGATTGAACTTCAATCCTATTGGCTGATCCAATCAGCCAATAGGATTGAGCTGGCATTCTATTGGTTGTTCCAATCAGTCAATAGAATGCCAGCTAAATCCTATTGGCTGATTGCATTAGCCAATAGGATTTTTTCTACCTTAATTCCGATTGGCTGATAAAATTCTATCAGCCAATTGGAATTGAAGGGACGCCATCTTGGATGACGTCACTTAAAGGTACCTTCATTCTTCAGTCGCTGTGGAAAGAAGAGGATGCTCCGCGTCGGATTTCTTGAAGATGGACCCGCTCCATGCCGGATGGATGAAGATAGAAGATGCCGTCTGGATGAACCACTTCTGCCCGTCTGGAGGACCACTTCTGCCCATCTGGAGGACCACTTCTGCCAGATTCGTTGAGGACTTCGGCCCGGTTGGGTGAAGACTTCTCCCGGTTAGGTGATCTTCAAGGGGTTAGTGTTCAGTTTTTTTAAAGGGGTATTGGGTGGGTTTTAGAGTAGGGTTGTTTGTGTGGGTGGTGGGTTTTAATGTTGGGGGGGATTTGTAATTTTTTTTACAGGTAAATGATTACTTTGGGGCAATGCCCCGCAAAAGGCCCTTTTAAGGGTTATTTGTAATTTAGGTTAGGGTAGGGCTTTTTTTATTTTGGGGGGCTTTTTTATTTTGTTAGGGGGATTAGATTAGGTGTAATTAGTTTAAAAATCTTGTAATTTGTTTATTATTTTCTGTAATTTAATGTTTGTTTTTTGTACTTTAGCTAATTTATTTAATTGTATTTAATTGTATTTAATTTAGGGAATTAATGTAATTATAGTGTAGTGTTAGGTGTTATTGTAAATTAGGTTTTATTTTACAGGTACTTTTGTATTTATTTTAGCTAGGTAGTTTATTAAATAGCATATGAAAAAAATCAAACAGCGGTGCTCATAGTATTTTTGAAATCTTCTTGAACACTTTTATTTACAACATGGATACAGATAAAATAAAACACTTGCAAGTGTAAGACAAGGGCTTGACGCGTTTCGGCTTACACCGTCATCAGAAGAAATTTTGCTCAACGCTCACTTCTTGTCTGGTTTGTAAAAACCCGTAATACCAGCGCTGTCTGTAAGTGAGCGGTGAGCATAAACTGCTCGTTAGCACCGCAAAGCCTCTAACGCAAAACTCGTAATCTAGGTGTATGTGTTTGTTATTTTTTGTAACTTAGTTAGTTTTTTGTAACTTTTTAGTGTAGATTTAAATTATTTAAGTAGGTTTAGGTGTTTAAATATATAATATATTAAATTTAATTTGTAGTTTTATGTAATTTTAGTATAAAAGTTAGGTTAGATTAATTTTTATTTTAATATAGTTTAATGTAATTTTAGTTTAAAAGTTAGGTTGGATTAATCATTAATTTAATATAGTTTAATGTAATTTTATTATAATACACTATAATTAAATTAATTCCCTAAACTAAATACAATTAAATACAATTAAATAAAATTAGCTAAAGTACAAAAACCCCCCCACTAAATTACAGAAAATAATAAACAAATTACAAGATTTTTAAACTAATTACACCTAATCTAATCCCCCTAACAAAATAAAAAAGCCCCCCCCCCAAAATAAAAAAATTTCCTACCCTACACTAAATTACAAATAGCCCTTAAAAGGGCCTTTTGTGGGGCATTGCCCCAAAGTAATCAGCTCTTTTACCTGTAAAAAAAATTACAAATCCCCCCCAACATTAAAACCCACCACCCACACAACCAACCCTACTCTAAAACCCACCCAATACCCCCTTAAAAAAAATCTAACACTAACCCCTTGAAGATCACCTTACCGGGAGAAGTCTTCACCCAACCGGGCCGAAGTCCTCAACGAATCCAGCAGAAGTGGTCCTCCAGACGGGCAGAAGTGGTCCTCCAGACAGGCAGAAGTCTTCATCCAGATGGCATCTTCTATCTTCATCCATCCGACGTGGAGCATCCTCTTCTTTCCACAGCGACTGAAGAATGAAGGTTCCTTTAAGTGATGTCATCCAAGATGGCGTCCCATAGATTCCGATTGGCTGATAGAATGCCGGATGGATGAAGATAGAAGATGCCGTCTGGATGAACCACTTCTGCCCGTCTGGAGGACCACTTCTGCCCATCTGGAGGACCACTTCTGCCAGATTCGTTGAGGACTTTGGCCTGGTTGGGTGAAGAATTCTCCCGGTTAGGTGATCTTCAAGGGGTTAGTGTTCAGTTTTTTTTAAAGGGGTATTGGGTGGGTTTTAGAGTAGGGTTTCTTGTGTGGTGGTGGGTTTTAATGTTGGGGGGGGATTTGTAATTTTTTTTACAGGTAAATGATTACTTTGGGGCAATGCCCCGCAAAAGGCCCTTTTAAGGGTTATTTGTAATTTAGGTTAGGGTAGGGCTTTTTTTATTTTGGGGGGCTTTTTTATTTTGTTAGGGGGATTAGATTAGGTGTAATTAGTTTAAAATCCTATTGGCTGATGCAATCAGCCAATAGGATTGAACTTCAATCCTATTGGCTGATCCAATCAGCCAATAGGATTGAGCTGGCATTCTATTGGTTGTTCCAATCAGTCAATAGAATGCCAGCTAAATCCTATTGGCTGATTGCATTAGCCAATAGGATTTTTTCTACCTTAATTCCGATTGGCTGATAAAATTCTATCAGCCAATCGGAATTGAAGGGACGCCATCTTGGATGACGTCACTTAAAGGTACCTTCATTCTTCAGTCGCTGTGGAAAGAAGAGGATGATCCGCGTCGGATTTCTTGAATATGGACCCGCTCCATGCCGGATGGATGAAGATAGAAGATGCCGTCTGGATGAACCACTTCTGCCCGTCTGGAGGACCACTTCTGCCCATCTGGAGGACCACTTCTGCCAGATTCGGTGAAGACTTCTCCCGGTTAGGTGATCTTCAAGGGGTTAGTGTTCAGTTTTTTTAAAGGGGTATTGGGTGGGTTTTAGAGTAGGGTTGTTTGTGTGGGTGGTGGGTTTTAATGTTGGGGGGGATTTGTAATTTTTTTTACAGGTAAATGATTACTTTGGGGCAATGCCCCGCAAAAGGCCCTTTTAAGGGTTATTTGTAATTTCGGTTAGGGTAGGGCTTTTTTTATTTTGGGGGGCTTTTTTATTTTGTTAGGGGGATTAGATTAGGTGTAATTAGTTTAAAAATCTTGTAATTTGTTTATTATTTTCTGTAATTTAATGTTTGTTTTTTGTACTTTAGCTAATTTATTTAATTGTATTTAATTGTATTTAATTTAGGGAATTAATGTAATTATAGTGTAGTGTTAGGTGTTATTGTAACTTAGGTTAGGTTTTATTTTACAGGTACTTTTGTATTTATTTTAGCTAGGTAGTTTATTAAATAGCTTATGAAAAAAATCAAACAGCGGTGCTCATGGTATTTTTGAAATCTTCTTGAACACTTTTATTTACAACATGGATACAGATAAAATAAAACACTTGCAAGTGTCAGACAAGGGCATGACGCGTTTCGGCTTACGCCGTCATCAGAAGAAATTTTGCTCAACGCTCACTTCTTGTCTGGTTTGTAAAAACCCGTAATACCAGCGCTGTCTGTAAGTGAGCGGTGAGCATAAACTGCTCGTTAGCACCGCAAAGCCTCTAACGCAAAACTCGTAATCTAGGTGTATGTGTTTGTTATTTTTTGTAACTTAGTTAGGCCTAGATTTGGAGTTCGGCGGTAAAAGGGCTGTTAACGCTCCGCGGGCTTTTTTCTGGCCGCACCATAAAATTAACTCTGGTATCGAGAGTTCAAACAAATGCTGCGTTAGGCTCCAAAAAAGGAGCGTAGAGCATTTTTACCGCAAAAGCAACTCTCGATACCAGAGTTGCTTACGGACGCGGCCGGCCTCAAAAACGTGCTCGTGCACGATTCCCCCATAGGAAACAATGGGGCTGTTTGAGCTGAAAAAAAACCTAACACCTGCAAAAAAGCAGCGTTCAGCTCCTAACGCAGCCCCATTGTTTGCTATGGGGAAACACTTCCTACGTCTGCACCTAACACTCTAACATGTACCCCGAGTCTAAACACCCCTACCCTTACACGTATTAACCCCTAATCTGCCGCCCCCGCTATCGCTGACCCCTGCATATTTTTTTAAACCCCTAATCTGCCGCTCCGTAAACCGCCTCCACCTACGTTATCCCTATGTACCCCTAATCTGCTACCCCTAACACCGCCGACCCCTATATTATATTTATTAACCCCTAACCTGCCCCCCACAACGTCACCGACACCTGCCTACACTTATTAACCCCTAATTTGCCGAGCGGACCTGAGCGCTACTATAATAAAGTTATTAACCCCTAATCTGCCTCACTAACCCTATCATAAATAGTATTAACCCCTAATCTGCCCTCCCTAACATCGCCGACACCTAACTTCAATTATTAACCCCTAATCTTCCGATCGGAGCTCACCGCTATTCTAATAAATGGATTAACCCCTAAAGCTAAGTCTAACCCTAACACTAACACCCCCCTAAGTTAAATATAATATTTATCTAACGAAATAAATTAACTCTTATTAAATAACTTATTCCTATTTAAAGCTAAATACTTACCTGTAAAATAAATCCTAATATAGCTACAATATAAATTATAATTATATTATAGCTATTTTAGGATTAATATTTATTTTACAGGCAACTTTGTAATTATTTTAACCAGGTACAATAGCTATTAAATAGTTAAGAACTATTTAATAGTTACCTAGTTAAAATAATAACAAATTTACCTGTAAAATAAATCCTAACCTAAGTTATAATTAAACCTAACACTACCCTATCAATAAAATAATTAAATAAACTACCTACAATTACCTACAATTAACCTAACACTACACTATCAATAAATTAATTAAACACAATTCCTACAAATAAATACAATTAAATAAACTAGCTAAAGTACAAAAAATAAAAAAGAACTAAGTTACAGAAAATAAAAAAATATTTACAAACATAAGAAAAATATTACAACAATTTTAAACTAATTACACCTACTCTAAGCCCCCTAATAAAATAACAAAGCCCCCCAAAATAAAAAATTCCCTACCCTATTCTAAATTAAAAAAGTTACAAGCTCTTTTACCTTACCAGCCCTGAACAGGGCCCTTTGCGGGGCATGCCCCAAGAATTTCAGCTCTTTTGCCTGTAAAAAAAAACATACAATACCCCCCCCCCAACATTACAACCCACCACCCACATACCCCTAATCTAACCCAAACCCCCCTTAAATAAACCTAACACTAAGCCCCTGAAGATATTCCTACCTTGTCTTCACCATCCAGGTATCACCGATCCGTCCTGGCTCCAAGATCTTCATCCAACCCAAGCGGGGGTTGGTGATCCATAATCCGGTCCAGAAGAGGCTCCAAAGTCTTCCTCCTATCCGGCAAGAAGAGGACATCCAGACCGGCAAACATCTTCTCCAAGCGGCATCTTCGATCTTCTTCCATCCGGAGCGAAGCGGCAGGATCCTGAAGACCTCCAGCGCGGAACATCCATCCGGACCGACGACTGAACGACGAATGACTGTTCCTTTAAGGGACGTCATCCAAGATGGCGTCCCTCGAATTCCGATTGGCTGATAGGATTCTATCAGCCAATCGGAATTAAGGTAGGAATTTTCTGATTGGCTGATGGAATCAGCCAATCAGAATCAAGTTCAATCCGATTGGCTGATCCAATCAGCCAATCAGATTGAGCTCGCATTCTATTGGCTGTTCCGATCAGCCAATAGAATGCGAGCTCAATCTGATTGGCTGATTGGATCGGCCAATCGGATTGAACTAGATTCTGATTGGCTGATTCCATCAGCCAATCAGAAAATTCCTACCTTAATTCCGATTGGCTGATAGAATCCTATCAGCCAATCGGAATTCGAGGGACGCCATCTTGGATGACGTCCCTTAAAGGAACAGTCATTCGTCGTTCAGTCGTCGGTCCGGATGGATGTTCCGCGCTGGAGATCTTCAGGATCCTGCCGCTTCGCTCCGGATGGAAGAAGATCGAAGATGCCGCTTGGAGAAGATGTTTGCCGGTCCGGATGTCCTCTTCTTGCCGGATAGGAGGAAGACTTTGGAGCCTCTTCTGGACCGGATTATGGATCGCCAACCCCCGCTTGAGTTGGATGAAGATCTTGGAGCCAGGACGGATCGGTGATACCTGGATGGTGAAGACAAGGTAGGAAGATCTTCAGGGGCTTAGTGTTAGGTTTATTTAAGGGGGGTTTGGGTTAGATTAGGGGTATGTGGGTGGTGGGTTGTAATGTTGGGGGGGGGGGTATTGTATGTTTTTTTTTACAGGCAAAAGAGCTGAAATTCTTGGGGCATGCCCCGCAAAGGGCCCTGTTCAGGGCTGGTAAGGTAAAAGAGCTTGTAACTTTTTTAATTTAGAATAGGGTAGGGAATTTTTTATTTTGGGGGGCTTTGTTATTTTATTAGGGGGCTTAGAGTAGGTGTAATTAGTTTAAAATTGTTGTAATATTTTTCTTATGTTTGTAAATATTTTTTTATTTTCTGTAACTTAGTTCTTTTTTATTTTTTGTACTTTAGCTAGTTTATTTAATTGTATTTATTTGTAGGAATTGTGTTTAATTAATTTATTGATAGTGTAGTGTTAGGTTAATTGTAGGTAATTGTAGGTATTTTATTTAATTATTTTATTGATAGGGTAGTGTTAGGTTTAATTATAACTTAGGTTAGGATTTATTTTACAGGTAAATTTGTTATTATTTTAACTAGGTAACTATTAAATAGTTCTTAACTATTTAATAGCTATTGTACCTGGTTAAAATAATAACAAAGTTGCCTGTAAAATAAATATTAATCCTAAAATAGCTATAATATAATTATAATTTATATTGTAGCTATATTATGATTTATTTTACAGGTAAGTATTTAGCTTTAAATAGGAATAATTTATTTAATAAGAGTTAATTTATTTCGTTAGATAAAAATTATATTTAACTTAGGGGGGGTGTTAGTGTTAGGGTTAGACTTAGCTTTAGGGGTTAATACATTTATTAGAATAGCGGTGAGCTCCGGTCGGCAGATTAGGGGTTAATAATTGAAGTTAGGTGTCGGCGATGTTAGGGAGGGCAGATTAGGGGTTAATACTATTTATGATAGGGTTAGTGAGGCGGATTAGGGGTTAATACATTTATTATAGTAGCGCTCAGGTCCGCTCGGCAGATTAGGGGTTAATAAGTGTAGGCAGGTGTCGGCGACGTTGAGGGGGGCAGATTAGGGGTTAATAAATATAATATAGGGGTCGGCGATGTTAGGGCAGCAGATTAGGGGTACATAGGGATAACGTAGGTGGCGGCGATTTGCGGTCGGAAGATTAGGGGTTAATTATTTTAAGTAGCTGGCGGCGACGTTGTGGGGGGCAAGTTAGGGGTTAATAAATGTAATACAGGGGTCGGCGGGGTTAGGGGCAGCAGATTAGGGGTACATAAGTATAACGTAGGTGGCGGTCGGCAGATTAGGGGTTAAAAATTTTAATCGAGTGGCGGCGGTGTGGGGGGACCTCGGTTTAGGGGTACATTTATGGGTGTTAGTGTACTTTAGGGTACAGTAGTTAAGAGCTTTATGAACCGGCATTAGCCAGAAAGCTCTTAACTCCTGCTATTTTCAGGCGGCTGGAATCTTGTCGTTAGAGCTCTAACGCTCACTTCAGAAACGACTCTAAATACCAGCGTTAGAAAGATCCCATTGAAAATATAGGCTACGCAAATGGCGTAGGGGGATCTGCGGTATGGAAAAGTCGCGGCTGAAAAGTGAGCGTTAGACCCTTTAATCACTGACTCCAAATACCAGCGGGCGGCCAAAACCAGCGTTAGGAGCCTCTAACGCTGGTTTTGACGGCTACCGCCGAACTCCAAATCTAGGCCTTAGTTTTTTGTAACTTTTTAGTGTAGATTTAAATTATTTAAGTAGGTTTAGGTGTTTAAATATATAATATATTAAATTTAATTTGTAGTTTTATGTAATTTTAGTATAAAAGTTAGGTTAGATTAATTTTTATTTTAATATAGTTTAATGTAATTTTAGTTTAAAAGTTAGGTTGGATTAATCATTAATTTAATATAGTTTAATGTAATTTTATTATAATAGTTAGAATAGGTTAATTAGTAGTTTAATATAGTTTAATTTAAATCTAAAGGTAAGTTTAAATTTATTATAAGATAGGGATGAGTTAATATTTAATATAAAGTTAGCGGGTTGTTAGGCTTAGGGGTTAATAGGTTAATTTAGTTTATGGCAATGTGGGGGGCTGGCATTTTAGGGGTTAATACATTTATTTAGTTGCGGTGGGCTCCGGGAGCGGCAGGATAGGGGTTAATAACTTTATGTAGGTGGCGGCGGTGTAGGGGGGATTAATAAGTATAATGTAGGTGGCGGTGGGCTCCGGGAGCGGAGGAATAAGGGTTAATAAGTTTAATAAGTTTATTAGAGTGGCGGTGGGCTCCGGGAGCGGCAGTTTAGGGGTTAATAACTTTATTTAGTTGCGGCGGGGTCCGGGAGCGGCAGGATAGTGGTTAAACTGTTTAGTATAGTGTGGGTGTTTAGTGACAGTATACAAATAAAGCTGGGAAAAAGCCGAAGAGCAGCGAGATCAATGACTGTTAGTTAACAACAGTCCGCTGCTCATCCCCCCGTACTTGGTGCGCAACTTTTTGACAGCTTTTTTGTTAAATATGGAGAACGTATTCAGGTCCGCGGCAGCGATGTTAGGCTATGTCAGGCAAACGTATAGGTGTCGGCGAATGCAGCACAGTTGACGGCTTTATAAGTAGGCCTCTGTCTGTTTTACATTGTTTTGCAGTATCCAGGGCCATCTTTAATATTGACTGGACCCTGGGCAAACATTTTCTTGGGCCCCTCACCCCATGCAATTTCGCTCTAAATAAATTTAGGGCTAGTTAAATAGATTTAGGGCAGCCAACAGGAGCAAAGCAAGGTAAAGACTGAGGAGGAAGCATGAAAGTGCAGACAAATAAGTTTACTGACTGGAACAGCAGAACTACTATGGAAAGCTGTAAGATCTGAGCAGCCAGTTTCCTGGTAACAGCGGTAACCCCAGCAGGAGCTTTTCTGATGCAGTGGGATTGGCTGGATGCCAAGTTAGGGCTTAGCATTCAGTGCTGCACAGTGCACACCTAAAACAGCACATGGCACTAGCTTGGCATATCACATGACACCGGCACGGTCTGGCACCATTTCTCACAAATAAATATAAGCAGAGAACTTTTGACTGTGACAGTATTAGGACTGACTGTGTGTGTTAGGACTGACATCAGCAGTGTGGCATTTTTTTTAAAGGACTATTGGGCCCCACAACAAAGACTGGGCCCTGGGCAGCTGCCCCTTTTGCCCTGTGTTAAAGACGTCCCTGGCAGTATCTTATCTAATACCTTCTGCTAAGGCCAATTAGGAACATATACAGTATGTAGCAGAGTTAAGCTGGAGAAATCTGCAGTGAGCAGTGAAAAGGGGGAAAATAAAAAAAGTAGATTGCAACTTTTTACTATGCATAAACAAAGATTGCATTTTATCATCTCAAAGTAGGACACATCTGTGAGTGCAACAAACGGCATTATAGAGCAATGTCTTGTCTATGTTTGGGATTGACTAAAGCATATATAAAAGAAATATTTAACTACATTTAAATCTCTCTCACTAAAAAACCTCAAACAAAACATCTCCCTCTAGAATAGCAGATGAAACAACTTATAACTTGACACAGTATCCTTGACATTGTCCCCAAAGATTTACAAACCACATCACAAATTATTGCCTATAACATGGTATAACCTCTTTCTGGCTAAATGGACAACAGAGAAAAGATCAAGAATGAATTGTCAGTCAACACATCCCTCTTGTTTCAAAGTCAAAGATGTACTCACTTGGTAATCAAGGGCGCCTGTCATTCAGCCATTCAATTAGAAATTTAAAACATAGTAATTCAAGTTTTTTTTTATCTAACTTTTTGTGAGAAAATGTTAATAATCTAATTAGCTGGTTGAATCTGTGAGTTTATTTTTTATTTACATATTTTTAAAATCATTTATATTGTGATGTTCAAATTAAGGAACACATTATTTAGCTTTTTACAATTAATTTAGCATTATATATTTTAAAATCCCTAGATTTTATTTAAAAAAAAACAACAACAAAATAACTATTAGTCACATACACATAAATGTGTATGTATGTATGTGTGTATAAATATTAGGGATGGGCGAATGTGTTTATATTAGAATGTGAATGTTAGAACGAATGTTATTGTAGAAATTCGATTTACATAATTGAATGTTGATAAGAACGAATATTCTTAAAAATTTGATTTTCGAATATTATTTACAGTTTTTGAATGTCACATTCGAATTCGAATGTCACATTCGAATTCGAATGTCACTTTCAATTTCGAATATTTCATTTATAAAACACAATTGTAGACTAGAAACACTATTTCATATTCGAATGTCACATTCAAATCGAATATCACATTCGAATTGAATATCACATTCGATTTTGAATATTACATTTATAAAACACAGTATTAGACTAGAAATACTATTTCGAATTCGAATGTCACATTCAAATCGAATATCACATTCAAATCGAATATCACATTTATTAAACACAGTTGTAAACTAGAAATACTATTTTGAATTTGAATGTCACATTCAAATTCGAATATTACATTTAAAAAACATAGTATTAGACTAGAAATAATATTTCAAATTTGAATGTGACATTCGAATGTAGCATCCGAATTTGAATATTACATTTATTAAACACAGTTGTAGATTAGAAATACTATTTCGAATTTGAATGTCACATTCGAATTTGAATATTACATTTCGAAATTGAATGAATACATAGCTAAACATTCTATTGTTTGAACAAATATTTTCAAATTTTGAAAATTCGAAAATAGAAAGTTAGAATGTTATATAAACATTTGAAATTCGATTCGAACGAACAAATGTATCAAAATTCGTTTTAAATTTCAATATTTTAGAAACATTCGCCCATCCCTAATAAATATATTTACTATATACAGTATATTAAAGATGTGCATTTTCGAATGAATGCACATTCATCATTAAAATTGGATATTCGTTTTGTAAACAAAAATGAAAATCCGAATGAATGCACCAACGAAAATGAAAGAAAATGAAAAATACTGACAAAATTCATCAGTATTCATTTGTTTCCTTTATTTTTTTTCTTAAATACTTAACCTGCTGAAGAGAGTGCGTTAACGTTAACGTTAACCCCTTGCTGCCAGAGCCCTGGCCGAGCTAACAGGAGACTTAGGGGCCGAATTATTAAAGTGCAAGCGGACATGATCCGCTGTATTGGATCATGTCCACCGCATATCGATAAATGCCGACAGCAAACGCTGTCAGCATTTATCATTGCACAAGCATTTCTTGTGAAATGCTTGTGCAACGCTGTCCCCTGCATATTCACAACCAATTGGCCGCTATTAGGGTGTCAATCAACCCGATCGTATACGATCGGGCGGATTGCTGTCCACCGCCTCAGAGGTGGTGGACGAGTTAAGTCCTATTCCCGGCAAGCCTGAACAGGTGAATATGGGGCCATACAGGACTTGATAAATTGTCCCCTCTGTGAGCTTGGCTCCCAGGACCTGCACTAAAGTTACGCCAGGTGCGGCCGGGCTCTGGTAAGAAGAGGATCAGGTAAGTGCGCTCTCCAGTGCACATTAAGATTGTAGCTTCAGGTGAAATTTTCATCTGTAGTTTTGAAACATTTACATTTATTTAACGAAAACAAATGTAAATGTGTAATGAAAATTAGATTTTTGTTTCGTTTTAAACTGAACAAAAACTGAATAGCGCAGCCACCAAATATTCAGGGAAACAAATTTCCTTGAATTTCCTAAATGAATTATATATATATATATATATATATATATATATACATATGTGTGTGTGTGTCATATATATATATAATATGTGTGTGTGTCATATACATATATATATATATATATATAATATATGTGTGTGTGTCATATATGTATATATATATATATGTGTGTGTGTGCTATATATATATATATATATATATATATATATATATATGATATGTGTGTGTGTCATATAAATATATATATTGTGTGTGTGTGTGTGTGTGTCATTGTTGTTTGTCATTATGGATACTTGATTTTTATTTTTATTTTCATTATTTTTATTTTTATTTTTGTTTCTATTCTACTTTTTGCAATTGGTCACTTGCTACAGATATCACCTTGTCACTTTGGCCACATTTTTTCATCCATTTTATTTTTCACATTTTGGATTTATTGGACACTTGTATCATATATATTTTATTTAGCATTTTTAAATTTTTAAATTTTTTTGATATATATATTTTTTACCATCCCATTTTTTCTCTTTGGCACCCCCACATTATCACAAGCTTTCATCTACACCCCACAAGAAGACTTCATTTGGAGGACTTATATTTTATTTTGGAGTTTGGACCATTGCACATTCATTTTCACTTAACATTTGGAGGATTAGACTTTTTATCTGACTTTTTATCTGACTTTTTATTATCTGTGCCATATTGCTTTTGCACCCTATATCTAGAGCGCTAACTGTAATCCAATTTTTGGTACCTATAGATATATTGTACCATCGAATTGTCACCATTTTGTTTACCACTGATATCATTGTTATTGAAGTTTTTAAAGTTTTTTAAAGTTTTTACATATTATTGTTAAACATGGATCCATGTGTTGCATTGCTGCTATAATACCATTTTTATTATTGTTTCATTTATGTAATAAATATATTTTTATGCTATCACGAAATTATATATTTGCCTTTTAAGCTCTTTTAGCGCTTACTCTCACATGTGCTCGTTATTCTAGTCTTGTTAGCTTACTAGGAGGCTAATCTGTGAGTAAGCTTAAGGCACACTCTTGTGTTAGCGCTCGGTCGCCGATTTCTTTCTATTGCTATCACACTTATTCTTAGCTGAGAGCTTGTGACCGAGTGCTGGACTTTAATTATGTGTGTGTAACTGTGTTTGTTTCTGTAATTCACCCTGTGGACCTGCACCCTGGCAGGCCCAGGGTTAACTGCCTGTGACTCTGCAAGTAGTACAGCTTTATGTGAGTGCGATAGCAACCAAAGCTTAGCCTGTTTGTGGGTCATGGGATGTGTACCCGGTCCAGTCTGGATGTGCTGTCCACTCCTAAACTTTGCTTGCGCCCAGAGTGATTACATAAGTATGTGAACCCTGACTTGTTCCCAGTTTGTTTTTTAGCCTGCATTTGTGTGTGTGGCTGCAGTTGTGTGGCTGTGTTAGGGACTCAGGCACTAGGAAGAGACCTTGACGTGGTGCCTGAGCTTGTCCCATTTGGCCAAATGCGGTAACTAACTCTTCCAGTTTTGCTTTTATTCTTAGCTGAGAGCTTGTGAGCGAGTGCTAGACTTTTTTTATGTGTGTGTAACTGTGTTTGTTTCTTTAATTCACCCTGTGGACCTGTACCCTGGCAGGCCCGGGGTTAACTGCCTGTGACTCGGCAAGTAGTGCAGCTTTATGTGAGTGTGCGATAGCAACCAAAGCTTAGCCTGTTTGTGGGTCATGGGATGTGTTCCCGGTCCGGTCTGGATGTGCTGTCCACTCCTAAACTTTGCTTGCGCCCGGAGTGATTACATAAGTATGTGAACCCTGACTTGTTCCTAGTTTGTTTTTTAGCCTGCATTTGTGTGTGTGGCTGCAGTTGTGTGGCTGTGTTAGGGACTCAGGCACTAGGAAGAGACCTTGACGTGGTGCCTGATCTTGTCCCATTTGACCAAATGCGGTAACTAACTCTTCCAGTTTTGCTTTTATTCTTAGCTGAGAGCTTGTAAGCAAGTGCTGGACTTTTTACGTGTGTGTGTGTGTATATATATATATATATATATATATATATATATATAATATGTGTGTGTGTGTCATATATATATATATATATATATATATATATACTGTATATATATAAATATAATATGTGTATGTGTGTGTCATATATATATATATATATATATATATATATATTTATATATTTATATATATATATATATATATATCCAAGCAGTTTCCAGGTCAGCCCACCAAGAGGCAACAGCCTGGGTGCAAATATAAATAGCATATAAGGACAAAAGTAGATGCACTCTCAGGTCTTCCACGATTTTACTTTATTGTAACGTTTTCGGGGTTCACAACCCCTTCATCAGCATAAAACAACAAGCCAAACTCAAACAATTTATAGTGCTTTAACAAACCACTCACCAAACAGGTGTTGCTCCAAAGTGCACCAAACATCGAGTGTGGAACGCATCTTGCGTTCCACTGTGCTAAAGCCTACCGGAAGTGCTATAATCCCACTTCCGGTATCGCGGCTACATGTTATTTAAATGTAAATATTACAATTCCATATTTATTCAATCGACTTAGTGTGTATTAAATCAAAAAGTGACACGAACTAAGGACTACTTATAAAAGTAGTTAGAATATTCCATAGGTGGCAAAAAGTGCTATTAACGATCAGCTATTCTTAGTGCTATTGTGTACATACATCACCATAGTTACTGTAGGCATGGTGATAGTAAACAGGCATTGATTGTATCACCATACTACGATCTGTTATAACGTGCAACCCACTGACAGCTTATATAGTGACACAGTGTGTTAACTATACTTAATCACACTGAAGTGTTGTTTAAAATAGCATTATATGTGTGCAAGGATATATACAAGGATTAATGCGTAAACAAAAATTGGGGTATTTTTTGCTGTACTTGTTATCACATGATGTAATGTTAAATGACTTTTAAATAACTTATAAATGACTAGTAAAGTAAATTTGGCACTTGTCCTGATTGTGTGTCTACAATCTCCCCTTATTGGAACTAATAGTGTAAAAAAATAAATTAGTTCACTTCACATAAATGTTATATATGTGTATCCAGACAATTATATACTACATTTATAGTTATACACTACTTAGCCCGCTAAGGATCGGCTCCCAGTTTGACAATAAGATATCTAGCAGATTAGCTAGCTTCTATGGAAAGGAATGAATGTGTGTCCGTCTGCAATCACTTATAAAGCTCTAAAAGGTGATGTATAAGTATGGACATTGTATACATTCATCTTAATCATGTTTGCAGATTAAATACAACTTGGTCTATTAAAGATAGCCAAGTATAGACACATAAAGATTGTCCATCCTGTTACTTCCTTGATTTTAGAGGTAATTCGATGGCTTCCTCCTCCAAGGTTAAGGGTGCATGGGTAGGTAATTATACCTCAGGGCCCAGGCTTCCACTACCCCGTTGAGGGCAATTACCCCCATTAGGGAGTGTCGTGAGCGACCAGCCAACAAACCTCATTTGAGCAATGTGGCCGGAAGCTAAACGTAGCCACAATGACCCTGGGTTATACCCCAGGTATGTAGCACTGCCTTGTAGGGTCAAACCAGATTTTTAAAATCTGGAGTAGTGTTTAGTCCCCCTGGATGGATAGTTCCCAGTTTGTAAATCCACTGAGCTTCGCGTTTAAGCAGTACCTTGCTCCTGTCTCCTCCCCGGTCCAATGGGGGGATGTGATCAATAAGGATGTACCGTATCGAAGAAACTGAGTGACCTTGTTTAGCACAGTGACGTGCTACTGGTTGTTCCGAATCCCCTTGTTTCAGTGCAGATCTTATTGCATGCCTGTGGTTTGCCATTCGTTCACGTAACGTGCCTGTGGTTTTACCCACATAGAAGCACGAGCATGGGCAAAAGAGGAGGTAGACTACATGTGTAGTAGTACACGTGATGGAGTGTTTAATCACATATCTCCTATTGGTGTGTGGATGATGGAAGGTTTTGGTGTTAAGCAGACCATTACAGGTTGTGCAGCCTAAACACCTATATGAGCCTTTGATGTTGATTGTGGCCCCAGTGGTGTAATTAGACTTGTTATCCGTTCGCATAAGGAGGTCCTTGAGATTGGTACCCCTCCTAAATCCCACCATAGGTTGTAGCTGTTGAGTGAATGTTAATTTTGGATCAGATGCCACTATGGGACAATGCCGATGTAAAATGCGCCCCGTATTCTTAGTGGCTGGGGTAAATGTTGTGGACATGATCAACTTGTTGCTTGTGTCTCTCTTCTGTGTAGGTTTAATCAGGTCATTCTGAGTAAGTGTGGATACTGTGGTCATGGTATTTTGGATGATAGATGGTTTATATCCCCTTTGACGAAATCTCTCACCCACTCCTGACAGTTGGGAGACCCCAGTGTGTACGTCTGAATTGTTCCTCATTGTTCTTATAAACTGAGACTTAACTATGCCCTCGAGAAGGGCAGGAGGATGGCAACTGTCTGCTCTCAATATGGAGTTACGATCAGTTTGTTTCTGATATAGTGTAGTGCCCAGTTGATGTGCATCTTTAAAGACCGTTAGGTCCAAGAAGTTGATAGTCTGTCTATCAACAGTCATCTTGAATTTTACATTGCTGGTAGCCGTGTTGTAGTTTTCAAACCAAACTTGGAGGTCCTCCATAGTCCCCCGCCATACCATGAAAATGTCGTCAATGAATCTATAATAGCAGATCACTGCTGGATTAATAGAATTCCATAGATATAGATTTTCAAATTGAGACATGTATATGTTGGCATAAGCGGGGGCCATGGAGGACCCCATGGCCGTGCCAGCTGTTTGTAGATAAAACCTACTCTCAAATCTGAAGTAGTTCTTATACAAACAGTATTCAATGAGAGAGAGGAAATATTCAACTGGGGGACCCTCATACAAAGGGTTATTAGTGATGTGTTCCTGTACTGCTTTAAGTCCCTCAGTGTGCGGAATAATAGTATACAGACTGTTGACGTCCAGACAGACCAAAAGGTCATCTTGCTGGACGTCAACAGTCCGTATTTTACGGATAAAGTCCCCTGTGTCCATAATGTATGACTTAATATCTTTTACTACAGGTTGTAGTAGTATATCGACCAGTTGGGCTACCGGTTGTGTCAGCGAATCCCTCGCCGACACAATGGGCCTGCCTGGTGGATGATCCAATGTTTTATGTATCTTAGGAATGGAATATAAGATAGGTATTTTTGGATACGCAGTGGAACAAAAGTCATAGATATGTTCCGACAACCAACCCTGTTCAAAGCCCATCCGGATCAAAGTGTCCAGTTGTGTTTTAAATCTCACGGTAGGGTCATTGGGCAACTCAGTGTAAGTTTGTGTATCAGTCAACTGAGTCAAGATGTCAGCTTGATAATCTCTATAGTTCAATATCACAATGGCCCCGCCCTTGTCGGCGGGCCTGATGACTATAGAGGAGTCATCTTGGAGGGTCTTTATCGCTAGACGTTCACTTCTGGATAAATTATGTGTCCATAGTGATTCGTGTCTAGCTGCTTCTAGATCCTGAGTAACCAGTCTGACAAATGTTTTGGTACTTGGACTACAATTAGTCGGTTCAAATTTACTAGGGACTTTACATTTGAGCTCTAACTGTGTTCTAGTAGCGCTGGGTGTTGTGTTTTGAAAAAATTCCTTAATCTTCAGGGACTTGTTCAACTTATATAAGTCTAATTTAAGGTCAAATTCAGTAAGGGTTGTGCTAGGCACATAGGATAGCCCTTTATTTAGAACTTGGCATTCGCTGTCAGAGAGGATGTGTGTACTTAAGTTGATCACTATGTCCTTTGTCGTGGGCGTCTGGGAGGTCGATGTCTTATACCCCGCCCGCCGAATATGGGGTCTGTTGTGCCGCCCCCACCTCGGGAGCGGGTAGTTACCCCTAAAAAATGTTGTTGATTGGGTGTAGAATGTGCTCTAGAGTCATGGCCAGTGAATTGGTTTTGATGTCTGTAAGTACCAGGAGGGGTCAGAGGAATATTGGCAGGGTTCCCATCGGTATCAGTGGAGTCACCCCCACTGGTGTCAACCGTCTCAAAGTGAACCCGTCTATTTCTCTGTCTCCTTCTGGGTCTTGTATCAGATGTAGAGGTCAGCCATTTGTACACTCTTCCTAGTTTGTAATCCTGATTTACTGTTTCTAACTTTCTATTTTTAAAAGTTATTAGGTCTGTCTGATATTTATCAATTTGGGATTTGATTTTAGAAATCCAATTTTCCTGTGTATCATTAGTGAGTGTAACCTTATATGTATTTTCAAATGTCTGTATTTCAATCTTGACTTTGTTTAAAATAGTGGTAACTTCCTCTATAACTAGCAAGATTAAATCTAAAGAACACTTGTTTAGGATAAAACACCACTTTTTTCATTCTTTTCCATAGAAGCTAGCTAATCTGCTAGATATCTTATTGTCAAACTGGGAGCCGATCCTTAGCGGGCTAAGTAGTGTATAACTATAAATGTAGTATATAATTGTCTGGATACACATATATAACATTTATGTGAAGTGAACTAATTTATTTTTTTACACTATTAGTTCCAATAAGGGGAGATTGTAGACACACAATCAGGACAAGTGCCAAATTTACTTTACTAGTCATTTATAAGTTATTTAAAAGTCATTTAACATTACATCATGTGATAACAAGTACAGCAAAAAATACCCCAATTTTTGTTTACGCATTAATCCTTGTATATATCCTTGCACACATATAATGCTATTTTAAACAACACTTCAGTGTGATTAAGTATAGTTAACACACTGTGTCACTATATAAGCTGTCAGTGGGATGCACGTTATAACAGATCGTAGTATGGTGATACAATCAATGCCTGTTTACTATCACCATGCCTACAGTAACTATGGTGATGTATGTACACAATAGCACTAAGAATAGCTGATCGTTAATAGCACTTTTTGCCACCTATGGAATATTCTAACTACTTTTATAAGTAGTCCTTAGTTCGTGTCACTTTTTGATTTAATACACACTAAGTCGATTGAATAAATATGGAATTGTAATATTTACATTTAAATAACATGTAGCTGCGATACCGGAAGTGGGATTATAGCACTTCCGGTAGGCTTTAGCACAGTGGAACGCAAGATGCGTTCCACACTCGATGTTTGGCGCACTTTGGAGCAACACCTGTTTGGTGAGTGGTTTGTTAAAGCACTATAAATTGTTTGAGTTTGGCTTGTTGTTTTATGCTGATGAAGGGGTTGTGAACCCCGAAAACATTACAATAAAGTAAAATCGTGGAAGACCTGAGAGTGCATCTACTTTTGTCCTTATATATATATATATATAATCTTCTTCAATCAAGGACTGCACTCACTGGATTTGGATAAAGAAATTTAGTATTTTATTGTGGTAACGTTTCGGGGTTCGCAGACCCCTTCCTCAGACCAGACATCAGTGCAAGTGAACAAGGTGCAACTTAAATGTGCTAAGCCCCACCCATCAAACAATTACAGAAAATTGCGCCAAAAACTGTGTTTCCATGGCAACTCATAGTTGCCAGGTTACAATCATAAACACACTTATACAAATAAACAAGTAAGCATTTAAATATACATAATGCCTATTCATCCCCATTATGTAATATAAACAATGAATAAAAAAACAATAAATAAAATAACAGTGTATCAAATATAATAGTGTATATATCATTCAATAGTATTTCAACCAGAAGTAACTCGTTTAAGAAATCATTGTTGTTCCATAGTTAATTTCAGAGTTTAACATAATTGTGTCAATAGTCGCATAATGGGTTAATAATAAGAAGCATCAAGTGGATGTATGTCTATGAATCTTACAAAATATATATATATATATATATATATATATATATATATATATATATAGTCTAAAAGACAGGCACTAAAAGCATTAGCCACTGATTCTGATATTGTGATACGGCCCGCTGACAGGGATGGGGCCTTTGTAATTATAGATTACGAACAATATTGTGATGAAATCCTGCGACAACTGAGTGACAATTTGACCTACAAAAAACTGACATGGGACCCCACCAAGGATTTCAAAAAAGAAATTGATGAGGCGCTGGATGAGGCATTTCTTAATAAATGGATAGATCAAGATGAATACCAATTCCTTACTACAACTCATCCCATCCATCCCATCCTATATGCATTGCCTAAAATACACAAAGACCAATTGAACCCACCTGGTAGGCCAATTGTATCGGCCAGGGGCTCACTGCTGCAACCATTGGCCCAATATTTTGATGCCCTCCTACAACAATTGGTTAAATGGATGAGATCCTATATTAGGGACTCTGGTGACTTGATCACTATGCTGAAATCTGTGGAGGAGATCAAAGATGATGATCTACTAGTGACAATAGACGTCAGGAGTCTTTACACTGTCATCCCACACTCTGGAGGCCTGGGTGCAGTAGAATCAGCATTAGCCCATTACCCTTATATAGGTCCACCCATCGCCTTCATTCTGAACATTCTGGATAAATGTCTAAAACTAAACTACTTTCGCTTTGAGAAGACCTTTTTTCAACAGCTCATGGGGATGGCCATGGGGTCTAATATGGCCCCATGATATGCTAACCTTTTCATGGAACACTACGAGAAAAATACCATGGATGTATACAAAAGATATATTGATGATGTCTTCTTCATATGGCAAGGACCTGAGGAATCATTAATAGATTGGGTGGAACAGCTCAACAAGTATGAAACACCAATCAAATTTGAACTTAAACATGATCAGGGACATATTGACTTCCTCGACCTAAGGATCTATAAGAAACAGGGGAAACTTTATACAACCCTCTACACCAAACCAACGACAGAAATTCCCTACTTGAGGCTTCAAGTAATCACCCACCACATACCCACAGGGCAATAATAAAATCCACAGATGATAAGGGTTATGAAGAATAATACCGAAAATGTAAATCAGGAATTACAGTTGGATATCATGGCCAACAAATTTCTGCAATTAGGCTACAGCACTAACCTCATTAATGAGGTTAGACAGGAGATTACATCACAACCTGAAGAGCGGATAACTCATCCCAAGGATAGAAGCAAGACCAGGATGTTTTTTTCTACCACATACAATAAAGGAAAGAAGACACTGGCTGATAACATCAGAAACAGATGGGAGATCTGGAGTCTGATAAGACCCTACCGTTTGGACAGATGGACCCCCCAATCATGGGTTACAAACATGGGCAAAGTCTGAGAGATAGACTGATGTTAACTGACCCACAATACTGTTATCTGAAACAACAATGGCTCAAGACGAGAAAGACAGGCTGCTTTAGGTGCACAGGTTGTACCACCTGTAACGGCATGATTCCTTGTAAAACCTTTCAACATCCTCACACAACTCAGAAATACACCAGAAAACATTTTATCACATGCACCACAAGTCATGTGGTCTATCTACTCAGCTGCTGCTGTGGACAATTTTATGTCGGAAAGACTAGTGACAACGTACGGTTGCGGATGGCAAATCATAGATCTACAATACGTAGTGCTCTTGACAAAGATGTCTCCGACTAACCGGTAGAGAGACATTTCCTACACGCAAAGCACAAGGTAACTGACCTATGCTTTATCCTGAGTGATCATGTCCACCCCCTTAAACATGGAGGGGGCCGTGATAAAACACTTCTCCAACTTGAATCCCGATGGATATATCAACTGGGTACCCTACATCCACAAGGTCTTAATATGTCGAATGATTAGTACTGCTTCCTTTGAACACGGGATGATGGGTGAGTCACCATTTCATACACTGAAGCTATATTATGTTCTGTCTTCTTAGACCGGTAGGGGTGACATGCTATGGTGAGACTCACACTAGCTTTGAGACAATATAAAACATAAAGGTCGTATAGCAGGTTCTTGGCTCAGCCCAGAGTGATCTGGTCAAAACGAGAACTGACATATTTGTGGCTATGGAGTAGGGTACTACACAGGAAAGGATTAAGCAAAACTGTTGAACTGGCGACCTTGATACAGCATATTCTACATTCATCATATACAACTTAGAGGATCCATATTGACAGTAATACCTATCTGCTTTGTTGTTTTTGTGCAATGTGATACTGTAACATCAGACCTTGATTACCATTTGTTATCAGTTGACCTATGATTGAATGAGCCCTTTGGGGTTTGACTGTAAGAGTCTCTTAGACTCTAACACAAGGTCTGGTCATTTACCATGACTGCCACTTGTTAATGGTTAGACCAATGATCATATTCTTGAGGTCTAATTGTATCCCCTGTACCCTGGGGTGACACATGGATTATGAATACATAAATATGTATGATATCTATAGCAGACTGTGAGGTATACTACATACTTTGTGTTTCTGTTAGGTAATTTTTTGGCTGCACCCTTTATTTATAGTTTCATGTATATGTATGGACTTTGATAATAACAACTACTATATGTTAGGCTACATTAGGCAACCAAGTAAGTATGGTCCCCTATTTGTAATTATACTGCTTGGCTGATAGTCAGTGGCATAAGGCGACTTGTTAGAACTCACATAGTGATTTAGTCATCGGTTATATGGGTTTTAGATTGTAATGGGCTATCCTATAACCATCCTATATACCTGGATATACCCAACTAATGATATATGATATATGTCTTATACAATTTAATCGGACCAGACCCAGTCTTCATTTCATATCTTACGCATACCCATATCCATCTTTTTTCTGTTTATTGATGACACATATATAACTATACATAAACAATTATGTGATTTCACATATATCAATCTTACAACTGCAAGGTGTCTCTGATGTACGGACCAATTCTAGCTGGTATACGCTTACTCTGTAGGAAGCTCTGATTAAATAAACTCAGCCGGACTCATTACATCTCTAAGCACTCTGAGTCTGAATAACACGTCAGCGCTGTATGCAAATTAGCCATGCGAGTATGCCTTGGGCCACGCAGACGTCAGATCTGTAACATCCGCGCCTGTTTTTGATTAAGACACGACAGGAGGTTGCTTAGCAGCATACTGATACACACTACGTTAAGAGGACACTAAAAGAGGTATGCGTCCCTACACACAGACAGATGATATGTTTAATGGCATATTCTTAATCCTATCTCACACAGGGCCATTTATTTTGGGTCGTTTTAATGATCTGACTATAAATGATGTACTTAGTATGCGCTTTATTTATCGTCCAAATAATACATGTGGAGACTATTCTCTGATAAATACACAACGATGATCCTCATTATTATAAGATTCATAGACATACATCCACCTGATGCTTCTTATTATTAACCCATTATGCGACTATTGACACAATTATGTTATACTGTGAAATTAACTATGGAACAACAATGATTTCTTAAACAAGTTACTTCTGGTTGAAATACTATTAAGTGATATATAAACTATTATATTTGATACACTGTTATTTTATTTACTGTTTTTTTATTCATTGTTTATATTACATAATGGGGATGAATAGGCATTATATATATTTAAATGCTTCCTTGTTTATTTGTATAAGTGTGTTTATGATTGTAACCTGGCAACTATGAGTTGCCATGGAAACACAGTTTTTGGCGCAATTTTCTGTAATTGTTTGATGGGTGGGGCTTAGCACATTTAAGTTGCACCTTGTTCACTTGCACTGATGTCTGGTCTGAGGAAGGGGTCTGCGAACCCCGAAACGTTACCACAATAAAATGCTAAATTTATTTATCCAAATCCAGTGAGTGCAGTCCTTGATTGAAGAAGATTGTTATTAAGAAATTGACTTTGTACCCTGGTTGATGGCCCAGTGGAATTGTGAGTGCAGATACACATGGGATATATATATATATATATATATATATATATATATATATATATATATACATACAGTATAGTTAGTGTATAGTATATGCACTCTCACCGTCTGTCAGCAACCGCCAGGGAGCTATAGTCAAATTGTAAATAGATGCAAGGATTAAGCACTCACTGGTCTTCAGCCGTCTGTGGTACAACAACATTTTATTATTATGACGTTTCGGGACAAAAAAACAGTCCCTTCCTCTGACAAACAACAGTGCAAAATGACAAACTTTTAAAAGGTAAGTAAAACCCTCCCCTTCTTCTCAGCCAATCCAGGCTGTCTACATGTCAAGACAGAAGAAACAAAGCTCCTGATAGGTGAAAACTAAAGGAACATAGTTCCAGATAGCAACTAGACAAACTAGTTGTAACTAAGAGTACAACAAGGTTTAAAGAGAGAATAATTCCATTTGTGTATCATCAGACTTTAACTCTACTTACTTTATAAAGTGTTCAAAATAATAAAATTGTTCCAAATCATTCATACATTAAAGTTTATTAATTCAACTAAGAAACTCACACTCATACTGTAGCAAAAGCTGTGAATTAAAACCACTTAAACTCTGTGGATTGCATAATAGCCATTAAGTAAATATGTCCACTATTAAGTATCCTCAATCCGTTATAAGTTCAGGTTAACTAAGCCCTTACAATCCGAGGGCTGCATCAATTTTAACATATAGCAGTAAAGGATTAGAGGATATAAATTAAACTACTTAGTAAACTAATTTTACCACAAGAGTAAGCAAATTAAAAAGGACAACAGGAGAGACAAAGCTGCCCCTGTCGGACCCCTGACGCACGTTTCACGAACGCTTCCTCAGAGGGGGTGCGAGCCGCTGCTACTCGCGTCTTTTATTCAGTCAAAATGCCCACCACTGACACCAGATTGGATAAGTAAATGGGAGTTGTCTCCTTGTGATTGGCTGATTGTCAGTCTTAGCATCATCATCCTACGTAGGAGGAACTCATGATTAAACAGGGGGTGTGTATATGACTATCGCTTAGTCATAGAGGCAACACCAATCCACAACACGCTTGTCATGATTGTAGTGGGCGTATAGATTTGGGCTAATATGATTGGAAGATCACATAGCTAAGAAGTATTTGTATGCATCGAAATAAACAAGTTATAAATCAATTTATATACCATTATATAGATTTTGACTTGCGATCCTCAAGAATACTTGCTATTATTGGATCAGAAACGGGTCAATAGTGAAGTATATAAATGCGAAGTGAAATATAACACACACGGACGAATACAATCCGTATTATACATAAATGGCTCAGTTTCTCTTGATTGAGAATTCTATAATCTACATCCTGGGTATTCATAAACTTGCAAAATTTATTCTTGCTCAGTCTTACATTATTAAACAGCAGATAATCGCTGTTATGTGTTTATTCATTATATAACGATTGCAAGTATCATATAACGAGTGTATGTATATTTAATAAGCACTTTGTATTTATGCTGGCCATTTACTCTTGTTATATTACAGAACAGAATTATTCCATACATTTTTAAGGTAAATATCAGTACACATACTATCAACCAGTTGTTTACTTTTTTGTAAATAATATTGATTTATGTTGATTGCTAGATGGACATTATTGTTGAGATAGTACTAATACACTATTGAACCAATTATCATGACAACAAATCCTCTATCATTGAATAGAAAAAACATAATGTATTCCAGGAATTTATAAGATTAGAAAAAATTAAATACCCTAAAAAATACTGGGATTGTGAAGACAAATACTATACGATAAAAAATCAAATGTAAAATTATATAAAAGTGTGAAGAAATAAAATAAACAATTAAGAGATTTTAACGTGTAGCGACTTTAATATTGTTAGAGTGTGAGCGTGAGCAACCAACCAGACAAGGATGTGTTGCAATTGGAAAACTTAATCTATCTTGGTAAATGTGCACAGCAAAAAGCATGTTACTCTAGTGCTAAGGTCAAACATAGAATGTGACTTTTCTTAAAGTAACAAAGTAACGTTACTTTGATTAGAAAGTGGTTAATAGGAGACATATTAGGAAAGTGAAGCTTTAAGAAAAAATATATATATAAATTTTATACGGAACGTCTATTTCGAGTATCCTTATATAGTGATTATTAGGCTATACTCAAACACATGTGCAAAGTGCTGTTAATGTAAAAATGTAGTACTATTATTGTTATAATTTAATGCATTTTAGTGGTCTTTTGTGCAGGAAAGTGTCAATTCAATTAATTAGATTCCTTGGGTACATTAAGGCATTTTAACCTATATTCATAATTACAAATAATGTCATATTCCAATTTTTGACATTATTCAAATAATTACCTCTCAGGTTCTTACTTAGAACATGACTTATTATATTAACTATAATAAATGATGACTCACAGAGGGTTTTTTACAAGTATACAAAATAATTATTATAGTCATTCATCCCATTTGGTTTAACAGTATTCAGTAAATAGATCCACCTGCATTCCATTTTTAGCAGTATTTTTTCTATATTGCCACCTCGGATGCCAAGGGATGCTTTCTGAATTACTGTGAATTTTAAATCTTTAGAGGAGCTTTCATGGTGAAGTAGGAAATGTTTGGCAACTGAGGTTATTTTTTTGCCATTTTTCAGATCACGTTGAGCTGTTTTAATATTATAGCAGTGTTCCAGAATTCTTGTTTTTACCTCTCTGGTAGTCATGCCAACATAGAACATTTGGCATGAACAGTGGAGTGCATAAACCACTCCAATGGTAGTGCATGAGAAATGGCAAGGTATTTTATGTACTCTACCAGTTTTATCAGTCAGAGTTTTGATTTTCCACACATATAGGCACACTGAACAAGTGCCACAAGGGTACATGACTGGGGCCCTATGTTGTTTTTTTACAGATCTTACAAAATGGCAAGATACCAGTTTATCTCTTAGATTATTGGGTCTTTTGCATCCAAAGGATACTCTCTCTCCAATAAGGGGTTTTAGGGTTTCATCATTTTGTAGTATTTTCCAATGATCATTTAAAATTTTTGTCACATGTCTCATCTGGGGATTGTATGTAGTTATTAGCCTTGGACAGGATTCGGCTTTCGTTTTATCCTTTGGGACTAGTAGATCATTCCTGCATATTTTTAGCGCCTTGTATTTGGCTCTCTTTACAGACTTTTTACTGTATCCTCGCGATATTAACCTTTGCGATAGCGCAACACTCTCTGTCATATAGATCTCTTTATTTGTAAAATTGCGGCGGAGTCTCAAAAACTCCCCATATGGTATCGCTTTCAGGGTGCTCGGTGAGTGGGCACTCAAGTGATGTAGGAGAGTGTTGGTTGCTGTCTCCTTTCTATAGATTGTAGTGCTAATAGTGCCTTCACTGTTTTTGAATATTTTCAAGTCCAGAAAGCATATCTCCTGTTGGCTAGCTGAATACGTAAGTTTTATATTTAATTCATTCTCATTCAGTTTTTGCATGAATAGTTGTAATTCATCAAATGTACCCTCCCAGATAAACAGGACATCATCTATGAACCTTACCCACAGTGGTATATGTTCAGTATATGTTTGTAGTTGATCGGAGAATACACAGAAACGTTCCCAAAAACCAAGAAATAAATTTGCATACGTGGGTGCACAGGCAGTGTCCATTGCAGTACCCTGTGTTTGAAGGTAGTACCTATCATTAAATGTAAAAAAGTTGTGTGTTAAGATTAAATGTAACAACTGGATTATGAAGGCATTGTGTGCTTCATTGTCTAGACTATGGAGGCTAGGAAATATTTGATGGCTTCTATGCCATCACTGTGCCTAATGTTGGTATATAGGGACTCCACGTCCGCTGTAACTAACCACATATTATCTGTTAGTTGAATGTCTTTTACCATTTGTAATACCTCCATGGTGTCACGAACAAATGACGGTAATGTTGTTAAATATTCCCTCAGCCTTAAGTCTATAAATTTGCTAGCATTCTCAGTTAAGTTATCATTTCCAGACATAATAGGTCTACCTGGTGGTATTAAAGGATTTTTATGTACTTTCGGTAGAAAGTATAGTGTGGCAATCTTAGGGTTCTCTTTTGTCAAAAACTTCTTTTCTGAATTGGAGAGTATATTATTCTCCCATGCTTCTTTAATTATTCGATTGTATTGTATGAGGTAAGAACTTTGAGGATTGAATATTAGTTGTTTGTAGCAGGAATTGTTAGACAGTTGTTTTGTAGCTTCATCTATATACATCTGTCGTGGCCATAAGACCACGTTCCCACCCTTGTCTGATGGCTTAATCAGAATATCTCGCCATGATTCAATCTCTCTTAAAGCTTGTATTTCAGGACTGCTCAAATTGTTATTAACATTATATATAGGTATCTGTTCAATTTCCTGGCAAACCATTTTACAAAAAACTTGTATCTCAGGTGATAAAGATAAGGATGGAGCATATGTGGACTTAGGTTTAACATTTGACTTCCAAACTTGATGTACTGGTGTCATGTTGTCATTTTCAGTGTCAGGACTACTTTCTGACAATTCACATAATAAATCAGCTGTGGCTAAATCTTCTGCATTAAGGCTATTGGGATTGTATGCATATATTTTCTTAAGTAAGATCTTTCTAGAAAATAAATGTATGTCCTTAATCAGTTCAAATTTTTTAAGAGAGTTAAGGGGGCAGAAAGATAGTCCTTTAGATAGTACTGATTTATGTGTTGTACTTAGTACATGGTCTGATAGATTAATCACTCTCATTTGTTCATCCTTATCTTGCTGAAGGGACTCAATTCCCTTCTTCTTGTTGATTGCCTTACTGAACCTGAAAACTTTCTTTTGTTGCCTCTGTTCTGTGTAGAAGCCTGATTGGTCTGTATGACCGGTTGAGTTGTGTTCTGTGGTGCAGTGGACAAAAAAGAAGCAGAGGAGGAGGTGGAGGAAGTTAGAGATTGTGCAGAACTATAGCTTCTTGGTCTGGTACCTGATGTACTAGGTGTTGTGTCATTATGTTCATCCCCAATCATGTGGTCTGAATCTATGTCAGAGTTGTCAGTTTTGCTCTCAGCAATACTTTCAGGTTGCTGTACCAGGTACCTATTGGTTTTCTGTCTGAATGTAGTGTTAGTGTTATTACGCCAACGGTAAACTCTGTGATTTGAGAAATCCTCTATATCCCTTTGAAGTTTCTGTTTTTTGGTAGCTATTATTTCTAGCTCTAGTTTGTCCAGTTCTTTCTGATATCTATCATATTGTGTTTTGTAGTCAATTTTATCATTAAATTGAGTCAACTGAGCATTGTATTATTCAATCTCCGTATCCAATTTGGTTAATTCTAGTTTATCATGTTTGATTAATATTTGTATTAATTTAAGAGAGCATTCTGACAATGCTGTTTCCCACTCTTTAACTAGGACTTCATTGTTAAGATTGAAGGCAGGAAATACCTTCATTCTCAGACCTCTTGGTATGATATTTTTCTCTGCATACTTCTCAAAGAAGTGCCAGTTCCACCACCTTTTGGATTGTTTATGTAAAGTTTGGTGTAATTTACATAGTACATTATTCAGTTCCTCCTCATTAATCAATATATTGTCCTTAGTTGAAACATTAAAAATAGAATTAAATTCTTGTAATCTCTTTTGGTGGCGATTCGCCATATCATTTTGAATATTCATTGTCAAGATAATGATTTACACCCCCAGAAGAAAAGGGCTAAACTCAGTAAAGGAATCTGAGTATATTCTCCCAAAATATAAATTGTTTAGAGACAAGGGGTTTGGGGGGGAGTAGAGTTATAGAAAAGGTACCAGGTTTTACAGATGTTTACTATTGAAGATGATATTCTAATTACTAGAATTTTAAATTTTATAGATAAGCAAAACCTGGAGTGAATTACTCACTGAAACAACTGACAACAACTAGACAAACTAGTTGTAACTAAGAGTACAACAAGGTTTAAAGAGAGAATAATTCCACTTGTGTATTATCAGACTTTAACTCTACTTACTTCATAAAGTGTTCAAAATAATAAAATTGTTCCAAATCATTCATACATTAAAGTTTATTAATTCAATTAAGGAACTCACACTCATACAGTAGCAAAAGCTGTAAATTAAAACCACTTAAACTCTGTGGATTGCATAATAGCCATTAAGTAAATATGTCCACTATTAAGTATCCTCAATCCATTATAAGTTCAGGTTAACTAAGCCCTTACAATCCGAGGGCTGCATTAATTTTAACATATAGCAGTAAAGGATTTGAGGATATAAGTTAAACCACTTAGTAAACTAATTTTACCACAAGAGTAAGCAAATTAAAAAGGACAACAGGAGAGACAAAGCTGCCCCTGTCGGACCCCTGACGCACGTTTCACGAACGCTTCCTCAGAGGGGGTGCGAGTCGCTGCTACTCGGCGTCTTTTATTCAGTCAAAATGCCCACCACTGACACCAGATTGGATAAGTAAATGGGAGTTGTCTCCTTGTGATTGGCTGATTGTCTTGTCAGTCTTTGCCTCATCATCCTACATAGGAGGAACTCATGATTAAACAGGGGGTGTGTATATGACTATCGCTTAGTCATAGAGGCAACACCAATCCACAACACGCTTGTCATGATTGTAGTGGGCGTATAGATTTGGGCTAATATGATTGGAAGATCACATAGCTAAGAAGTATTTGTATGCATCGAAATAAACAAGTTGTAAATCAATTTATATACCATTATATAGATTTTGACTTGCGATCCTCAAGAATACTTGCTATTATTGGATCAGAAACGGGTCAATAGTGAAGTATATAAATGCGAAGTGAAATATAACACACACGGACGAATACAATCCGTATTATACATAAATGGCTCAGTTTCTCTTGATTGAGAATTCTATAATATACATCCTGGGTATTCATAAACTTGCAAAATTTATTCTTGCTCAGTCTTACATTATTAAACAGCAGATAATCGCTGTTATGTGTTTATTCATTATATAACGATTGCAAGTATCATATTATAACGAGTATATGTATATTTAATAAGCACTTTGTATTTATGCTGGCCATTTACTCTTGTTATATTACAGAACAGAATTATTCCATACATTTTTAAGGTAAATATCAGTACACATACTATCAACCAGTTGTTTACTTTTTTGCAAATAATATTGATTTATGATGATTGCTAGATGGACATTATTGTTGAGATAGTACTAATACACTATTGTAAGGGCTTAGTTAACCTGAACTTATAACGGATTGAGGATACTTAATAGTGGACATATTTACTTAATGGCTATTATGCAATCCACAGAGTTTAAGTGGTTTTAATTCACAGCTTTTGCTACAGTATGAGTGTGAGTTCCTTAGTTGAATTAATAAACTTTAATGTATAAATGATTTGGAACAATTTTATTATTTTGAACACTTTATGAAGTAAGTAGAGTTAAAGTCTGATAATACACAAGTGGAATTATTCTCTCTTTAAACCTTGTTGTACTCTTAGTTACAACTAGTTTGTCTAGTTGTTGTTAGTTGTTTCAGTGAGTAATCCACTCCAGGTTTTGCTTATCTATAAAATTTAAAATTCTAGTAATTAGAATATCATCTTCAATAGTAAACATATGTAAAACCTGGTACCATTTCTATAACTCTACTCCCCCCAAACCCCTTGTCTCTAAACAATTTATATTTTGGGAGAATATACTCAGATTCCTTTACTGAGTTTAGCCCTTTTCTTCTGGGGGTGTAAATCATTATCTTGACAATGAATATTCAAAATGATATGGCGAATCACCACCAAAAGAGATTACAAGAATTGAATTCTATTTTTAATGTTTCAACTAAGGACAATATATTGATTAATGAGGAGGAACTGAATAATGTACTATGTAAATTACACCAAACATTACATAAACAATCCAAAAGGTGGTGGAACTGGCACTTCTTTGAGAAGTATGCAGAGAAAAATATCATACCAAGAGGTCTGAGAATGAAGGTATTTCCTGCCTTCAATCTTAACAATGAAGTCCTAGTTAAAGAGTGGGAAACAGCATTGTCAGAATGCTCTCTTAAATGAATACAAATATTAATCAAACATGATAAACTAGAATTAACCAAATTGGATACGGAGATTAAAGAATACAATGCTCAGTTGTCTCAATTTAATGATAAAATTGACTACAAAACACAATATGATAGATATCAGAAAGAACTGGACAAACTAGAGCTAGAAATAATAGCTACCAAAAAACAGAAACTTCAAAGGGATATAGAGGATTTCTCAAATCACAGAGTTTACCGTTGGGGTACTAACACTAACACTACATTCAGACAGAAAACCAATAGGTACCTGGTACAGCAACCTGAAAGTAGTGCTGAGAGCAAAACTGACAACTCTGACATAGATTCAGACCACATGATTGGGGATGAACATAATGACACAACACCTAGTACATCAGGTACCAGACCTAGAAGCTATAGTTCTGCACAATCTCTAACTTCCTCCACCTCCTCCTCTGCTTCTTTTTTGTCCACTGCAACACAGAACACAACTCAACCGGTCATACAGACCAATCAGACTTCTACACAGAACAGAGGCAACAAAAGAAAGTTTTCAGGTCCAGTAAGGCAATCAACAAGAAGAAGGGAATTGAGTCCCTTCAGCAAGATAAGGATGAACAAATGAGAGTGGTTAATCTATCAGACCATGTACTAAGTACAACACATAAATCAGTACTATCTAAAGGACTATCTTTCTGCCCCGTTAACTCTCTTAATAAATTTGAACTGTTTAAGGACATACATTTATTTTCTAAAAATATCTTACTTAAGAAAATATATGCATACAATCCCAATAGCCTTAATGCAGAAGATTTAGCCACAGCTGATTTATTATGTGAATTGTCAGAAAGTAGTCCTGACACTGAAAATGACAACATGACACCAGTACATCAAGTTTGGAAGTCAAATGTTAAACCTAAGTCCACATATGCTCCATCCTTATCTTTATCACCTGAGATACAAGTTTTTTTGTAAAATGGTTTGCCAGGAAATTGAACAGATACCTATATATAATGTTAATAACAATTTGAGCAGTCCTGAAATACAAGCTTTAAGAGAGATTGAATCATGGCAAGATATTCTGATTAAGCCATCAGACAAGGGTGGGAACGTGGTCTTATGGCCACGACAGATGTATATAGATGAAGCTACAAAACAACTGTCTAACAATTCCTGCTACAAACAACTAATATTCAATCCTCAAAGTTCTTACCTCATACAATACAATCGAATAATTAAAGAAGCATGGGAGAATAATATACTCTCCAATTCAGAAAAGAAGTTTTTGACAAAAGAGAACCCTAAGATTGCCACACTATACTTTCTACCGAAAGTACATAAAAATCCTTTAATACCACCAGGTAGACCTATTATGTCTGGAAATGATAACTTAACTGAGAATTCTAGCAAATTTATACACTTAAGGCTGAGGGAATATTTAACAACATTACCGTCATATGTTCGTGACACCATGGAGGTATTACAAATGGTAAAAGACATTCAGCTAACAGATAATATGTGGTTAGTTACAGCAGACGTGGAGTCCCTATATACCAACATTAGGCACAGTGATGGCATAGAAGCCATCAAATATTTCATAGCCTCCAATAGTCTAGACAATAAAGCACACAATGCCTTCATAATCCAGTTGTTACATTTCATCTTAACACACAACTTTTTTACATTTAATGATAGGTACTACCTTCAAACACAGGGTACCGCAATTGGCACTGCCTATGCACCCACGTATGCAAATTTATTTCTTGGTTTTTGGGAACGTTTCTGTGTATTCTCCGATCAACTACAAACATATACTGAACATATACCACTGTGGGTAAGGTTCATAGATGATGTCCTGTTTATCTGGGAGGGTACATTTGATGAATTACAACTATTCATGCAAAAACTGAATGAGAATGAATTAAATATAAAACTTACGTATTCAGCTAGCCAACAGGAGATATGCTTTCTGGACTTGAAAATATTCAAAAACAGTGAAGGCACTATTAACACTACAATCTATAGAAAGGAGACAGCAACCAACACTCTCCTACATCACTCGAGTGCCCAGTCACCGAGCACCCTGAAAGGGATACAATATGGGGAGTTTTTGAGACTCCGCCGCAATTGTACAAAGAAAGAGATCTATATGACAGAGAGTGCTGCGCTATCGCAAAGGTTAATATTGCGAGGATACAGTAAAAAGTCTGTAAAGAGAGCCAAATACAAGGCGCTAAAAATATGCAGGGATGATCTACTAGTCCCGAAGGATAAAACGAAAGCCGAATCCTGTCCAAGGCTAATAACTACATACAATCCCTAGATGAGACATGTGACAAAAAATTTAAATGATCATTGGAAAATACTACAAAATGATGAAATCCTAAAACCCCTTATTGGAGAGAGAGTATCCTTAGGATACAAAAGACCCAATAATCTAAGAGATAAACTGGTATCTAGCCATTTTGTAAGTTCTGCAAAAAAAAACAACATAGGGACCCAGGCATGTACCCTTGTGGCACTTGTTCAGCGTGCCAATATGTGTGGAAAATCAAAACTCTGACTGATAAAACTGGTAGAGTACATAAAATACCTTACCATTTCTCATGCACTACCATTGGAGTGGTTTATGCACTCCACTGTTCATGCCAAATGTTCTATGTTGGCATGACTACCAGAGAGGTAAAAACAAGAATTCTGGAACACTGCTATAATATTAAAACAGCTCAACGTGATCTGAAAAATGGCAAAAAAATAACCTCAGTTGCCAAACATTTCCTACTTCACCATGAGAGCTCCTCTAAAGATTTGAAATTCACAGTAATTCAGAAAGCATCCCTTGGCATCCGAGGTGGCAATATAGAAAGAATACTGCTAAAAATGGAATGCAGGTGGATCTATTTACTGAATACTGTTAAACCAAATGGGATGAATGACTATAATAATTATTTTGTATACTTGTAAACAACCCTCTGTGAGTCATCATTTATTATAGTTAATATAATAAGTCATGTTCTAAGTAAGAACCTGAGAGGTAATTATTTGAATAATGTCAAAAATTGGAATATGACATTATTTGTAATTATGAATATAGGTTAAAATGCCTTAATGTAACCAAGGAATTTTATTAATTGAATTGACACTTTCCTGCACAAAAGACCACTAAAATGTATTAAATTATAACAATAATAGTACTACATTTTTACATTAACAGCACTTTGCACATGTGTTTGAGTATAGCCTAATAATCACTATATAAGGATACTCGAAATAGACGTTCCGTATAAAATTTATATATATATTTTTTCTTAAAGCTTCACTTTCCTAATATGTCTCCTATTAACCACTTTCTAATCAAAGTAACGTTACTTTGTTACTTTAAGAAAAGTCACATTCTATGTTTGACCTTAGCACTAGAGTAACATGCTTTTTGCTGTGCACATTTACCAAGATAGATTAAGTTTTCCAATTGCAACACATCCTTGTCTGGTTGGTTGCTCACGCTCACACTCTAACAATATTAAAGTCGCTACACGTTAAAATCTCTTAATTGTTTATTTTATTTCTTCACACTTTTATATAATTTTACATTTGATTTTTTATCGTATAGTATTTGTCTTCACAATCCCAGTATTTTTTAGGGTATTTAATTTTTTCTAATCTTATAAATTCCTGGATTACATTATGTTTTTTCTATTCAATGATAGAGGATTTGTTGTCATGATAATTGGTTCAATAGTGTATTAGTACTATCTCAACAATAATGTCCATCTAGCAATCAACATAAATCAATATTATTTACAAAAAAGTAAACAACTGGTTGATAGTATGTGTACTGATATTTACCTTAAAAATGTATGGAATAATTCTGTTCTGTAATATAACAAGAGTAAATGGCCAGCGTAAATACAAAGTGCTTATTAAATATACATACACTCGTTATATGATACTTGCAATCGTTATATAATGAATAAGCACATAACAGCGATTATCTGCTGTTTAATAATGTAAGACTGAGCAAGAATAAATTTTGCAAGTTTATGAATACCCGGGATGTATATTATAGATTTCTCAATCAAGAGAAACTGAGCCATTTATGTATAATACGGATTGTATTCGTCCGTGTGTGTTATATTTCACTTCGCATTTATATACTTCACTATTGACCCGTTTCTGATCCAATAATAGCAAGTATTCTTGAGGATCGCAAGTCAAAATCTATATAATGGTATATAAATTGATTTACAACTTGTTTATTTTGATGCATACAAATACTTCTTACCTATGTGATCTTCCAATCATATTAGCCCAAATCTATACGCCCACTACAATCATGACAAGCGTGTTGTGGATTGGTGTTGCCTCTATGACTAAGCGATAGTCATATACACACCCCCTGTTTAATCATGAGTTCCTCCTACGTAGGATGATGATGCTAAGACTGACAAGACAATCAGCCAATCACAAGGAGACAACTCCCATTTACTTATCCAATCTGGTGTCAGTGGTGGGCATTTTGACTGAATAAAAGACGCCGAGTAGCAGCGGCTCGCACCCCCTCTGAGGTAGCGTTCGTGAAACGCGCGTCAGGGGTCCGACAGGGGCAGCTTTGTCTCTCCTGTTGTCCTTTTTAATTTGCTTACTCTTGTGGTAAAATTAGTTTACTAAGTGGTTTAACTTATATCCTCTAATCCTTTACTGATATATGTTAAAATTAATGCAGCCCTCGGATTGTAAGGGCTTAGTTAACCTGAACTTATAACGGATTGAGGATACTTAATAGTGGACATATTTACTTAATGGCTATTATGCAATCCACAGAGTTTAATTGGTTTTAATTCACATCTTTTGCTACTGTATGAGTGGGAGTTCCTTAGTTGAATTAATAAACTTTAATGTATGAATGATTTGGAACAATTTTATTATTTTGAACACTTTATGAAGTAAGTAGAGTTAAAGTCTGATGATACACAAGTGGAATTATTCTCTCTTTAAACCTTGTTGTACTCTTAGTTACAAATAGTTTGTCTAGTTGTTGTCAGTTGTTTCAGTGAGTAATCCACTCCAGGTTTTGCTTATCTATACAATTTAAAATTCTAGTAATTAGAATATCATCTTCAATAGTAAACATATGTAAAACCTGGTACCATTTCTATAACTCTACTCCCCCCAAACCCCTTGTCTCTAAACAATAGCTCCTGATAGGTCAAACAAAGTGTACAATCCTATACTGTGATAGGCACCTAATAAACAACTGTGTATAATATCAAGTGTATAGTATATATCAAGGCTTGCAGCATGTCTGGTGTTTAGAGGCCATAAATAAATACACCAAAGAACCAATAATCAACATAAAAAACATAAAAAGCACATCTTTGCCCGAGTGGCGATTTTAAGCCAATCACGCTTCTAGACACGGGCCACACACCCTTAACGGACCAATCATCAAGCCTAATTCACGAATAGTGAGATGCAGGGTAACACCCACTGCATCTCATAGGTTGACTTGAGCGTGTTGTGTATTATGTATTGTGCTTACCAACCCGGTCACTGATTATCACAATGTGATTCTGAGCAGCACAAGAAACACCACATCACCAAAAACAACTGTCAGAAACAAGCGCCCAGCGGAATCTACATCACCATAGCTCGTACTTTCATATTTGTCGCAACCACGACAAATGCCATCAATCATTCAATTAAGCTCACTGTGCGATTGTCCCCACACATGGTACATCCTTCTCTTATTATCTTATTGTTGTATAGATGGACCTATCGCCTGCATATATCTCATTTGTCCATGTTTCCATTGAACACACCATTTCTCATGTTTATGTCTGCGGGCCAATCATATGTTCAAACCGGGGCCACACACCTCTAGTCACCACCAATCCCCTTCCAGGAGGATTAGAAACATATTAAATAATGCCCTCTTTGTACATTAAGGCTTTAATAAATAAACAAACAAACAAGGACTGTGTTATATGAGTCTGCTAAGTAATAGTCACAAGTTTTATGTATCTCTATCTTGACTTGAGCGTGTTATCGCAATGTGATTCTGAGCAACTCCAGAAACACCGTGACCTTATCACCAAAATCCACTGTCAGATCTAAGTGACTGGCGGAGCCTACATCGCCACAACCAGATCCTTCATATCTGTCACAACAGCGACAAATACAATCCATCAATCAATTCAGCTCACTGTATGATTGTCCCCACAAGTGGTACATCACACTCATGCCATCCCACCATTAAATAGATGGACCTATCACCTGCAAATATCTCATTTGTCAATGTTTACATTGAACACACCATTCCTCATGTTTATGCCTGCGGGCCAATCATATGTTCAGACAGGGGCCACACACCTCTAGTCATCACCAATCACCTTCCAGAAGGATTAGAAATATATTAAATAACACCCTCTTCGTACAAAAAGGCTTTAATAAATAAAATTATATAACACCCTCTTCGTACAAAAAGGCTTTAATAAATAAACCAATAAACAATGACTACGTTATATAAGTCTGCTAGGTGATAGCCACAAGTTTTATGCATCTCTATATTGACCCGAATACCCATGGAGGTGAACTGATTAGTCCTCTAAGTTGTGCCCCGTTGCCGAGCTAATCCCTTAGTATTCAATATAATCCTATTATATACTAAACATACAGGCCAAATTCAGTTCTCGCATAGCTACATCAATAACTGAACAATAATTTATAGCCATAAATTTGTATAGACAAAAACCTCCTCATTTCACAGGACCCAAGGTCTGTCATCACTCGTAGGTGTCAATGTTGACATAAAAAGTGGGCGTGGACGCAATATGTTCAACCAGATGTCCTCATTGAGGGCATGTCTTAGTCACTCACCAGCAGTGAGTGTCACAGTGGAACAGTGTTCAAAGAGCACTATGTCCCAAATACATCAACTTATCGCCCTATAATGTGTCACTGAACTCAGATCGGTTCTCTGTCAGGCACCTTATGTTACCTCCGAGACTCACATCAAATATGTGTCAGATGGTCCAAACCATCACTCAAGCTAAGCAACAACCCTTAGCCCAAAAACCAAAGCTGAATAAATCCTCTGATAGAGGAGTTAGTCAAAATATCTCATGGGAACTCACAGTTATAAGGCACCAACTTAGTGTCATTAATCCTCATGATCAAAGATGGATAAATTACCCACTCATACCTAAGTGTATCAGTCTGGCCAACTAAACCCCTGCAAGCCCTGATATAAAATGTGATGCGTGAAGTGATAGATATTATGTGTCTATGTTGTGTACACTCATAAGCTTAAAAACAAATTAAAAACAAAATTTATGTACATATCATGACAGTATCCGGAGGAAAAATCTTACAAATAGTGGTGATGAATGTTACGGATTACAAGGCTGAAATCCTAAGACAACTCTTTGACACTGAAACATATCCTACAGGCCATCCTACCACTCTACCTAAAAAGAAAATCGATGTGAAGCTACAGGAGTGGCTGAGAGAGGCTCAGATTTCGCAAAGAGAACACAATTTCCTCACACGTGAATTTCCGGTGGTTACTATACTGTACACCCTCCCCAAGATCCACAAGGATACCAAAAACCCTCCAGGTAGGCCGATAGTGTCGGCCAGAGGTTCCTTACTCCAACCCTTGGCACAGTTTGTAGATGCCCACCTACAACCTTGGGTGAAACAACAGAGGTCCTATATACGGGACTCTACGGATTTCATCTCACATATCCTATTACTCACTGAGATCAAACCTACAGACATCTTGGTTACTCTTGATGTCTCAAGTCTATACACGGTCATCCCCCATAAGTCTGGTATAGCAGCTGTAGACAAATGTCTAAGACAGACACCATATGTTGGCCCTTCAGAAGAAGTACTGATTACTCTCTTGGATATCTGTCTATCTGAGAACTACTTTCACTTTGACAAGACCTTTAACTTGCAAACCTCAGGGACTGCTATGGGGTCAAATGTGGCCCCATCACTAGCCAATTTGTTTATGGCTAATTACGAGGTTAATAAGATGAGGATCTTTGAGAAACATGAGATTAAGTATTATTGTCGTTACATAGATGACCTCTTCCTCATATTGCAGGATGGACAAGACACACATACAGCTTGGATCCAGAGCCTCAATGAAATGGAAGGAACCATCAGATTCAGTCACACCATGAACATGGAAACAGTTGACTACCTTGACGTGAGGATTTATAAGAAAGCAGATGGATTGGGAACGACATTGTTCCGAGAAGCGACTGACCGAAACTCCATTCTACATGCCAAGAGTTGTCATCAACCTAATGTAATCAAGAACATTCCTAAAGCGCAGTCCCAGAGAGTAATATGGAACAATACTGATCAGAACAAATGTCTGGCACAGTTAGATGAAATGTCCCAGAGATTCAAAGAGAGGGGCTACAACAGAAAAGTGCTAACTGAGATGTGTGAACAGGCGACTGCTCCTGCAGTAATCAAACTTGCTGACGATCAGCACTCAAAACAGATGACATTTGTAACAATGTACACACCTGGCAAGAATCTAATTATTAGAGCCTTAAAGGATGAGTGGAAGATACTGGAGGCAGATTGCACACTACCATTTGGGAGTTGGAATGCCCCATGCACAGGTTACAGGAGGGGCCGTAGCCTCAGGGACCTGTTGATGAAAACTGACATAGGGGATACACAGCAAGAGACCTGGCTCAATAAGAAGAAAGGTTGCTACAGATGCATAAGTTGTGTTAGGTGCAATGGGATGATTACAGGCACACATTTCCACTATCCGGGAAAAAAGAAGAAAATATGAAATCAAGTTCTTCCTGACCTGTACCACACCATATATTATTTACCTACTGAATTGTCCCTGTGGGAAATACTACACAGGCAAAACCACCGACAATGCAAGAACTAGGATGGTGAACCATTGATCAAGCATTAGAATGACCATCAACAATGGTAAATCAGATCAACCTGTAGCTCGTCACTTTCTGGAGGCAGGACACACAGTGAAAGATCTAAGATTCTGCATCATCGACCATGTCCCTAAACTCAGAAGGGGTGGAGACAGAGCAAAGATCCTCTTGCAAAAAGAGGACCATTGGATTTATGAATTGGGAACTTTGTATCCAAGGGGACTTAATGTACATACAGGATGGTAATGCTATTTATAATGAAAAACATGAGGGTCCACACTCCATCGTCATACTGTAGGATCCATCCTTGTCAGTTATTAATGTAGCTATGCAAGCATTGAATTTGGCCTGTATGTTTAGTATATAATAGGATTATAATGAATACTAAGGGATTAGCTCGGCAACGGGGCACAACTTAGGGGACTAATCAGTTCACCTCCACGGGTATTCGGGTCAATATAGAGATGCATAAAACTTGTGGCTATCACCTAGCAGACTTATATATTGCAGTCATTGTTTATTGGTTTATTTATTAAAGCCTTTTTGTACGAAGAGGGCATTATTTAATATGTTTCTAATCCTCCTGGAAGGTGATTGGTGATGACTAGAGG